>NC_083320.1:112191993-112534889 GCF_963455315.2 Globicephala melas
ATATGGTCATCTTAATAGATACAGATAAAACATTTGACAAAATCCAATATACATTACTGATAAAATTTCACAACAAACTAGGAATATATCCTAACTTTATCAACCTAATGAAGGATATCTATTTTTTAAAAAAAACCCTATATCTAACATTATGCATAATGGTGAAAAACTGAATACATTTCCCCTAAGATCAGAAAAAAGGTATGAATGTCAATACTCATCACTTCAACATTAAACTAGAGGTTCTGGCCAACAAGACAGGAAAAAAAGAAAAAGAAGGGAAAAGGAGGGTATTTGGAGGAGAGAGAGGAGGAGAGTGTGAGCTAGTTAAAGGCATTCCAATCAGAAAAGAAATTAAAATGTCTTTATTTGCGTATGACATGAAAGAAAATTCTAAACAGCTACTAGACTAATAAATGGGTTCAGCAAGTTCACAGAACACAATGTTAATATTAAAAACTCAATTGTATCTCTATGTAATGTTAATATACAATCAGAATAAAGTTAAGAAAACAATTGTATTCAAAATAGCATCAAAAAATATAACACACATTTATAACCTTTATATACTACCTAAGGAGGCAAAATACCTGTACTCCAAAAACTGTAAGACGCTGATGAAAGAAGTCGAAGATGACAAACAGATGGAACAATATACCATGTTCTTGGGTTGGAAGAATCAATATTGTCAAAATGACTACACTACCCAGTGCAATCCCTATCAAATTGCCAATGGCATTTTTCACAGAACTAGAACAAACATTTTCTAAATTTGTATGGAGACACAAAAGACCCCAAATAGACAAAGCAATATTGAGAAAGAAAAACGGAGCTGAAGGAATCAGGCTCCCTGACTTCAGACTATACTACAAAGCAACAGTCATGAAAACAGTATAGTACTGGCACAAAAACAGAAATATAGTTCAATGGAACAGGATAGAAAGCCCAGAGATAAACCCATGCACATATGGTGTATGGTCACCTTATCTTGGACAAAGGAGGCAAGAATATACAATGGAGAAAAGAGAGCCCCTCCAATAAGTGGTGCTGGGAAAACTGGACAGCTACATGTAAAAGAATGAAATTAGAACACTTCCTAACACCATACACAAAAATAAAGCGAAGACCTAAACATAAAGCTAGACACTATAAAACTCTTAGAGGAAAACATAGGCAGAACACTCCATGACATAAATCACAGCAAGATCCTTTATGACCCACCTCCTAGAGTAATGGAAATAAAATAAAAAATAAACAAATGAGACCTAATGAAACTTAAAATCTTTTGCACAGCAAAGCTTTTCTCCCATTCTGTGAGATAACCCACAGAATAGGAGAAAATATTTGCAAATGTTGAAACAGACAAAGGAATAATCTCCAAAATTTACAAACAGCTCATGCGGCTCAATATCAGAAAAACAAACGACCCACTGAAAAAATGGGCAGAAGACCTAAAGAGACATTTCTCCAAAGAAGACATACAGATGGCCATGAGACACATGAAAAGATGCTCAACATAGCTAATTATTAGAGAAATGCAAATCAAAATTATGAGATATCACCTCACACCAGTCAGAATGGCCATCATCAAGAAGTCTACAAAAAATAAATGCTGGAGAGGGTGTGGAGAAAAGGGAACCCTCCTACACTGTTGGTGTAAACTGGTGCAGCTACTACAGAGAAAAGCATGGTTCAAAAGGATTTTCCTCATATTTGCTTTTTAAAAAATTAAATACCTTTTCACACCTACTAGAATGTCTATAATCAAAAAGAATGGTATTATGTGACAGGGAGGATATAAAGAAACTGGAATCTACTACATTACTGACAGGAATGTAAAATGGTACAGCCACTGTGAAAAACATTTTGGCAGTTTTTTAAAAATATTTATTTATTTATTATTTGGCTGCATTGAGTCTTAGCTGCAGCACGTGGGATCTTCATTGCGGCATGTGGGATCTTTCACTGCAGCATGCGGGCTCTTTGTTGCAGAAGCACAGGCTTCTCTCTAGTTGTGGCATGCAGGTTCTAGAGCACACAGGCTCAGTAGTTGAGGTGCACAGCCTCTCTAGTTGTGGTACGCAGGCTTCAGAGCATGCAGGCTCAGGAGTTGTAGCATGTGGGCTCAGTAGTTGTGGTGCATGGGCTTTGGAGTGCTTGGGCTCAGTAGTTGTGGTGCTTGGGCTTAGTTGCTCTGCAGCATGTGGGATCTTAGTTCCCCATCCAGGGATTTAACCTACGTCCCCTTCATTGGAAGGCAGATTCTTAACCACTGGACCACCAGGGAAGTCCCAGGCAGTTTCTTAAGAAGCTAAACTTATGATAAGACCTAACACCTACCTAAAAGAAATGAAAACATGTCCACATAAAGACATACACAAATATACACAGATGTTTATGAAAATAGGTAAATAAAATATGGTATATCCATATAGTGGAATGCTATTCAGCAATAAACAAAATGAGACTAAGATATATACCAGAACATGGATGAACCTCAACATCATTATTCTAATTTAAAGAAACCAGACAGAAAATGGTACACAGTATAGGATTCCTTTTAGATGAAATGTACAGAAAAGGCACATCAATAGACAGAAAAAAGATTAGTGATTGCCTAGAGCTGGAGTTAAGAGCTAGAATTGACTATAAATTGGTGTAAGGGTCATAGGGATAAAACGTTCAAAATTTACTAAAAATCTTTAAACTGTAAAGTTAAAATGAGTGAATTTTATGATATATAAATTATATTTTAAGTTGCTTTAAAAATTCCAGTGTTTATCCCATCAAGACAAAGAGAAGTATATGCCAAAGAGAAGTATATGCCATTGAGAACAATATGCCAAAAACCCAGATGAGATAGCAATTTACACCTTGAATAAGCATGTAATTGAGGCAGGGACTCTCAAAAGCCAATCAGGAAACAGTAACCAGAATTTTCCCCCAGTAGTCCTCATATTCTGTGTGTAAAGAAGACTCAGAATAGAAAAGGTGAAGTTTTTGAGTAGGAAACAGATGAAGTAGAATATGATTCATGACTCCCTGACATATTCGGAGGGCCTATGTGAGTCATTTGATTACACATCTATGCAATCTATTATGAGTTAAAGACATAGATTTCAATGATTCAAGGGACCTGTTTTTAAAAAATTAGGGGAAAAAAGCCAAAGTCTGAATCAAGAGAATAATGAATATTGAATGGGTCTGTCATCAATAAATTAAGGTAATTAATGTGAAACATTTGGATCCTTTGGGGAGTAGTAGTCTTGTACATCAGTAAAGCTTTGCATTTGAGGAGGACAGAAGTTTATAAATGAAGTCTCAAGATTAAAAAGTATTGTGAATAATTTTGTAACAACAATTATAACTAAATAAAGCAATACATATTATTCATTCTTTTCTTTGATGTAGTCTTTTCCATCATAACAGAATATTTACTTAAATATTACACAAAATGGAATAGATTATCAAAATAACATTTCCCTGTACTTTCTGTAACAAGTCATTTTGCCCCAAAATTAGAGTAAATTCTACTGTACTTTGTAACAAATGAAATTAGAACAAGTTTACGAACCACAAACATTATTCAAGAAAAAAACAGCAACCAAATAAATCAATTTATTAAATAATATTTAGGTGCCTGAGATAAAAGTTGATTTAACTTAAAATAGTCTAATTTCAACCCCCATAATTTTCCACTTAGTGAATATGTAGAAAGACTTACAGACTTTGGGCTTTCTTCATTCACTAAACAAAATGTGAAATCTAAAAATCAGACAAGATCATATTGCAAAAGTTCAACTAAAGTCTTACCTCCATCAGAACAAAGAGTGCTGCAAAGAATAGAAGGGTTGCCCATTCTACTCTGTGTAGAATTATCTCAAAATCATGGATATCAGCTAAAATTAGCAACCAGATGGCACCCAGAATAGCAATCCACCCTGAAAAACAAATAAACAGAGTTATAGATGTAGTTCAATTGTTAAAACACTAATTCTTCATCTTCGGATTGCTTTCTTAAATTGAAGATAATTGATATTCTGCAAACTGAACATGCTTAAAACGTACAATTTGTATTTTGGGTAATGTATATACCAAAGAAACCAACACAACAAGCAGGAAAATGAATATATCCACCACACCAACAGTTTACTCATGCCCATGTTCTTTTCTCCCTCTCCCGCCTCCTGTCACCAGACCCCACCCCAGGAAACCATTCATCTCTTTTCTTAAATGTAATCATATAGTTTTTTTGTTTGTTCGTTTGTTTTTTCGGTACTCAGGCCTCTCACTGTTGTGGCCTCTCCCGTTGCGGAGCACAGGCTCTGGACGCGCAGGCTCAGCGGCCATGGCTCATGAGCCTAGCCGCTCCCCGGCATGTGGGATCTTCCCGGACTGGGGTATGAACCCGTGTCCCCTGCATCGGCAGGCGGACTCTCAACCACTGCGCCACCAGGGAAGCCCCTAGTATGTATTTTTTATCTGACTGCTTCCATTCAGCACAATTATTTTAAGATTCTTCAGTGTTGGTGTGTGGACCAATAGTCATTCTTCTTTATTGTTTAGTATGGCATGGTATGGCTATGCCACAATGTACATACTCATTCACCTTGATGGACATTTGCACTGCTTCCAGTGTTTGGCTATTACAAATGAATGTGCTCTGAACTTTCATATAAATTATCTATATGTACATTATGCTTTCAGTTCCTTTGGGTCAATATCTAGGAATGGAATGGTTGGATCATATAATAGGCTAGTATTATGGAATATTTATGTTTTAAGAAACTGTGGGACTGTTTCCCAAAATGGTTGTAACATTTTACAATCCCACCACTAGTATATGAGAATTCCAGTTTCTCCATATTTTCAACACTTAACTTTTTTGATTTTTGACATTACAGTGGGTATGAAATGGTATCTCATTGTGATTTCAAATTGTATTTCTCTAGTGACTAATGATGTTGAGCATCTTTTCGTGTACTTATCTGTTATCCATATATGTTCTTTTGTGAAGTTTTTGTTCAAATAGGCTGAACAAATATTTTTTCTGAGTAGAGCAAATAAAACTCAAAATAAGTAGAATAAAAATGTGCTGGATCAGAAATAAATGAAATAGAAAAATATTAGAGAAAAGCAATGATACCAAAACTTGGTTCTTTTAGGAGATCAAGAAGATTGATAAAACTTAACCAGTCTAAATAGGACAAAAAGACAAAGGGGAAAAATACTAATATCAAGAATAAGATCAGTGATATGGCTATAGATTATACAGGCATAAAAAGAGTACTAGTTTTCTATAGCTGCCATAACAAATTACTACAAATGTAGTGGCTTAAAATAGCACCTCCTTATTATATCACAGTTTTCATAGGTCAGAAGTATGATGAGCTTGGTTGGGCCTCTAGTTAGAGCTTCAAAACAAAGGCAAGGTTTTGGCAGGCTGCATTCCTTTCTGGAGGCTTCAGGACAAAAACTGTTTCCCTGCTTATTTGGGTGGTAGACATAATTCAATTCAAACTGAGGTCCCCATTTCCTCACTTGCTGACACCCAGGAGTTGTTCTCAGCTTCTAGAGGCCACCCACATTCCCTAGCTCATGATCCCTTTCCTCCATCTTCAAATCCAGCAATGGTGGGTCAAGTCAAGTGACTCTCACAATTCAAATCTCTCCTGTTTCTTCTTCTGTTGCATGTCTCTAACTGACTCTCCTCTTTTCCACTTCCATTTTAAGGGCCTATGTCATTACATTGGGCACACCTGGATAATCCAGGAAAATTTCCCTATCTTAAGGTTTATAACCTTAATTTTACCTGCAAAGTCCCTTCTATCATGTAACATAACATACACAGGTATTAACATCAGGAATTAGAATGTGGACACCTTTGAGGGACCATGTATAGATTACTTTGGGAAGAACTGGCATTTTAACAATATACAGTCTTCTTATCTATTAATGTGGTATATGTCTCCATATATTAAGGTCTCCTTTAGTTTTTCCTAAGAATATTTTGTAGAAATCCCAGAATTCATATGGAAATTCAAATGACGTAGAATAGCCAATGCAATCTTGAAAAAAGAAGGACAAAATTGGAGAACATATATTACCTCACTTCAAGACTTATTTTAAAGTTATGGTCATCAAAACAGTGTAGTATTACATAAATATAGTCAAACTGATCAGTGGAGAGTCCAGAAATACACCCACAAGTTAAAGATCATCTGATTTGCAAGAAAAGTTCAACAATAGTTCAGTGAAGAAACTGTAATTTTTTCCATAAATGGTAAAATTTTTTTTTACTTTGATCGGTTTATTAAATCATACATGAAAGTTAGCTACATGGACAATAAGCCTAAATGTAAAATTTATAACTTTAAAACTTCTAGAATAAACATAGACATAAACTTCTTTGATCTCAGGGGAGTTTTCTTAGATACACTAAAAGCATGTATCCATAAAAGAAAATTTTCATAAATTGGACTTTATCAAAATAATAAATTCCTGCTTTTCAAGTAACTGTTAAGAAAAATCAGACAAGCCTGAAATAGGAGAAAATATCTGTAAATCATCTAGGACTCATATCTAGAATGCATTTTCTGAATTCTCAAAACTCAAAAATGAGTAAACAACCCAATTAAAATGGGGAATATTTTGAACAGACACCTCACCAAAGAAGATAAAAGGATGGCAAACAAGCACATGAAAAGATGCTGAATATCACTAGTCACCAGGGAAATGCAAAGTAAGACCACATGACATTTCACTATGTACCTTAGAATGTATGAAGTCAAAAAGATCAACCAAACTAAGTGTTGACAAGGATATGGAGGAACTGGAAATCTCTTACACTGCTGGTAGAATTGTAAGATGGCATAACCACTTTGGGAAACAGTTTGGTAGTTTTCAAAAACGTTATTCATAAATCCACTACATGTTCCAACCATTACACTTTTAGGTAATTATCCCAAGAAAAATTAAAGTATATGATGATACAAACAATCGAACACAAATATTCACTGTAGTTTTCATTGTCATAGTCAAGTCAAACTATCCAATATTCATCAATAGGTGAATGGATGTATAAGTTGTGGCATAGTCAAACCATAGAATACTAGCCATCAATAAAAAGGATGGACTACTGATGTACGCTGCCACATGGATAAATCTTATAACAATTATGCTGAATGAAAGAAGTCAGACCAAAAAATACTGCATATACAATTTTATTTGGTTGTGCTGGGTCTTAGTTGCAGCAGGCAGGCTCCTTAGTTGCAGCTTGTGGGTTCCTTAATTGTGGCTCACCAGCTCCTTAGTTGCAGCATGTGGGTTCCTTAGTTGTGGCATGTGAACTCAGTTGTGGCATGCATGTGGGATCTAGTTCCCTAACCAGGGATTGAACCCAGATCCCCTGCATTGGGAACACAGAGTCTTATCCACTGTGCCACCAGGGAAGCCCCCCATATACAATTTTTTATATAAACCTCTAGAAAATGCAAATAGCAGGCTCTGACAAACTACAGCCCATGGGTCAAATCTGGCCTGCTGCCTGTTTTTATAAGTAATTTTTATTGGAACACAACACAATCATTCATTCACACATTTTCTATGGCTGCCTTAACATTACAGCTGCAGTGTTGAGTGTTTATAACAGAGTGTATGGCCTACATAGCCTCAAATATTTACTACCTCTAGCCCTTCACAAAAGCTTCCCCACATCTGATCAATAGTGACAGAAATCAAATCAAAGACTGCCTGTGGAGAGAGGTGCTGGGAGAGTCAGGAGAGAGGGACTTCAAAGAGGTCTAAAAAAACTTTTGGCGTGATGCCTGCTCTGGTCTTCATCAGGGAGAGGGCTCGACACTTCATCTCTAATCATTCTGTGTCTGATGCCAACTCTAAGGCTCACAGAATTTTACTAGAATATTTGCCATCTTTGGGTTCATTGTTAATGTTTCTTGCAAAGTGAACTAAAAGTTCAAATAATTATGACATCATCAGATTAATGAAACAGGTTGCACAAACTGATTTGTGCTTGCTTGTAACAGTGTATTTAATAGATATTTCTGTGTATGGTTTTCACTAAACCATTACACCTTCAAAAGTTAGAGGTTACTGTTGTCCACCAGAAAGATAGAGGAGTTCTCCAAGGAGAAGCAGAAAACTATTCATTACAAAAAGAAAAGCATTGAGACTTCAATTGTTTACATATTTGAGGGAAAAAATCTCTTGAATAAGAATTATCTGGGCGAATCAAGTATCCTGTCAACCAACAATTCTTGACAATTCTCCACCTTTCATTTAAAATAATATTAAAATTTTATGTGCTGATTCCAATTTTTTATTACCCTTATTTTACCTTTGAGGGCATAAATATAAATTATCTTCTGGAAAACAATAGTTATTGCATATGACCTACAGAATTTGAATATGTATATTCAAATTACCCCTTGTCTACTACTATCCTTCCTAATTTCTGTTTTCCAAAGTGTACCCAGTTCCATACTCTTGAAAGACCAGTCTTCTTACACGTCAGAGGATACTCCTAGTCATCTCATCCTCACTGTGTGTCCCTTTAAGCTCTTCTATATGCCACTCTTGGATGCCTGTTATGTGCCAGGTTCTGAGCATAAGGGTTATGGATGGAAATATAAGCAAGATACCATGTGGATTTCAAAAGGTTTACCATCCAGTGGAGAACACACATCTATAGGTAAACAGTTGTACTGGATATAACAGTGTGTGTACATACAAGCAGTTAGGGAGCAGCCAGAAAGAGTAACAATGTGGTGGCTGAAATAAAGTTTCACAAAGAAGGTGATATTCAGGCAATATCTTAGAGGTTGAATATAACTTTCCAAGTAAAGAGGGAAAGGGCATTCAAGACAAAGGTAAAAATATATCCAAGGACAGAGCACTTAAGAAGGAAGATGTCAGAGTGACATCAGCAAAATGGTGGATAGGCAGTTCTAAGCTCTTATCTTCTATAGAAATATCCCCAAACAAGCAGAAACTATTAAAGCTAAGATTTAGCTTTTGCTATTGTTGTATTTATTTATTTAGTTTTGATTTTTAGCTCCTGACTTTCAAGGAAATCTCTGTAAAAACACTAGCTGAACACACTAAGGAACACAGAATTCAGTGACCATGGATGACAAGAAATACAGCCTATGCAAAAATAGTTTGGGAAAGTCACAAAACAAATGGACTACTACAGCCTTCAGCAATTCAAAATAAAAACAGCAAACTCTGGGAAAAGGGCCAAGGAACAATTACCATATTATAATATTCAAATGTCCCATTTTCAACAACACAAGGCACACAAAGAAATAGGCACGGAGGTGGTGCCACAGGAGCATGCAGAGGTTTGTCTCCCAGTGAGAGGGCCCTGGTTCCACCAAATCCACACCTCAGCTTAGCACTGGATCTGGGACAGACAGGTCCTGGGAGAAGACTATCACAGAGAAAGTCTAGGTCTCAGGCAGCAATGCAGCCACCTCAAATCTTGCAGCCACAGTGTCCTGATCCACCCAGCCCCAGCCTACTCTATACCACAGTCTTGCACTAGATCTGGGATGAACACAAGAGGGGAATGGATGGTACCTTGGGCTGTTTCTGAGCAGAACCGTGGCTTCCTACACATGTGGCACATAGATCCTCTGTGACTGCAAGGGCCTTACTTGCTCCAGAAATTACCTCCTTTGGGACAGGCCATGTACTCAAGGGCAACAGAACCTGATTGAACTGACCCTCAGGGCTTCTACTCCAACACTGGGGAGCAGACCACACCCTGGACAGGGGGGCAACAGGCACAGAGCAGAGAGGAAGTCCCACCTCACATCCTATACAGACTTTATATCCCCCAACAACAACCACACACCCTATCAAGGGAATATTGGCTAGCACACCCTGAGGAAAAACAAAGCTTGCATCCATATCAAAACCAGACCTCCCACCAAAGACATTGGACATACACAGTCTACACAGGGAAACTCTCACATAAAAACACCCATTCAAGACCAGAGTAGATAACTATTTCTCCTAAATTCATATAGACAGAGAAAGTAAAAAGTCAGAGGAAGTACTCCAAATTAAAGGAGCAAGAGAAATCCCCTGAAAAAATAAATAATGATACAAAGTTCATCAGCCTACCAGGTGTCAAGTTCAAAAAGGTGGTAAGAAAAATGCTAACTGAATTAAGAAATATTTTCAATAGAATGCAGATCACTGTAACAAGGAACTAGAAACTATAAAGATGAACTAGTCAAAAATAGACAATTCAGTTACTGAGATAAAAACCAATCTAGAAATAATGAATAGCAGACTAAATGACACAGAAGAACAAATAAGTTATCTGGAAGATAAAATAATGGAAATCATCCAATCAGAACAGCAGACAGAAAGACAAATTTAAAAAATGAAAGCAACATACAAGATCTATGGGATAATATAAACCATGCCAAGCTATGCATAATAAGAATTCAAGAAGAATGAGAGAGAGAAAAAGGGATTGAATGTATTTGAAGAAATCATGGCTGAAAACTTCCCAAACCTTAAGAAGGAAATGGATATCCAGTTACAGGAAGCACAGAAGGTCCCAAACAAGATGAACCCAAACAGACCCACACCAAGACATATCATAATTAAAATGGCAAAAATTAAAGACAAAAAGAGGATTCTAAGGCAGCAAGAGAAAACAAAGAGTCAGTTAAAAGGGAAACCCTATAAGGTTATCAGTTGATTTCTCTGGAGAAACTTTGTAGGCCAGAAAGGAGTGGCATGATATATTTAAAGTCCTGCCAGGGAAAAACTTGCAACCTAGGATACTCTACCCAGCAACCTTATCATTTAGATTAGAAGAAGAAACTAAGAATTTCTCAGACAAGCAAAATCTAAAAGAACTCATCAATACTAAACCTATCCAAAAAGAAATATTGAAATATCTTCTCTAAATAGAAAAGAAGCAAGCATCCATAGGAAAGGGAAAATTCCATTAGGAAAGGCAAATATATAGTAAGGATTGAAGATCATGTAAATAAGCCAGTAGGTAGATTAGAAAACAATTTAAAAACCATAAAAGGGATTATAACTACAATAAACAGGAAAAGGATAAACATGAAGATGTAAAATAGAAAAACAAATACACAAAATGTGGGGAAGAGAGTACAAAAATGTATATCTTTTAGAATATGTTTGAACTTGAAAGATTATAAATTTAAAGCAAGTAGATATAGTTATGGGTAAACATACTTGAACTTCATGGTAACCACAAATAAAAAACATATACTGATTCACAAAAACCAAAAAGAAAGGAACTCAAAGATACTACAAAAGAAAATCAAAAGAAAATCAAAACACAAAAGGAAAAACAAAATGAAGAAGAAATGAACAAAGAAGAACAGCAAAAGCAACTGGAAATCAAGGATTAAAATGGCAATAAGTACATACCTATCAATAATTACTTTAAATGTCACTGGACTAAATGTTCCCATCAAAAGACACAGAGGAGCATATTGGATTAAAAAAAGGAAAAAAAAAAAAAGCACTTACAATATGATGCTTTCAAGAGACTCACTTCAGGGTGAAAGACACACACAGACTAAAAGTGAGGAGATGAAAAAGTATATTTCATGCAAAGAAATATATTTCATTACAAGAAAAAAATATAGTTCATTACAAGAAAGCAGAGATAGCAATATTCATTGGACAAAATAAACTTTAAAACAAAGTTATAACAAAAGGCAAATAAGGGCATTATATAATGGTAAAGGGATCAATACAAGAAGAGGATATTACACTCATTAACATACGCACCCAATAGAGAAACACCTAAATATACAAAGCAAACACTAACAAACATAAAGGGAAAAACTGTAAATAATGCAATAATATTAGGGGAATTTAACACCCCACTGACAGCAATAGACAATCATCCAGACAGAAAATCCATAAGGCAACAGAGGCCCTAAATGACACAATAGAACACATGGACTTAATTGATACCTACAGGACACTACATCCAAAAAAACGCAGAATACACATACTTTTCAAGCACACATGGAATGTTCTCTAAGATAGACCATGTACTAGGTCACAATACAAGCCTCAAAAAATTTAAGAAGATGAAAATTATTTCAAGTTCTTTCCTAACCACAGTGGTATAAAACTAGAAATCAACTACAGAAAAAAACAGGAAATGAAGGAACACATGGAGACTAAACAACATGCTACTAAGAAAAAAAAAACACTGGGTCAATGATGAAATCAAAGAAGAAATAAGAAAATTACAAGACAAACGAAAATGAAAACACACTTTACAAAATCTATGGGATGTAGCAAAAGCAGTTCTAAGAGGAAAGTTCATAATGATACAGGCCTTCCCCAAGAAACAAGAAAAATCTCAAATAAACAACCTAACCTACCACCTAAAAGAAGAACAAACAAAACCCAAAGTCAGCAGGAGGAAATAATAAAGATCAAAGAGGAAATAAAATAGAGATCATAAAAACAATAAAATAGATCAATAAAACCAAGAGCTGGTTTTTGAAAAGAGGAAAAATATTGACAAATCTATAGCCAGGCTCACCAAGAAGAAAAGAGAGAGGACAAAAATAAACAAAATGGGGGGACGAGGGGAAGATGGCGGAAGAGTAAGACGTAGAAATCACATTCCACCCCACAGATACACCAGAAAAACATCTACACATGGAACAACTCCTACAGAACACCTGCTGAACGCTGGCAGAAGACCTCAGACCTCCCAAAAGGCAAGAAAGACCCCATATACCTGGGTAGGGAAAAGAAAAAAGAAAAAACAGAGACAAAAGAATAGGGACGGGACCTGCACCAGTGGGAGGGAGCTGTGAAGGAGGAAGGGTTTCCACACACTAGGAAGCCCGTTCACGGGCGAAGACTGTGTGTGGCGGAGGGGGAAAGCTTCAGAGCCGCGGAGGAGAGCACAGCAACAGGGGTGCAGAGGGCAAAGCGGAGAGATCCCTGCACAGAGGATCAGTGCCGACCGGCACTCACCAGCCCGAGAGGCTTGTCTACTCACCCACTGGGGCAGGCAGGGCTGAGAGCTGAGGCTCGGGCGTCAGTCACAGCACAGGGAGAGGACTGGTGTTGGCGGCGTGAACACATCCTGCAGGGGATTAGTGCACCACGGCTAGCTGGGAGGGAGTCTGGGGAAAAGTCTGGACCTGCCAAAGAGGCAAGAGACTTTTCTTTCCTCTTTGTTTTCTGGTGTGCAAGGAGAGGGGATTCAGAGCACTGCTTAAAGGAGCTCTAGAGACAGGCGTGAGCCACGGCTAAAAGAGCAGACCCCACAGACGGGCATGAGACGCTATGGCTGATGCAGCCGCCACCAAGAAGTCTGTGTGCGAGTGGCCCCCCTTGCCACAACTAGAGAAAGCCCTTGCACAGAAACGAAGACCCAACACAGCAAAAATAAATAAATAAATTACTAAACTCCTACTTCCCCCCCCAAAAAAAAAGAAGCCTGTGTACGAGCACAGGTCACTATCCACAACCCTCTTCCAGGGAGCCTGTGCAGCCCGTCACTGCCAGGGTCCCGGGATCCAGGGACAACTTCCCTGGGAGAATGAACGGTGCGCCTCAGGCTGCTGCAACGTCATGCCGGCTTCTGTGGCTGCAGGCTCATCCTGCACTCCGTACCCCTCCCTCCCCCCAGCCTGAGTGAGCCAGATTCCCCGAAGCAGCTGCTCTTTTAAACCCGTCCTGTCTGAGCGAAGAACAGACGCCCTCCGGCGACCTACAAGCAGAGACCGGGGCCAAATCCAAAGCTGAGCCCCAGGAGCTGTGAGAACAAAGAAGAGAAAGGGAAATCTCTCCCAGCAGCTTCAGAAGCAGCGGACTACAGCTCCACAATCAACTTGATGTACCCTGCTCCTGTGGAATACATGAATAGACAACGAATCATCCCAAATTGAGGAGGTGGACTTTCAGAGCAAGATTTATTATTTTTCCCCTTTTCCTCTTTTTGTGAGTGCATATGTGTATGCTTTTGTGTGAGATTTTGTCTGTATAGCTTTGCTTCCACCATTTGTCCAGGGGTTCTATCAGTCTGTTTTTTTTTTCTAGAAAAAAAATTTTTTTCTAAATAAAATTTTTTTATTTTAATTATTTTATTTTATCTTACTTTATTTTATTTTACTTTCTTTCTTTCTTTCCTTCCTTCCCTCCTTCCTTCCTCCCTCCCTCCCTTCTTTCTTTCTTTCCTCCTTTCTTTCTTTGTTTCTTTCTTTCTAATTTTTCTCACTTTTAATCTGAGCCGTATGGATGAAAGGCTCTTGGTGCTGCAGCCAGAAGTCAGTGCTGTGCCTCTGAGGTGGGAGAGCCAACTTCAGGACACTGGTCCACAAGAGACCTCCCAGCTCCACATAATATCAAACGGCAAAACTCTCCCACAGATCTCCATCTCAACACCAGCACCCAGCTTCACTCAATGACCAGCAAGCTACAGTGCTGGACACCCTATGCCAAACAACTAGCAAGACAGGAACACAAACCCACCCATTAGCAGAGAGGCTGCCTAAAATCCTAATAAGTCCACAGACACCGCAAAACACACCACCAGACGTGGACCTGCCCACCAGAAAGACAAGATCCAGCCTCATCCACCAGAGCACAGGCACTAGTCCCCTCAACCAGGAAGCCTACACAACCCACTGAACCAACTTTAGCCACTGGGAACAGACACCAAAAACAACGGGAACTACGAACCTGCAACCTGCAAAAAGGAGACCCCAAACACAGTAAGGTAAGCAAAATGAGAAGACAGAAAAACACACAGCAGATGAAGGAGCAAGATAAAAACCCACCAGACCAAACAAATGAAGAGGAAATAGGCAGTCTACCTGAAAAAGAATTCAGAATAATGATAGTAAAGATGATCCAAAATTTGGAAATAGAATGGACAAAATGCAAGAAACATTTAACAAGGACCTAGAAGAAATAAAGATGAAACAAGCAACGATGAACAACACAATAAATGAAATTAAAAATTCTCTAGAAGGAATAAATAGCAGAATGACCGAGGCAGAAGAAAGGATAAAGTGACCTGGAAGATAAAAGAGTGGAAATAACTAAAGCAGAGCAGAAAAAAGAATGAAAAGAATTGAGGACAGTCTCAGAGACCTCTGGGACAACATTAAATGCACCAACATTCGAATTATAAGGGTCCCAGAAGAAGAAGAAAAGATAAAGG
This sequence comes from Globicephala melas, assembly GCF_963455315.2. NCBI lineage: Eukaryota > Metazoa > Chordata > Mammalia > Artiodactyla > Delphinidae > Globicephala > Globicephala melas. The sequence continues at coordinate 112,207,217 of NC_083320.1, forward strand.
GATTGAGAAAATATTTGAAGAGATTATAGCTGAAAATTTCCCTACCACGGGAAAGGAAATAGTCAATTGAGTCCAGGAAGTGCAGAGAGTCGCATACAGGATAAATCCAAGGAGAAACACAGCAAGACACATATTAATCAAACTATCAAAAATTAAATACAAAGAAAAAATATTAAAATCAGCAAGGGAAAAGCAACAAATAACATACAAGGGAATACGCATAAGGTTAACAGCTGATCTTTCAGCAGAAACTCTGCAACCCAGAAAGGTGTGGCAGGATATATTCAAAGTGATGAAACAGAAAACCAAAAACCAAGATTACTCTATACAGCAAGGATCTCATTCAGATTCGACGGAGAAATTAAAACCTTTACAGACCAGCAAAAGCTAAGGGAATTCACTACCACCAAACCAGCTTTACAACAAATGCCAAAGGAACTTCTCTGGGCAGGAAACACAAGAAAAGACCTACAATAACAAAACCCAAAACAATTAAGAAAATGGTATTAGGAACATACATATCGAAAATTACCTTAAATGTAAATGGATTAAATGTTCAAACCAAAAGACATACACTGGCTGAATGGATAGAAAAACAAGACCTGTATATATGCTCTCTACAAGAGACCCACTTCAGACCTAGGGACACGTACAGACTGAAAGCGAGGTGATGGAAAAGGATATTCCATGCAAATGATAATCAGAAGAAAGCTGGAGTAGCAACTCTCATATCAGACAGAATAGACTTTAAAATAAAGACTACTATAAGACACTTAGAAGGACACTACATAATGATCAAGGGATCAATCCAAGAAGATATAACAATTGTAAACATTTATGGACTCAACATAGGAGAACATCGATACATAAGGCAAATGCTAAAAGCCATAAAAGGGGAAATTGACAGTAAAACAATCATATAGGGGACTTTAACACCCTACTTTCACCAATGGAGAGATCACCCAAAATGAAAATAAATAAGGAAACACAATCTATAAATGACACATTAAACAACATGGACTTAATTGATATTTATAGGATATTGCATCCAAAAACAACAGAATATATTTTCTTCTCAAGTACTCATGGAACATTCTGCAGGATAGATCATATCTTGGGTAACAAATCAAGCCTTGGTAAATTTAAGAAAATTGAAATCATATCAATTATCTTTTCCAAATACAATGCTATAAAACTAGATGTCAAAAACAGGAAAAATCTGTTAAAAATACAAACACATGGAGGCTAAACAATACACTAATAAATAAACAAAAGATCACTGAAGAAATCAAAGAAGAAATCAAAAAATACCTAGGAACAAAAGACAATGAAAACACGACAAGCAAAACCTATGGGATGCAGCAAAACCAATTCTAACAGGGAAGTTGATAGCAATACAATCCTACCTCAAGAAACAAGAAAATTCTCAAATAAACCACCTAACCTTACATCTAAAGCAATTAGAGAAAGAAGAACAAAAAACCCCAAAGTTAGCAGAAGGAGAGAAATCATAAAGATCAGATCAGAAATACATGAAAAACAAATGGAGAAAATGATAGCAAAGATCAATAGAAGTATAAACTGGTTCTTTGAGAATAAACAAAATTGATAAGCCACTAGCCAGACTCATCAAGAAAAAAATGGAGAAGACTCAAATCAATAGAATTGGAAATGAAAAAGGAGAAGTAACAACTGACACTGCAGAAATACAAAGGATCATGAGAGATTACTACAAGCAACTTTATGCCAATAAAATGGACAACCTGGAAGAAATCAACAAATTCTTAGAAAAGCACAACCTTCCGAGACTGAACCATGAAGAAATAGAAAATATAAACAGACCAATCACAAGCAGTGAAATTGAAACTGTGAGTAAAAATCTTCCAACAAACAAAAGCCCAGGACCAGATGGCTTTAGAGCCCTATTCTATCAAATATTTAGAGAAGAGCTAACAACTATACTTCTCAAACTCTTCCAAAATATAACAGAGGGAGGAACACTCCCAAACTCATTCTATGAGGCCATCATCACCCTGATAACAAAACCAGACAAAGATGTCACAAAAAAAGAAAACTACAGGCCAATATCATTGATGAACATAGATGCAAAAATCCTCAACAAAATACTAGCGAACAGAATCCAACAGCACATTAAAAGGATAATACACCATGATCAAGTGGGGTTTATCCTAGGAATGCAGGATTCTTCAATATATGCAAATCAATCAACATGATACACCATATTAACAAATTGAAGAATAAAAACCATATGATAATCTCAATAGATGCAGAAAAAGCATTCAACAAAATTTAATGCCCATTTATGATAAAAACCCTGCAGAAAGTAGGCATAGAGGGAACTTACATCAATATATTAAAGGCCATATATGACACATCCACAGCCAACATCATTCTCAATGGAGAAAAACCGAAACCATTTTCTCTAAGATCAGGAACAAGACAAGGCTGCCCACTCTCACCACTTTTATTCAACATAGTCTTGGAAGTTTTAGCCACAGCAATCAGAGAAGAAAAAGAAATAAAAGGAAGCCAAATCAGAAAAGAAGGAGTAAAACTGTCACTGTTTGCAGATGACATGATACTATACATAGAGAATCCTAAAGATGCTACCAGAAAACTACTAGAGCTAATCAATGAATTTGGTACAGCAGCAGGATACAAAATTAATGCACAGAAATCTCTTGCATTCCTATACACTAATGATGAAAAATCTGAGAGGGAAATTAAGGAAACACTTCCATTTAACATTGCAACAAAAAGAATAAAATACCTAGGAATAAACCTACCTAAGGAGACAAAAGACCTGTATGCAGAAGACTATAAGACACTGATATAAGAAATTAAAGATGATACAAACAGATGGAGAGATATACCATGTTCTTGGATAGGAAGAATCAACATTGTGAAAATGACTATACTACCAAAGAAATTTACAGATTCAATGCCATCTCTATCAAACTACCAAGAGCATTTTTCACAGAACTAGAACAAAAAATTTTACAGTTTGTATGGAAACACCAAAGACCCCAAATATCCAAAGCAATCTTGAGAAAGAAAAATGGAGCTGGAGGAATCAGGCTCCTGGACTTCAGACTATACTGCAAAGCTACAGTAATCAAGACAGTATGGTACTGGCACAAAAACAGAAATATAGATCAATGGAACAGGATAGAAAGTCCAGAGATAAACCCACACACATATGGTCACCTTATCTTTGATAAAGGAGGCAAGAGTATACAATGGAGAAAAAACAGCCTCTTCAGTAATTGGTGCTGGGAAAACTGGACAGCTACATGTAAAACAATGAAATTAGAACACTCCATAACACCATACACAAAAACCTCACAATGGAGATGTAAGTCCAGACACCATAAAACTCTTAGAGGAAAACATAGGCAGAGCACTCTTTGACATAAATCACAGCAAGATCCTTTTTGACCCACCTCCTAGAGAAATGGAAATAGAAACAAAAATAAACAAATGGGACCTAATGAAACTTAAAAGCTTTTGCACAAGCAAGGAAACCATAAACAAGACTAAAAGACCACCCTCAGAATGGGAGAAAATATTTGCAAATGAAGCAACTGACAAAGGATTAATCTCCAAAATATACAAGCAGCTTGTGCAGCTCAATATCAAAAACACAAGCAACCCAGTCCTAAAATGGGCAGAAGACCTAAACAGACATTTCTCCAAAAAGATATACAGAGTGCCAACAAACATATGAAAGCTCAACATGACTAATCATCAGAGAAATGCAAATCAAAACTACAGTGAGGGAGGCTTCCCTGGTGGCGCAGTGGTTGAGAGTCTGCCTGCCAATACAGGGGACACGGGTTCGTGCCCCGGTCCAGGAAGATCCCACATGCCGCGGAGCGGCTGAGCCCGTGAGCCATGGCCACTGGGCCTGCGCATCCGGAGCCTGTGCTCCGCAACAGGATAGGCCACAGAGTGAGAGGGCTGCGTACCGCAAAAAAAAAAAAAAAAAAAAAAAAAAAAAAACTACAGTGAGGTATCACCTCACACCGGTCAGAATAGCCATCATCAAAAAGTCTACAAACAATAAATGCTGGAGAGGGTGTGGAGAAAAGGGAACCCTCTTGCACTGTTGGTGGGAATATAAATGGATACAGCCACTATGGAGAACTGGGCACATTCCCTGAGAAAACCATAACTCAAAGAGAGTCATGTACCACAATGTTCAATGTAGCACTGTTTACAATCGCCAGGTTATGGAAGCAACCTAAGTGTCATCGACAGATGAATGGATAAAGAATATGTGGCACATATATACAATGGAATATTACTCATCATAAAATGAAATGAAACTGTTATTTGTAGTGAGGGGGATGGCCCTTGAGACTGTCATACAGAGTGAAATAAGTCAGAAAGAGAAAAAAAATACCGTATGCTACTACATATATATGTAATCTAAAAAAGAAAAAGGTTCTGAAGAACCAAGGGACAGAACAGGAATAAAGACACAGATGTAGAGAATGGACTTGAGGACACAGGGAAGGGGAAGTGAGTCGAAGTGAGAGTGGCATGGATATATATACACTACCAAATGTAAAATAGATAGCTAGTGGGAAGCAGCCGCATAGCACAGGGAGATCAGCTCTGTGCTTTGTGACCATCTAGAGGGGTGGGATAGGGAGGGTGGAAGGGAGATGCAAGAGGCATATGGGGATATATATATACGTATAGCTGATTCACTTTGTGATACAGAAGAAACTAACACACCATTTTAAAGCAATTATACTCCAATAAAGATGTTTAAAAATTAGATAAAATAGATAAAATGACAAACTTTATATGATATATATTTTTTACCACAATAAAAAAAAATAAGTAAGAAAGGTGTCCTGCTTGGGAAGTGCATTATCCTTTTGCAGAAGTGCTAGGACTTCATTCTGCAGACAGACAGAAACCACTGAAGTTTTCTAAGCAAAGTAGCTGGAATGCCTGATTTTTCCATGTGTGCAGCTTTGTCTGCCTGACTAGACTTTATCACTTTGGTCTGAACTCTTCAGAGCATCTACCACAGAACTGAAGACAGATAGTTGCTTACCTAATCCATCACATCTGCTGGTTAATTACTTTATTTTTATTCTAAAGATTTCTTGATTGATCATCATGTCTTTTCTTTAAATTCTCAGTAAGGAAAATATTGCACCAATTGCCCTTTCTCTGAATGATGCTTTTCTACAAACATAAATGGCATCTCATTGTCTGCTCTGCTATATGGCAATAAGAATCTCTCAAACTCAGTAAAAACACAAGTTATTTTCCATGATCATAAGAGAAATACCAGTCAGGACAGGAAGACAGAAGCTCCTGTAAGACTCTCTGTTTTCCTTTATCATTTGTGGAGGCCTGAATTTCCTTCCAGCCAAAACTCCTGTCATAGTACTCATGAAGCCAACTTTATAATAGGTTCTGTATTCACAGAGTTTAATTGTGTCAGAAAAATTCCCTTCAATAACATGAAATTGAATGAAGTCTTCCTTGTCTCTGGCAAAACCTCACTTTCTCCCTTAACTTTAATCACACTGCCTGCAGAAACCAGTGGCACTAATCAAACTGCCTGTGCATAAGTACATCTGCTTGGCAATGCCTTGTGCCTTCACTGAGAAGTACCAGCAGTACCTTCTAATGTGTCCCCCCAGGTCACTGCCAATAACATTCCATTCTATTCTCACTCAGTGCTGGCTCCTCAATGACACCCAGCCATAAAGGATGAAGTGGTATTTGTTTTATAGCATGCTGGAAGAAAAGGCTGCTGATAGGAACAATACAGTTCCCAGCTTCACATTCTATTACAAATTCTAACAACCTGCCATTGAGACTCTTCTAAAAATTAAAATTTCGGTTGGGTGGAGATGGATAAAGATAAAAAGTAACATTTACCTGAGCTGTCTTTATCCTGTGGCACTCCTATCAACACCCTCTTGGGGCAATAATCTTTCATCAAGAGCTCTGCCATTCCTTAAAACAAAACCTATGATAGGTGGCTCTGTACTTTCTCACTCAAATCTCCAACAGGGCCAAGTTTCAATGCAAAACAAAGAGCTAAATAGGGCATTTTACCCCCATTCCTAAAGCCCTTGGCAATATGATTCAGAGGAAAGCAGAGCAAGGACTTCTACCATTTGTTAAGCAGCCTCCTTGGCAAGGAGGTCTGGTCGCCTTGCAGCAACCCCTCCCATGAGGAAACTCTGAGGCTCCCAAGGTTTTCTTCAGGCTACACAGCTTGTTGGGGGCAAAACCAAGATTCAGCCCCCAGTCTGTGAGAGTGTTTTTCCATTGCACCAAGGTAGACTCCTCTTATGTGCTCAGTCTTCAAATGGGATGGTTTCACTACTTAAAAACATATCTGGTAACTCCACGTGTGAAACCTCTCCCCAAAAGTCGATCTGTCTCATGTGCTCAGAGATACAACTTGACTGTGTTCTATCTGAAACCTTGCAGTCTTTTTATACAGAACATATTGTACCTGGTCCTGCTCTGGACATTTTTCAGGTGCCTTTGTTTGTTTTTTTTTTTTTGCGGTACGCAGGCCTCTCACCGCTTCGGCCCCTCCCGCTGCGGAGCACAGGCTCCAGACGCACAGACGCAGTGGCCATGGCTCACGGGCCCAGCCGCTCCGCGGCACGCAGGACCCTCCCGGACCGGGGCACGAACCTACGTCCCCCACATCGGCAGGCGGACTCCCAACCACTGCGCCACCAGGGAAGCCCTTTCAGGTGCCTTTGATCAAAAGCAATACTGTCCTGATGAATCCACTACCTGAAGTTAAGATGAGATAACCTATATGTCTTAAGCCACACAGGATGCATCTCTGGAGAATATCTTAACAGTTACAAACCTCATATTCATCCTTCAAACAAGAAAAACTCATGAATGGCTTGTGCGTACTGGATGGAGTAGAAACTACCCTGCCTCTCTCCTTTGGTGAGGTATCTAATGTGTGTTGGCCATCGACTACCTAAAATAAGCCACATGAGATTTATCACAAATAAGACTTTCTGTTGCAAAGAAATACTGTGGGTGTCCAGGGGGTAGTTTTAAATCTACCACTGAACCTGTCATTCACCCAAGCATTGAGATTCCAGGGTACAAGCTTAAGCCTGCTCTTGGGGAGCTCCCAGTCCGCAGTTGGGTGGGCAAGTAGGACAGGCAGCATGGGATGAGTTAGATTTGAAGGTAACAATGAGCAGAGTCACCAAGGGGTTAAGTTCTACTAACCACACATAGGGCAACTGCCTGGGACCAAAAGGAGGGAGCATCTCATTACCTGTGCAATTACTATATTGTCTGCAAGGTGTCCTCTCATGAGAAAAGTCCTATTCTTTCTAGTTTCATTTTAAATCCAGCAAAAGCAAGGCCATTTTTCATCATCCTGTATTTTCCTGAGTTGTTTAGCAATCAGCATAAACTGTCCATTCACATCACACTCAATCTGGCACCAGGTGCTGTTTCTGAGACCTCTGCCTGTATGAGGTGATTCAGTCCTCACAACCTCCTTACAGGGAGCACTGAGACATGCTACAGGTGTCCACAAGCATCAAGCAACTGAGTACTGTAGTTTTGCTTTGAACCAGGGCAATCTGGCCTCCGATCTTCCCTAACTCTACTCGATCCAGGGATGTGGCTGCAAACACCCAGCAGCAGCTTTGACATCAAAGCTCAGAGGGAAGCTTATAGCTCCGTTTCAACACCTGGAAGCTCTGTGCTCTTCCAATCAGACTTAGGAAACACCATGATTACATCAAGTCAGTAGTTTTTAAATAATTGAGGTTGAAAAAAGATAATTAAAAAATAAGTGATATTATTTCTAAACATTTTGCTGCAACTAAAGCTTTCCACCAATACTGATGGGAGAATGCAGGTGGACAGGAACCTGCTGAGTTGCCCATCCCTCTCCATTCTCCTCCACCCCCTCCCACTCTCTGCCTGTGTGGACCACATCAAGAGGTTCTCATACCCAGGATTCCAGCTGTGCTCTGCAAGGGGAGGCCCAGCAGGAGATGGAGTCTGGGTACAAGGGCTCACAGCATTCATTATTTTGGACCCCTCCCTACAGGGTCCTTTCACTGAAGGTCACACAGCTCTTGTCAAGGTGGCCTTGTCATTACATCCTTCTAGTTCTTAGAAAGAACTCTCTCTCTCTCTCTCTCTCTCTCTCTCTCACACACACACACACACACACACACACACACACTGGCTCTGGGATACCACTCTACCCCTTGTGGATTCCTCCATCTTGCCCAATAGTAAATTCACTCAAATTACCAAGTTTGAGTATGTCATCTGTTTTCTTGCGGAAGCCTGAATGATACAGTAAATATATTCATTAAATCATTTAATAAACATTTTAATTGAACTATGGCATATACACAGAAAAGTGCATTGATTTTAAATAAACCATATAGCTCAGGTACAAAGGAAACTCAACCATGCAACCTCCTCCAAGGGCAAGAAACAGGACATTATCAACAAAAGCTGAATTAGATCTCCTTCCATTCCTTACACTCTCCCTTCAACCACTGACTCCTAACACCATAAAGTAGATTTGCCCGTTTCTGAGTCTTCATGCCTGGAATCATATACTATGTATTATATGAGTTTCAATCAGACTTCTCTTTTGCTCAACATGTTTGTGAGATTCAGTCACATCGTTACAGTTTAAGGAATACATTTATTTTTATTTCTGTATAGTATTCCACTGTATGATTATCACACAATTTATCAGTTCTAGAGTTGATAGATATGGAATGGCTTCCAGATGGGGGTTACTATAAATAATGCTGTTATGAGCATTATAAGACATGTCTTTTGGTGTGCAGACATACACATTTCTGTTGGGAATATAACTAAGAACAAACTTTCTGGGCTATAGATATGCATTGTCCTAAACTTTGGTAATACTACCAAATCATTTTCAAAAGTCTGTACAAATTTACAATCTTATCAGCAGTGTATGACACTTCCTGTTGCTCTATATTCTCTAATATTTGGTGTTGTCAGCCTTTAATTTTAGCCATTTAGGTGTGGATATAGCAGTATCTTGTTGTGGTTCAGATTCACATTTTACTGGTGACTTATAAGGTTAAGCACCTTTTCATATGCTTATTGGTAATTTCAGCCTTTATTTATTTATTTATTTATTTATTGCGGTACGCGGGCCTCTCACTGCTGTGGCCTCTCCCGTTGTGGAGCACAGGCTCCGGACGCGCAGGCTCAGCGGCCATGGCTCACGGGCCCAGCCGCTCCACAGCATGTGGGATCTTCCTGGACCGGGGCACGAACCCGTGTCCCCTGCATCGGCAGGCAGACTCTCAACCACTGCGCCACCAGGGAAGCCCAATTTCAGTCATTTTAATATCTTCTTTTGTGAAGAGTCCATTCAGGATTCCTGTCCATTTTGTATCTTTCACTTAATTTATAGGTATTTTTAATATTTTAGTTATATTTTCCTTTTAAATTGATTGGTCATGTTTTCCATGTGGCCCTGTTATCCTGGTCATAATTTCTGGGTTAGGAAAGGAAATTAACCCAACCTGGGTCAATCAAACTCTTCTCCAAGGAATTTGGGATTCAAAATAGTCATTTCTCTTTGTGTGGCTGAAATTGAGATCCTATAAATTGGGAAACTAATGAGACCATCTCTATTCTGCCATGAGCAGAAAAAAGACAAGAAAATGGTCCATGGAGAAGCACGAGGCAATTAGAAGAGAACAAAATGTGTCTGGGGGACAGCAGTATGCCCTCTGTCTGGATGCCTTTCTACTTCCTAAGTCTGCTCTCCCCGCTCCACTCCAACCCCTCTCTCACAGAGCCCACTGTCCCTTGGAGTCTGCGGGTTAGTCCAGTATCATTCTAATAATCCCCTATTTTGCTTGATATCAAGTAGATTGTTTTACTGGTAGCTAAAAATACTTTAACAAAGACAATAAAATTTCTCACCAAAGGACACCAAAGGACACTGACAACACCAGTTTCCTTGAAACCATATCAAGGAAATAATTACAGAAATATCTCCAGAACTGAAATCTAATCAAACTCATTGTGAGAGAACCTAGGGGGACATTCTGAGCTAATTATCAAAGAAGGAGACCTAGAAAATTGTTAATCAAGGTTTTAAATTTTAAAGACAAAGATAACATTTTGAATCCAGCTTGCTGATTCCTATAGTTTTCATAATCAGTTATCCACGATTCTAAAATCCTAAAGTTTGGAAAAGCAAATTTTTTATGTCAAAATTCAACAAAACCTGATTTGAACTGAAATGAGGCTATCTGTGGTCATAATTTGTCCCACCTTGTAGAAAATATTCAGGTTTCACTGTAGAATTACTAATGTTCGGAGGACAGGGTGCTGGGCCTGAACCTCTCGGGGTTGTTCCATCATATAAAATTGTGTGTGCACTTAATTGTCTTCATAAAATATAAACAAAAATATCTGAATTTTGAAACATATCTGGCACCAAGAATTTCATGTGGAGACTATGGACCTGTCTGTACGTAACAGCTTGAGCAATATGGAGTTAATTCCAGTGTACATTTTGGATAAAGATCCCTGCACATCGGGGAACTATCTTTTTGCCAGATGCATGTGAATTGTGACCATGGCCCTTAGTCACTTTTCTTTCTTCACTGTTGTGCCACCCATTGCACTTGGGTCCTTCAGGGTTCTCCAGTCACTCACCAGAAGTTTATGGCAGTGGCCAGCTCTGTGTAAACATGTCCTCATACAGGTGCACCCTGACCAAATTTGTCTTTGAGCCCATGCACCCACAGCTGCTTCCCAGCTGGGGCTCCTCTCTTGCGTGGCCTTCATGCATTTATTAGCTGGATGCACCTGCAAGCTGGCATTCCATGGGAAAGAACTTGGACCAATGGATAAATGTTCCCTCTTTCTCCCTGCAACCCCATGGACAGTCCTGAGACACATCTCATGTTTCTTCTCAGACAATCCTACTATATGGAGTGACCAGTGGCCCATAATGTAGCCAGATAGTGATTCAGCCTTGTTTTGACTCACTCCCTTCACCACCCTACTTCTCTGTCCCTTACTTCTCTTTCCTGGGATCATACTCTCCAATGAAGAACACTCACACAAGGCTTTGCTCTCTAGAGAACACAGGCTGAGTCAGCCACACATGATATTCTCACAATCATGAAATAAGTTGGAATCTATAAGAATCAATAAGAAGTTTGTTCATGCATTCCATATACCTATATATTGTATCTACTAATGTGTCAGGCATTAACACAAGGCACTGAGTAGAGACAAGCCTAGAAGACATGGACCATGCCCTTGAATCTAGCTGGGGAGGGGGATACCAGGGGACAGAGAGGTAAACAAATGATTATAAAGCGTGAGTTCTAGATTTAAGGCATAGTCTAATCATGCCAAATGCTGGTGAGGATGTAGAGCTGCTGGAGCTCCCTTATACTACTGTGGAAGTGCAAAGTGCTACAGTCACTCTGAAAAGTGGTGCAGCAGCTTCTTTTAAAGCTAAACACACACTCACAATATGATCCAGCAGTCCCACTCTTTGGTAATTACCCAAGAGAAATAAAAACCTAAGTTCACTCAAAACCATGTACACAAATGTTTGGAGTAGCTCTACTCACAATCATCAAAAATTGGAAACAACCCAAATGTCCTTCAATGGGCCAATGGATAAACAAAATGTGGTATATCCATACCATGGAAGAATACTCAGCAACAAAAAGAATGAACTATTGATACCTGCAACAACTTGAATGAATCTGAGTGAGAGAAGTCAGTTCCAAAGGTTGTCTGATTCCATGTATATGACATTCTCCAAAAGACAAAACTATAGTGATGGAGAACCTATCAGGAGTCACCAGGATTAAGGCAGAGGGTGATACAAAAGAATAACACAAAGAAATTTTGGGAGGGGTGATGGAACTATTCTGTATTCTGATTATAGTGGCAGTTACATAAATATACATCTTTGTTAAAGTTCATAGAATTTTGAATTTGAAAAGAAAAATCAGTTTTGCTCTATGATAATTTAAAAAATAAAGTAAGAAGAAAAAAGAATGATAATCATTGCTGTGCTTAGGTTATGATGTTTAAATAAAGGAATGTATTATATGATGTCATGTTTTGTTACCTGACATGACATGGTGTTATATGACACCACATTGTATTATGTGATGTTACATTGTGTTACATGGTGCACCTTATATGACACCACCTTGTCATGTGGCATCACATTGTGTTATATGATGTCACATGTTACATGATGCATGTTGTGTAATGTGACATCACCTCATGTTATATGGCATTACATTGTATTATGCTCAACTTACCCAGTATGTCATATTCAAAACAGCACTTCACCAAAGACGAATGGTCATATCTCTATCTGCTGAAGCCCTGGGAAGATCTTGCATTAAATTTGCCCCTGTTCCCATTAAGAGAGTTACTGTAACTCCAAGGAAACTGTATTCCATTTAACATATATGCTAATCAAGCCTTTCTCTTAGTCAACCTAACTCTTTCCCATCACAGTGAATATGCAAATATACAGATTACGTGTTCTAGGATCCCCAGATAAAATCATTTGTACACAATCCTAACTGAAAACACGAGATTTGAAAGCAGAAACAAAATAAGCCTTTCAATCCCAGATGCAACAACACACAAAAAAAGATGTGACATCTTAGTAAAAAGTATAGACTTCTCAGGCTAAAATAAAAAGTTTCATGGTAATCAAGATTTTTTAAAGTCCATAGATATGGGAAAAGATGTGACTTTAACTTTTAAAAGTATTATCATTTCTACAAATACCACTGCCAAATGCTAACAAAATTGCATGCAAACTCCAGTATATTTCTTCAGTCTTTAAAACGTGTGACGTGTTCTTTTAAAGTAGAATCTCAAATAAAGTTAGAAACAAAACAACAAGGTCCTACTGTATAGCACAGGGAACTATATTCAATAAACCTCAATGGAAAAGAATATGAAAAAGAATGTATATATATGTATAACTGAGTCACTTTACTGTAGAGCAGTAAGTAACACAACATTGTAATTCAAATATACTTCAATTTTAAAAAGTTGTAAGCAGAACAATTGTAAGTATGATGGTGAAGTTTAAATACAATTTTATGACCTGTTTCTCATAAAGTAGCTGCCAGTGAAATATTACAGATTTGAAAGCTCCTGTAGCTGAGACAGTAACTTTCCTTCAAGCTTAATAACCTTTGCCAACATGGAGAAAAAATAAAGAAAACAAACAGAATATGTGGTGTGCTCCAAGGACAGAGAACAAGGTAACTCAAAGGGCCTATATTGCCAGAACAAAGAGTTACAGGACTCCCATCACTCTGTCACAATGCGACCATTGCAATGACCCAGAGCCCTCCCGAGCACCATGCCCTGTCCCTTTCCCATTCCATATAAGGAAAGACATTTGCCCTGTTTTCCTCTCGCTCAGCACACTGAAAGTATACATGCTCTGCCCAGTCAGAAGATGACTTATAGGTTCCCTGGCTGGCACATATATACAATGGAATATTACTCAGCCATAAAAAGAAATGAAATTGAGCTATTTGTAATGAGGTGGATAGACCTAGAGTCTGTCATACAGAGTGAAATAAGTCAGAAAGAAGAAGACAAATACCGTATGCTAACACATATATATGGAATTTAAGAAAAAAAATGTCATGAAGAACCTAGGGGTAACACAGGAATAAAGACACAGACCTACTGGAGAACGGACTTGAGGATATGGGGAGAGGGAAGGGTAAGCTGTGACAAAGCAAGAGAGAGTCATGGACATATATACACTAACAAATGTAAGGTAGATAGCTAGTGGGAAGCAGCCGCATGGCACAGGGATATCGGCTCGGTGCTTTGTGACCGCCTGGAGGGGTGGGATAGGGAGGGTGGGAGGGAGGGAGACACAAGAGGGAAGAGATATGGAAACATACGTATATGTATAACTGATTCACTTTGTTATAAGGCAGAAACTAACACACCATTGTAAAGCAATTATACCCCAATAAAGATGTTAAAAAAAAAAAGAAAAAAAAACAGACAAGCAACCCATGCTCATTGTCGACTTTCCCTGACTACCGGGAAGCCAGTCCACTGTTCTTGCAGTGACCCTTCTCTTTAATAAACCCTATCTTCCTTACATTCTGCTTTGTGTATGGAAATTCTTTTCCAACCCACGCTCAGACCACGACATTTTGGTGGTCCATATGGGGATATCTCTTGGGGGGATCTCCTCCCCCACCTCCTTTCCTCCCCCACCTCCTCTCCTCATTTCTTGGGACCCTTTGTGAACAGGCAAGTTGCCGTGGAAGCAACAGGGACTCTGGCCAGGGCCACACCCTGGTGTGTTCTGAAGGCTCCACGGCTCACTTCAACCCAATAACTGCCGCCCAGAATGGGTGAGGGTGCCTCTGTCTTCCTTCTGAGGACTAGGCCAATTGATATTGTGCGGGCATGGGTCAGGCATTTAAAAGCCATTAGGGCGCCTGCCACTTGAAGACTCCCGTGAAAGGATAAGGGAGTCATGGAACAGACCAGGTTGTTAGAGTGTCTACCCCCAGCAAGACAACTTCCATGCACTGTGAGGCACAAATTGGTTCAAGCAGAACACTGAGCCCCCTCCCCTTGGCTGCCGCCTTCCTAGCAGGACTACGAGGTGGATTCCTCAGCCTGTCTTCTATGTTACTTTCACCTTTTTCTCCATCCGGATTGACTTACAGGAACTCAGGCTGCATCTGAGCCATCCCAGGAGTGCCTTTTCACATTTCAGGGAATCGCCAAATGGTGAGTCACCCGGTGGGTCCTGGGAATCTCTCTCTCTTTCTTTCTTTGCCCGAGTTGCACGGTGCCTTAGTCGCACTGTTTGTGCCTCAGTCACATGGTTTGTACCTTAGTCACATGCTCAGGGGTCACCGCTCATGGTCAGACACAACTGTTGGGACTGTCGGCCTATTTTGTGCATTAATCACATGGAGAGATCACTGCGACAATGAGGATGGCTTTCTGTCAGCCGGTGACTCTCAGTACCCCCATTCTACGGCATATAGGCTAAGAATGGGCTCTGCTACGTCTCGGGGGCCTCCCTTAGACTCACCCCTCGGCTGTAACCTCAGGAACTGGAAAAATATTTGACCCTGAAAGTCACAAAAAGAAGAGGCTCATTTTGTTTTGTAACACAGCTTGGCCCCAGTATAAACTGGGGGACCAAGAAAAATGGCCTCTTAATGGCATACTAAATTATAACACGATCCTCCAACTTGATCTATTTTGCCAGAAACAAGGAAAGGACTCAGAGGTTCCTTATGTCCAGACCTTTATAGCCCTTACTTAGAATCCCAATCTGAGGGACTCATGCCGCATGTGTCTTTCTGTTGCTGCCTTATCCCCCTGACCCCCTCTGTCTCCCTCTCCATCAGATCTCCTAGACGATCCTCTACTTGACCTTTCCTGTCCTCCACCCCATCAACCCCCTTTGCTTCAGCACCCACCCCACCTCAACCCACAGCTGCCCAACAGCCACTCCCTTATCAGGGCGAAAGCCCCCCTCCCATCCCCACATAAGATCGAGGACTGCCCAACACCAGGAAACAGATTCTAATATGCTTCCCTTAAGGGAAGTAGCAACTGGATACATGGGCACTATTAGAGTCCATGTTCCCTTTCCCATGTCTGACATTTCCCAAATTCAAAACAAGTTAGGTTCCTTCAGTCTGGATCCCACCACTTTTATTAAGGAATTTCAGGCCCTCACTATAGCCTCTGACCTGACCTGGCAAGACATTCATGTAATCCTGACCGCTTGTACTCATGAAGAGAAAAACAGGATATGGGCATTAGCCCAAGCTTGGGCAGATGAGGCACAGCTCTGTTTCCAAAACCTGGATGGACGGGGACCACTTTTGGGCTGGCTAAATGACTCTTTGTAACTATACCCTCAATTTTAATCAGACTAGCCTGGAGTGGAATCCCTGGTCAGAGGAAAATAAATATGATGTACATGAAGCTAATTTCACTTTGTGTTGGGGAAATTCAAGGAAAAATGAGACTAAGAAATATATTAATGAAGACCATATCCCCATAAACAGCTCGGCCCTCGGAACTAAATACATGGGGATCGGCGTGACCACCGGACACTTAGTTTAACCTCCTGGCAAGATTCTCCTCCAAAATATAATATAATTCAGCTAATATTCAGAAATTTGTTATGCCAATTCCCCCCGTCACACTCATAATAAGTCAGAGTCTGGATTCTCCCCTTTATGTATAGATGATTACTTCCTCAGAGTTTGGCCTTCCCAATTTAATCCTAGGCCATGGGACCCCAGTCTATTTCCAGAGGAAAACTCCCAAAAGGTCAGGGCCTGGCTCTGGGGACCCACAACAGGGGTATCTTTGAGGGGCACTGGATTTTCATTTCTATGTGGTAACGGGGTCTATCTGGATCTTCCCACACTTTGAAGGGGGCTCCCGCACAATTAGTGCTGTGGTCCCAGAGGCGACCATTACAAAGGATTTAGCTTCCTCAGGAGGCATTCCCAACCTTGGGTCCTTCCTTGAGGAGGCCTTAAGACCTGTCTGGGAGAGACAAAATAAACCACTGACTGGACATGCTTACAATAAACCAATTCTTGATAGGCCCAACATAATACATAGTGTCTTTAGAGAGCTTTTTTGGTTTGCAGGCATACCCCTCTTACAGAGGCGTGTTCTCAATCTCACCATCATGGACCAGGAATCTTGGAAGGCTACAGTAGCAGCCATTGAGGAACAGCAGTCAGCCCTAGGCTCTCTGGCCGAGGTGGTTTTACAAAATAGGAGGGTCCTTAATGTTATAACAGCTGAGGCAGGGAGTGTCTGTGCCCTACTAAATTAGATATGCTGCTTAATACCTCCAGCCAGATTGAAGAAAACCTTCAGTTTCTAAAGAAAAACATCAAATTAATAGAAGATTTAAAAGAGAGGGCAGGACAGGGCCCCAGCTGGCTTTCTAGCCTCCTCTCCTCTGTGGGGATCCAGATATGGACATGGCTATTGCCCTTGTTGGGACCATTAATCCTGATAGCCTTTCTTTTGTTGTTTGGCCCCTGCATTATTAACACATGATCTAAGTTCATCTCCCAACAGGTTCAAAAGATTCACTTCCAGATGGTGCTACAACAAGAGTACCAGCTGGCACATGAACTACATTGGAACAAGCCTTCTTATCATTCCCTGGACTCTCGTCTCCCTCCGTGAACACACCCTGACAGAGCAGGCATCAGGAACCCAGGGCCCCTACGATGCCCCCAACCAGCAGGAAGCAGCCAGAGAGATTGTCGGCCATTCTCCTTACAAAAAGGGTTCCCAAACACCTGAGAAGGAGCTAGGCAGGTCGGTAGACATGAGCAGGGATCCAATAGGGCCAAAGAATTGGCCCTTTAAATAAAGAGAGGGGGAAATGTGGTGTGCTCCAAGGACAAAGAACAAGGTAAACTCAAAGGGCAAATATTGCCAGAACAAAGAGTTACAGGACTCCCATCACTCTGTCACAATGCGACCATTGCAATGACCCAGAGCCCTCCCAAGCACCATGCCCTGTCCCTTTCCCATTCCATATAAGGAAAGACTTTCCCCTGTTTTTCTCTCGCTCAGCACACTGAAAGTATACGTACTCTGCCCAGTCAGCAGATGACTTACAGGTTCCCTGGCTATAAAAACAGACAAGCAACCCATGCTCATTGTCGACTTTCCCTGACTACCAGGAAGTCAGTCCACTGTTCTTGCAGTGACCTTTCTCTTTAATAAACCCTATCTCCCTTACATTCTGCCTTGTGTCTGGAAATTCTTTTCCAACCCGTGCTCGGACCACAACAAAATAATCTGTGAACACCCAAAAGAACTATCTAATGGAACCCACCTGCCCACAAAATACCAATTTTGTTGTACTTGTTTAATCTTTAGAGATATAAAGATTCCTAGTGGTAGCCAAGAACTAAAGGAGCAATGCTGTGGTTTGAATAACTAAGCCTGCCCATGTTATGTCTGTTTTACACAGTTAAGAAGCTTTGCTTTCTACAGAAGTTATATTCTTCAAATGTTGCAGTAAGTCAAATTTTTATAAAAACATATTAGCAGAACTCACTTTTGAAGGAAAACCATGGGTAAAGATTTTGTTTAAAGAAAATGCTCCTTGACACTTCCTCAAATTTAACTTTATATCTATACTTTCATGTGAGGTGGGTTTTGGAAGTGGTTTTATTTTGTTTTAAATAATGACACCAATAGAGATAACTATTAAATCAACTAGAAAGATCTAAGTAACATGAAAATGTTGATGGAGAGTAGAAGAATGCCAGGTAAACACGATATCTGGTGAACTCATTCTACAAGATGGCCATGTGTCAGGTGGGGATGGGCCACGCAACCTAGACCTTGGGAAAGTACAAAGTGAGAGCCGTAAAACTGTGAAAGCAAGAGAAGAGAAATCTATGTGAGCAGGTGGGAGAATGGAGTTCTGTTGCATAGGGAAAATGGATGCACCATTGGGTAAGGAGAAGGACCAGCATAGACTTCTTGTAATTCTCTGGCCCCTTCACTAATGTCTCTCATCTAATCGTCAGGTCGGGTTGCACAAACTGCAGGACTGTGGCCTTGATGATATGACCTCTTATCTCTTCTAGAGGTGTTTCTCAGGTAACAGTTTGAAGATCTGATTATTAAGTATGATAGAGATGATGCTATCCACCCTTTTCTCTATCCCTTCTAATGTTAAACCTGGAGGGGCTGAGGACCCATGGCACTGAGATGTATCTCTCTCTCGCCCTCTCTGTCCTCCTCTCCCTCTCCTCCAGAAAACTATCCCTCTCAGCCCTCACCAGCATCTGGGAACAAGCTTTGAAACATTCCCTTCCAGACTGTGATGTCACTTGAAAAGCCCATCAACAAAAGCTACCCCAAAAATTAGACTCACCAATATCAAGATGAACACCAGGGACAAGCGAATTGAGAAAGAACATGACGATAACAAATCCCAACACTGTCAGGCATTTGGCGAGCAGAATCCTGTCTGATATCCTGTGCTGTGAGAGAGGAAAACACAACTCATTTACTCAGTGTAATCTGATTTCTGCAATGTGTCCACAATCCTACGTGATTTGAATCACTACAAATTTCTCCTTATGATGAAAAATATAGCAACTTGAACTTGAAAGAGAAGATCATGTGTTACAAGGAAAACTGTACAGATTTAAGATTAGATCATTCAAAATCTTGAAATCAAAATCTATGAAAAATAAACATAAAAAATATAGTACAATCCTTTTTTTTTTTTTTTTTTTGCGGTACACGGGCCTCTCACTGCTGTGGCCTCTCCTGTTGTGGAGCACAGGCTCCAGATATGCAGGCTCAGCAGCCATGGCTCACGGGCCCAGCTGCTCCACAGCATGTGGGATCTTCCCGGACTGGGGCAAGAACCTGCGTCCCCTGCATCGGCAGGCAGACTCTCAACCACTGCGCCACCAGGGAAGCCCAGTACAATCCTTTTAAATGACACCAGACTAAATGCATTTTCAATATGACACAGAGATGCTAAGCTGTTCCCAGCCCCACTGCCAGCATCAGATAAAATAAAGCCATTGTGAAGCCTACACATTAACCTCCAGGGACCTGGCCCTTCAAGACACATGCATTTCCACGGGTACTGTGTGTTAATAGCCTTTTAGTTTAACTTTCCCTCTATTATGCAAATCTCTGCTCATGTGGTACTGAGCTTAAAATGTTCTTGCAATAACAGGACTTCTGCTGAATGCACTCAGCAGTCCCCTAGTCACCAGATGACACATATGGGATCCTGCCCCAGGCATTCAGGGGGTGAGGGGAGGTACTCTGCAGCACCTTCCTTAACCTTGGAGTTGCAGACCTCCTTCCAGTGGGCCTGAGCCACAGGGCAAGATAGGGCAAGGTCCCCAAAAGGTGCTGTGCTGTGTGGGACTGGGGCAGGGAGTTAGGTCCCAAGAAGCACACACATCTAACTAGGCCCCTGTGTGAATCACACTCCACGGTGTGAACCAACAACTGCACTATGTCCTTTCCTCAGTGTGGTCCCACTAGCACCTCTGTCTGTTAGTCTATGCCTAGGATATCCAGGTCTAGATGTAAATATAGATAAGGCTATATAAATATAGATCCAGGTGTAGGTATGGGTAGATATAGACAGAGCTATGGGTAAGATATGGGTGTAGATAAAGATATAGATGTAGAGATAGATGTAGATATAGATAAGGGTATAGACAGGGGTATAGACATGGACATGGACATAGACACAGACATGAGTATGGGTGTATGTATAGATAGAGTTAGAGATAGGTATTCTCTCTTGATTTCTCTGGTCACACAGTTAAAGCTGCTGCCATAAAAACCACAAGCATATCCCTCTGTGTCACAATGACTCTGGCAGCAGCCCCTGGCCCCCTGCTCACAGGCCATGCTTTGGGAGCTCCTGTTTTCCTTCCCCACCCACTGCCAAGGCTTGGCCAGCCCCCACTCATCTTCCCCTTCCCCCACCAAGGAAGCCAATTTTGCTAGATAAGTCTGTGATGGAGAATCAGGAAGAAAGGGGCATGGTATCTCCCTGGGTCAGGTTAACCACAGAAACTGGGTATTACCATGGTCGACTCCAGGATTGGAAATGGAGGGAGCAGGGAGGTCAAAGAATATTCCAGTGTCGCTCAGCTGGTATAAGATGATCAAAGTTTGTACTCTGTTATTTTGGGGTGCCTGTCAAATTTTATCCTTTGGTTATCTGAGGTCATCAAAGTGAGAAGTCTGAGAAACAATGCAGGGGTAGTGCTCAGCTCCCCAGTCCTTGTCCACCAGGTATACAGAGAGGTACACAGTCTCACCCCTAACTTGCAGCCAGAACTACTAGAAAAGGTGGGCAGGGTCCGTTTAAGCCTGAAGCCAGAGAAATGTCATAGCCACACCCGTCTTCCCTAACCCTGACCATCTGAGTGGGACAGATGCTGGGAGGACAGACTCAAAGAACATGTTATCTACCAGGTCCCAATGTCTAAATTTCCTTTAGCGAAGGACAAAATGTTCCCATCATAATTAGAGAGTGGGTATTCAACCTCTCCCTAGGAAAGAAACTACCTGGATTTGAAATTTCATGAAGATATAAATGACTTCCAGCAGATCTTGAGCTGGGAGAGGGGCATTATGTGTCCTCAGGGGGGCTGAGAAATTCCACCTAGGTGGGAAAGTGAGCAAAAGAGCCCAAAATGAGCTTTGCCTCCCAACGTCAGAGCCGTACAACAGAAGACATACACCCCATCTCTGCCCCAAAAGGTGTTCCATCTCAAGCAGCACGCCTCCCTTGTCTTGGCCTCCATCTCCTCACCCACACAATGGGAACCACAGACTTGCCTTTCAGGGTAAGGGGGAGCTGAGAGCCGGCCAACCACAGAAAGTGCTGCCCTATTTTAAAGGAACATAATAAGTTTACCTTTTAAATTCCTGGACAAAATAAGCCTACCATGTCTGGAAAATTATCTTTCCCATTAATTCCTGGAAATAACTTATGTCTTGTGTACAACTACAGGAATAAAAGAAAGATGACTTTCAGTTGCAACTTCACATGAAGTAAGGAAAAGGAATCTACTCTGTTCTTCAAGGAATCCCTGAGAAAAGAAACCACAATACCTTTCTTTGTAGCTCCTGGATATTGGTCTCCCAATTTTTATCTTCCTGTGAGATCTGTCTAAAAGAGAAAAGGGCAGACATCATTTTCCTGGTGGCATCGAGCGGTGAGGCCAGCAAGGTGGCATTCAGCAGTGGCACACAGCATGGTCCCCTGGCCTGGACGCTGTCCACAGTGTGACGCCAGGTGTGGCCACAGAATGGGGCAGGCCTCGTGGTGTAAGGAGCCTGGTAGAACTGGGTTCATGAATTGGAAAAGATGCTCATTCTAGATTCATAAGGAAAAGTAATACATGAAATGACCGGACTGTTCAATGAGGCACGTGCGAGCATAGCACAGGAAACGTCAGAACACTGGCCAGAATGTCAACAGGGGAATGAGACTGTAAGCCACCTTGGTTTTCCTCTTTTTACTTACTAATTTTCTGAATCTTTTTTCAGAATGAGGATGTGTTATATTTATAATTTAAATAAAGGAAAAAACAGTAAAAGAAATGCCACTTGCTTTAGTGGTGATTTTTATCAATTGGAAATCTACTTTGAAGCACTTATGTCTGCTTCCTTCCCCCTCTGGTCATGGTATCCGCCCATCTCTATTTCCATTTGTCACCTCTATTTGTTCCAACTTGCCGTTCTTTTTTAACCTTTCCTATCAACTCATCTTTTCTTTTCTGCTTTATTTCCTCCCTCACCAGTTAGGAAAAAGAAGCTGTGTGGTGGAGAATTTAGTCTTCATGAGCACTCACGTGTCATAGTGTCAGTGGAGGTCGACCACACAGCCAGTACAGACCCTAAAGGAAATCACAGCAGACCCAACTGAATGGTTCTAATGACAATTTTTTTTAAAAAAAATGTAGAAACAGGACCTGAAGAGTTAGCACATGCCTTAGATCACCCTCATTCCTATCTACTTCCAGTGACTGTGTGGCCTTACAAAGCCACTGCCCTCTCTGGGCCTCAGTTTCCCTTGGATTTGAAATTTCATGAAGATATAAATGACTTCCAGCAGATCTTGAGCTGGGAGAGGGGCATTATCAAAACAGGATGAGTTGATGGAAACTTGGTGAATTCTTCACACTTTAACCCTGAGATACACTGACTGTGTCTTAACATCCATACCAGATGGAACACGTTGAAACTTGAAGGCCAGTAGATTAAATACATTCAGGGCAATTTACTCTTGCATCTTTAATTTACAAAGTTTTTCCTTTTAAGATCCATGCCTGTTGTTGAAGTTGGTCACTCTGTCCCCAGCCTGCAACTCAGGGCCTTCCAGTAGCCTGGGGGTACCAGGTCCTGCTTCTCCAGCGTCACAGGATACAGGTAGGTCCTGAGATGAGATGGAGCTGAGGATGCTGAGACAGTGCTTCACACTGGGCTACATCTCTAGACAGAGTGAGTCTCTACATACTCGCCTGTGGCCTTCTCCCCGCACTCTCAGACCAGGCTACAGCCACACTAGACAGCCCTCAGTGGTTGGCACTGGCACTGTGCCCAGCTCCTGTCCTCAGTCTGCTTGCCTGCTCTCTGAGAACACAGGGCTGGTCTCAGCAAACTGCAATATGTAAGATCATTCTCACTACCTTCACAAGGACTCACATTTCCCCTTGCCGTGACAGACTTCTCATCTCCACCCAGTTCTCAATCCTACTGCAGGAATGCTTCCACATCCCTGAGGAGTGAGCAGGCTCTCGCTCTTTCTGTCAGTACTTCCAGCGTAAAGACAGGTTGGAACTCAGCACCTCATCAGAGTGGGGAGGAAAAACTCAGCACCTCACTGTTACTGTTAGGTCTCAGCTTTGATTAAAAACAAACTCAAGGGACTTCTCTGGTGGTCCAGTGGTTAAGATTCTGTGCTTCCAATGCAGGGGGCCCTGGTTCAATCCCTAGTCAGGGAACTAATTTCCCACATGCTGTAAGGTGGCCAAAAAAAAAACCTCCAAGAAATGAATTGAGCAGGAATTAGGTATTCTTTGAGTTCCTGGAAAATCAACTACTGGGAGAATATTTTGTTAGATTAGTTTGTTATATATATATATTTTTTAAATTTTTATTATGCAATGTGTTAGGTGTGAAGTGTGACAGGCAGTAGTTCAGTGTGAACTCAATTCCTGGCATCACTCTTTCCTAGATGCAAAACCCTGGGCAAGTTTCTCAAATTCTCTGAGCCTCAGTTTTCTCATCCTTAAGCTGGGGCTAATATCAGCACACATTCCAGAGAGCTAAGTGAGAGTTATATAAAATGCTGCATCATAACAGGTTTAGCACAGTGTATGGCACCCAAAACTTACTTAGTAGCATGCAGCTAGTGTTACTCTTTTGCAGTACCGTGGGGTACTCTTCACAATCACTTTAGCTCACATTTTGCACATGACATTTGGACACTCTTAGGGTGGTCATAAATAGGTTGTTGATACAATCCAACCATTGAGTATAACTGGTAAAGATAAGAACCACTGCTGTAAACCAAGAGTGGTCTGAGCAGGGCCTGGCTTGATACCTTTGGAAGCTGTGCAGCCTTCGGGCCAGCAAGCGCTCCAGTGTCAGCACCTTCCCCAGGAGTAGACCTCGAACCGCTGTCTCCTCACGGCTGGCTGGGCTGATGCGCTGTGCAGTAAGGCGCCAGACATGGATCTCATGCTTCAGTTCTGCAGGAAAGGAAAGCCAAGGCTTCATTCTCCTGCAATCTCAGACATCAGCACCTACTCCCCTCAGCACCCTCCAAGAAGAGAAAACACACACCTGTGATGCAGATCTCCAAGGACCAAACCAAAGCAGTGGCTTCTTAGCGTTCATGTTATTATGAGAGAACCAGAAGACAAAGCTGACTTTTAAAAATTACAGTAGATGCAAAGATAATTTCAACTCTTTGGGTGAAGAATAAATTCTTGAATAGGCGTATGAAAGTTAACACCCAACAAACTTTTTCCCTCCCAAGAAATTACTTTTTGGAGCCAGTAGTTCAGATCTCAGTTCAAAATCCAGACATCGCCCAATCTTTTAAACAGATCTAATACACATCAGAAATACAAGTGTAGTAGGTGGTGCCTGGTCTCCCCAGTAGGGCATTTGGTAATAGCAGGAGATGGGGAGAGCCCTCCCTCCTGACCAGGCCCCCAAGTTGAGCTTGTGTCTATGAAAGAACACAAAGGAGAGAAATGTAGACAACTTTATGCACTTCTGAAATTAAAAGAATGAGGCAAATTTTCACCCATCAGTGAATTTAAACCTCTTCTGACAGAGAAGAGAAAAATGAATTGCCAATTCATTGGCTCCTAAAATACTAGAATATCTTATGAAATTTTACTTTTAACCTCTAGTTTACTGTTAAAGATACTACATAAATTTCTCAAAATATCCACTAAAAGAATATAAGGAAGCACAGTATTTTCATGAATCACCTCTCATGTACAATGCACTATACTGCATATCTTAAAAATTCAAGATGAAATTAAAAGAACACACACTTTCAAGCAGGATTAGATCAGTTGACACTAGCTCAGAGCAGAGTCAAGGCAGGGCAATTCTCCCAAGACCTGTGAAGCAGTGCACAAGCCTGGGCTCAATGACAAGGAAAATGCCACCATGGTTTTCTCTAAAGGGTCAGCCTTTCAAAGATGAAAAGTTTTTAGAATGAAGATAAGTAAAGTACTTCCATTCAGTACATATTGATTCTTTGTAGCTTGCTAAAACAGAAGAAACTTGGGTATAACCTGAAAGCCTCTACAGAGAAACAGATCCATAATTCCCTCAATAAACATAATTCACACCTCCATAATTCACACCTCATTAAACAACCTGTGAGGTTATGATAATATAAAAAGGAGGAAGAGGAGGAGGAAGAGGATAAAAACATATGAATTAGGTTTCTGAAATGCTGAACACACACACACACACACACAAATGCTGCACTGGGACAGGAATGGGGGGACAAGGTGGTGCAGCAGCTTCAGAGAAGGAGCAGAGAGTGCCATTATTTCACCCAATGTTCTGAACTTCGTTATGTAGTGGATATCGTTCAAAGCCCATCCCTAAAGCATCAGAGACTTTCTAGCCATTCTTTCAAGCCATATTAGTGACTGCCACTCTCTCAAGCAGCTGACCAACTTTGAATAGCTACGCAGGAGCATTGCTCAGCTCAGCTCCCGGGCCAGCCTGTGGGAGCCTCTCCACCTCTGTGTTTGGAGAAGCAGAAACTGAATCTGGCCTTCCAGGTCCCCAGGGCTCCTTTCCGCAGGTATCTTCTCCAGCGTCACCTTCAGCCCCTCACGCACCCCCAGAGCCTTGCTGCCTTCTAGCCCATCAAATCAAACAGGACAGGCTACTCTCCTCAGATCAACCCATGGGTTAATGCTCAAGTAGTGCACTTTCATTTTTCTAGTTGTGGACAAAATAAATGTATCACCGATCATGGGAAATTTTGGTTGAGAGCGATTTTGTCCAAGAGAAGGGAGTCCACTGCCTGCACCCAGAGCTCAGTTTAGCCAAGCATCCACTCCTCGGCTCCCAAGCTTCCTCTGTACCTCCTCTGCCATTTCCCCACCCTGTCTCTGCTGAGCTCTAAGACTGTGAACCCAATCAGCTACCTGATATTGCCCTCTGAACCTCGTGCTACAAGATTCACAGATAAACATTCCATCTTCCCCCACAGAACTCTCTCTTCCCTCACTGTCTTAGTTCTTATATGACATCATTAATCTTCCAGGTACATGAACCTGAAATATCATTTTGGTCTTATCAATGTCATTCTCCTCTACATTTCTGCACTGCACATATAATAGATGCCAGACACCATGCTAGATGTTAAAGGAGAAGAATAAATTGACAAGTTATAAGATAGGCCTCCAACAAGCTAGACAGAGAAATAAGATACATCATAAATGAACATGAGCTAAGGCAGTACTAGGCCACAAGAGCAGTTCAGGATATGATGGTGTGGGTCTTGCAGGATCCACCACTTCCTGACTCAGGTCACCAGCTTATCCAGGCTTCATCTCCTCACATTTACCTAATTCTGATTGCTGCTCCTCAGTAACCTTTGACTGAAGCCACTTCCTGACAACCCAACCCTGGTTAATCATAAAACACTGTTTGCCCTATCTATCTATTTATCTATCTATCATCTATAGAAACTATCTATATATCTATTTATCTATCTATAGATAAATACAGTTAGATATATGGAAACAAGGAATCTATGTTCCTATTTACCTATCTTCTACCTATCTAGGCTGATCCACCTAAGAAAACAGATGATAGATAGATAGATAGATAGATAGATAGATAGATAGATAGATAGATAGATAGGTTCATTCTTTCAAATAGCCCATTGTTCCCCATGACCTGCAAAGATCTTTAGGGAAGACTCAAGATCCTCAAATGGTGAGTGCCATTGTGAGCTCTGATCCCACTGTATAAGTTTTAGCTCTTGCTTTGCCTGACTAGCCCTGACCAGGACACATCATCAGATGTCTCATCTCTACCTCTCTGATTACCACCAGCCCCTATCTTTCCAAGCTTCTCAACCACCCTCTCGTGGCATTACTTGTGGTTGCCGTATACATGTTACAAGCAGGCAAAGACATTACCATGTGGGATGTGTTCTCTCACAGGAGGTGGTGGCTGCCAGGAGCCTAGAGGAGGGTCACCTGGCTCTAATTCAGGAGTCTCAGGGGAAGACACCTAGGCCAGGAGTTGAGAAATAGAATTATACTACTATAAGATTCTTATCCTTTATGTTAAGTGGTATAATATCACTTGAAGTTAGTGATATAATTATAACTAAAATCACAATTAGAAAATGTGACATGATGATACACTTAAATTCAACCATATCACTAATCAAGTTAAATATCAATGATCTAAACATATCAATTAAAAGATTATTAGATTGGATAAAAAAGCAAGACCCACCTATAAGCTATTTGCAAGAAATGCACTTTAACTTTAAAGACACAAAAAGGTTAAAAGTAAAAGGATGATAAAAATATACCACACTAACAGAAAGCTGGAATTGCTACATTAAGATCAAATTAGTTTTCAGAGCAAGAATATTACTATGGATAGGGAAGGGTACTTCATAATGATAAAGGTGTTAATTCTTCAAGAGGACATAATAACCCTAAATGTTTATGTACCCTAGTAACAAAATTTTGAAATATGTAAAGCAAAAAATCATAGAATTGCAAAGATAAATAGACAAATCCACAGCCTTAGTCAGAGATTTCTATATCCACCTCTCAATAATTGATAGACAAGTGGGCAGAAAATCAGCAAGAATATGAATGACCTGAATAACATTATCAGTCAACTTGACCTAATTGTTCATATTGACATAACTCCAACCAACAACAGCAGAATACATATTCTTTTCTAGTGCAAATAGAATATTTATGAGACTAGGCCACATTCTACCATAAAACAGGTTTCAATCAATTCAAAAGGATTCAAGTTTTACAAAATATATTCTCTGACCACTGTGAAATTAAATTTGGTAACTGCAAAAATCCCCAAATTTGGTGTAGGTAAATACATCTAAAATATCCAAGGATCAAAGAAGAAATCAAAATGGAAATCAGAAAGTAATTTGAATTGAAGGGAAGTAGAACAAAACATATCAAAATTGGTGGAAGACCACTACTTAGAAGGAAATTTAGAGCACTAAATACCTATACTAGAAAATAAGATATATATAAATGAATAACCTCAACCCTCGCATGAAGAAGCTAGTAAAAGAAGAATAAATAAATAAATCCAAAGTAAGCAGGAGAAAATAAATAATAAATATCAGAGTATAAATCATTAAAAAAGAAAAAATGTAGAAAAAAATCTATATAATCAAAAGCTGGTTGAGATCAGTAACATTGATAAACCTCTAGAAAGACTAATCAGAAAAAAATTTAAGACATAAATCCAATATCAGGAATGAGAGAGGTTCCCTTACCAAAAATTCTATAGCCATTATGTAAGCCTCCCAGACTTCAAACAATACTACAAAGCTACAGTAATCAAAACAGCATGATATTGGCACAAAAACAGACATATAGATCAATGGAACAGAATAGAGAGCCCAGAAATAAGCCCAAACACCTATTGTCAGTTAATCTACAGCAAAAGAGGCAAGAATATACAACGGAGAAAAGACAGTCTCTTCAGCAAGTGGTGTTGGGAAAGCTGGACATCCTCATGTAAATCAATGAAATTAGAACACTCCTTCACATCATACACAGAAATACACTCAAAATGGTTTAAAGACCTAAATATAAGACATGACACCGTAAACTGCTAGAAGAGAACATAGGTAAAACTTCTTGGACATAAATCATAGCAATATTTTCTTAAATCAGTTTACCAAGGAAAAGAAATAAAAGCAAAGATAAACAAATGGGACCTAACCAAACATAAAAGCTTTTGCACAGCAAAGGAAACTATCAACAAAATGAAAGACAACCTACAGAATGGGGGAAAATATTTGCAAATGATGCAACTGACAAGAGATATTAATCCAAAATATACAAACAGCTCATACAACCCAATATCAAACAAGCCAATCAAAAAATTGGCAGAAGCACCACAGGCTTGCCCCACACTTCGTACCCCTCCCTCCGCCTGGCCTGAGTGAGCCAGAGCCCCCGAATCAATGGCTTCTTTAACCACATCCTGTCTGAGTGAAGAACAGACGCCCTCCAGCGACCTACAGGCCGAGGCGGGGCCAAATCCAAAGCTAAACCCCAGGAGCTGTGCGAACAAAGAAGAGAAAGGGAAATCTCTCCCAGCAGCCTCAGGAGCAGTGGATTAAATCTCCACAATCAACTTGATGTACCCTGAATCTGTGGAATACATGAATAGGCAACGAATCATCCCAAATTGAGAAAGAGGACTTTGAGAGCAAGATTTATTACTTTTTCCCCTTTTCCCCTTTTTGTGAGTGTGTATGTGTATGCTTCTGTGTGAGATTTTGTCTGTATAGCTTTGCTTCCACCATTTGTCCTAGGGTTCTATCCGTCTGTTTTCTTTTTTTTTTTTTTTTTTACTTAAAAAATTTTATTTTCTTAATAATTATTTTTTTATTTTAATAACTTTATTTTATTTTACCTTCCTATATTTTATTTTCTTTTATCCTTTTTCATTATTTCTTTCTACTTTTTCTCCCTTTTAGTCTGAGCTGTGTGAATGAAAGGCTCTTGGTGCAACAGCCAGGAGTCAGTGCCGTGCCTCTGAGGTGGGAGAGCCAACTTCAGGACACTGGTGCACAAGAGCCCTCCCAGCTCCACGTAATATCAAACAGTGAAAATCTCCCAGAGATCTCCATCTCAACACCAGCACCCAGCTTCACTCAATGACCAGCAAGCTACAGTGCTGGACACCCTATGCCAAAAAACTAGCAACACAGGAACACAACCCCACCCATTAGCAGAGAGGCTGCCCAAAATCATAATAAGTCTACAGACACCCCAAAACACACCACAAGACGTGGACCTGCCCACTAGGAAGACAATATCCAGCCTCATCCACCAGAACACAGGCACTAGTCCTCTCCACCAGGAAGCCTACACAACCCACTGAACCAACTTTAGCCACTGGGGACAGACACCAAAAACAATGGGAACTACGAATCTGCAGCCTGCAAAAAGGAGACCCAAACACAGTAAGATAAGCAAAATGAGGAGACAGAGAAATACACTGCAGATGAAGGAGCAAGGTAAAAACCCACCAGAGCTAACAAATGAAGAGGAAATAGGCAGTCTGAAAAACAATTCAGAATAATGATAGTAAAGATGATCCAAAATCTTGGAAATAGAATAGACAACATGCAAGAAACATTTAACAAGGACCTAGAAGAACTAAAGATGAAACAAGCAATGAGGAACAACACAATAAATGAAATGAAAAATACTCTAGATGGGATCAATAGCAGAATAACTGAGGCAGAAGAACGGATAAGTGACCTGGAAGATAAAATGGTGGAAATAACTACTGCAGAGTAGAATAAAGAAAAAAGAATGAAAAGAACTGAGGACAGTCTCAGAGACCACTGGGACAACATTAAACGCACCAACATTCGAATTATAGGGGTTGCAGAAGAAGAAGAGAAAAAGAAAGGGACTGAGAAAATATTTGAAGAGATTATAGTTGAAAACTTCCCTAATATGGGAAAGGAAATAGTTAATCAAGTCCAGGAAGCACAGAGAGTCCCATACAGGATAAATCCAAGGAGAAACATGCCAAGACACATATTAATCAAACTGTCAAAAATTAAATACAAAGAAAACATATTAAAAGCAGCAAGGGAAAAACAACAAATAACACACAAGGGAATCCCCATAAGGTTAACAGCTGACCTTTCAGCAAAAACTCTTCAAGCCAGAAGAGACTGGAAGGACATAGTTAAAGTGATGAAGGAGAAAAACCTACCACCAAGATTACTCTACCCAGCAAGCATCTCATTCAGATTTGATGAAGAAATTAAAACCTTTAGAGACAAGCTAAAGCTGAGAGAGTTCAGCACCACCAAACCAGCTTTACAACAAATGCTAAAGGATCTTCTCTAGGCAAGAAACACAAGAGAAGGAAAAGACCTATAATAACAAACCCAAAACAATTAAGAAAATGCGGATAGGAACATACATATCGATAATTACCTTATATGCAAATGGATTAAATGCTTCCACCAAAAGACACAGATTGGCTGAATGGATACAAAAACAAGACCCATATATTTGCTGTCTACAAGAGACCCACTTCAGACCTAGAGACACATACAGACTGAAAGTGAGGGCATGGAAAAAGGTATTCCATGCAAATGGAAACCAAAAGAAAGCTGGAGTAGTAATACTTATATCAGACAAAATAGACTTTAAAATAACGACTATTAGAAGATACAACGAAGGACACTATATAATGATCAACGGATCAATCCAAGAAGAAGATATAACAATTGTAAATATTTACGCACCCAACATAGGAGCACCTCAATACATAAGGCAAGTACTAACAGCCATAAAAGGGGAAATCGACAGGAACACATTCGTAGTACGGGACTTTACCACCCCACTTTCACCAATGGACAGATCATCCAAAATGAAAATAAATAAGGAAACACAGCTTTAAACGATACATTAAACAAGATGGACTTAATTGATATTTATAGGACACTCCATCCAAAAACAACAGAATACACATTTTTCTCAAGTGCTCATGGAACATTCTCCAGGATAGATCATATCTTGGGTCACAAATCAAGCCTTGGTAAATTTAAGAAAATTGAAATTGTATCAAGTATCTTTTCCAACCACAATGCTATGAGACTAGATATCAATTACAGGAAAAGATCTGTAAGAAATACAAACACATAGAGTGCAAACAATACACTACTTGATAACAAAGTAATCACTGAAGAAATCAAAGAGGAAATCAAAAAATACCTAGAAAAAATGACAATGAAAACACGATGACCCAAAACCTATGGGATACAGCAAAAGCAGTTCTAAGAGGGAAGTTTATAGCAATACCATCCTACCTTAAGAAACAGGAAACATCTTGAATAAACACCCTAACCTTGCACCTAAAGCAATTAGAGAAAGAAGAACAAAAAACCCCCCAAAGTTAGCAGAAGGAAAGAAATCATAAAGATCAGATCAGAAACAAATGAAAAATAAATGAAGAAAATGATAGCAAAAATCAATAAAATTAATAGCTGGTTCTTTGAGTAGATAAACAAAATTGATAAGCCATTAGCCAGACTCATCAAGAAAAAAGGGAGAAGACTCAAATCAGCAGAATTAGAAATGAAAAAGGATAAGTAACAACTGATACTGCAGAAATACAAAAGATCATGAGAGATTACTACAAGCAACTCTATGCCAATAAAATGGACAACCTGGAAGAAATGGACAAATTCTTAGAAAAGCACAACCTGCCAAGACTGAATCAGTAAGAAATAGAAAATATGAACAGACCAATCACAAGCACTGAAATTGAAACTGTGATTAAAAATCTTCCAACAGGGGCTTCCCTGGTAGCGCAGTGGTTGTGAGTCCGCCTGCCGAGGCAGGGGGCGTGGGTTCATGTCCCAGTCTGGGAGCATCGCACGTGCTGTGGAGGGGCTGGGCCCGTGAGCCATGGCTGCTTGGCCTGCGCATCTGGAGCCTGTGTCTGCCAGGGAGAGACCACAGCAGTGAGAGGCCCACGCACCGGAAAAAAAAAAAAAAAAGTCCAACAAACAAAAGCCCAGGACTTGATGGCTTCACAGGTGAATTCTATCAAACATTTAGAGAAGAGTGAACACCTATCCTTCTCAAACTCTTCCAAAATATAGCAGAGGGAGGAACACTCCCAAACTCATTCTACGAGGCCACCATTACCCTGATACCAAAACCAGACAAGGATGTCACAAAGAAAGAAAACTACAGGCCAATATCACTGATGAACATAGATGCAAAAATCCTCAAAACATACTAGCATACAGAATCCAACAACACACTAAAAGGATCATACACCATGATCAAGTGGGGTTTATTCCAGGAATGCAAGGATTCTTCAATATATGCAAATCAATCAATGTGATACACCATATTAACAAATTGAAGGAGAGAAACAGTATGGTCATCTCAATAGATGCTGGGAAAGCTTTTGACAGAATTAAACACCCATTTATGCTAAAAACCCTCCAGAAACTAGGCACAGAGGGAACTTTCCTCAACATAATAAAGGCCATATATGACAAACACACAGCCAACATCATCCTCAATGGTGAAAAACTGAAAGCATTTCAACTAAGATCAGGAACAAGACAAGGTTGCCCACTCTCACTACTCTTATTCAACATAGTTTTGGAAGTTTTAGCCACAGCAATCAGAGAAGTAAAGGAAATAAAAGGAATCCAAATTGGAAAAGAAGAAGTAAAGCTGCCACTGTTTGCAGATGACATGATACTATACATAGAGAATCCTACAGATGCTACCAGAAAACAACTAGAGCTAACCAATGAATTTGGTAAAGTAGCAGGATACAAAATTAAGGCACAGAAATGTCTTGCATTCTTATACACTAATGATGAAAAATCCGAAAGTGAAATCAAGAAAAAACTCCCATTTACCATTGCAACAAAAAGAATAAAATATCTAGGAATAAACCTACCTAAGGAGACCAAAGATCTGTATGCAGAAAATTATAAGACACTGATGAAAGAAATTAAAGATGAAACAAATCGGTGGAGAGATATACCATGTTCTTGGATTGGAAGAATCAATATTGTGAAAATGACTCTACTACCCAAAGCAATCTACAGATTCAATGCAATCCCTATCAAACTACCACTGGCATTTTTCACAGAACTAGAACAAAAAATTTCACAATTTGTATGGAAACACAAAAGACCCCAAATGGCCAAAGCAATCTTGAGAATGAAAAACGGAGCTGGAGGAATCAGGCTCCCGGACTTCAGACTATACTACAAAGCTCCAGTAATCAAGACAGTATGGTACTGGCACAAAAACAGAAAGATAGATCAATGGAACAGGATAGAAAGCCCAGAGATAAACCCACGCACATATGGTCACCTTATCTTTGATAAAGGAGGCAGGAATGTACAGTGGAGAAAGGACAGCCTCTTCAATAAGTGGTGCTGGGAAAACTGGACAGGTACATGTAAAAGTATGAAATTAGATCACTCCCTAACACCATATACAAAAATAAGCTCAAAATGGATTAAAGACCTAAATGTAAGGTCAGTAATTCTCAAACTCTTAGAGGAAAACATAGGCAGAACACTCTATGACATAAATCACAGCAAAATCCTTTTTGACCCACTGCCTAGAGAAATGGAAATAAAAAGAAAAATAAACAAATGGGACCTAATGAAACTTAAAAGCTTTTGCACAGCAAAGGAAACCATAAACAATACCAAAAGACAACCCTCAGTATGGGAGAAAATATTTGCAAATGAAGCAACTGACAAAGGATTCATCTCCAAAATTTACAAGCAGCCCATGCAGTTCAATAACAAAAAAACAAACAACCCAATCCCAAAATGGGCAGAAGACCTAAATAGACATTTCTCCAAAGAAGATATACAGACTGCCAACAAACACATGAAAGAATGCTCAACATCATTAATCATTAGATAAATGCAAATCAAAACTACAATGAGATATCTCACACCAGTCAGACTGGCCATCATCAAAAAATCTGGAAACAATAAATGCTGGAGAGGGTGTGGAGTAAAGGGAACACTCTTGCACTGCTGGTGAGAATATGAATTGGTACAGCCATTATGGAGAACAATATGGAGGTTCCTTAAAAAACTACAAAGAGAACTACCATATGACTCAGCAATCCCACTACTGGGCATATACCCTGAGAAAACCATAGTTCAAAAAGAGTCATGTACCAAACTGTTCATTGCAGCTCTATTTACAATAGCCAGGAGATGGAAACAACCTAAGTGTCCATCATCAGATGAATGGATAAAGAAAATTTGACACATATATACAATGGAATATTACTCAGCCATAAAAATAAATGAAATTGGTCTATTTATAATGAGGTGGATGGACCTAGCATCTGTCCTACTGAGTGAAGTAAGTCAGAAAGAGAAAGACAAATGTTGTATGCTAACACATATATATGGAATTTAAGAAAAAAAATATGTCATGAAGAACCTAGGGGTAAGACAGGAATAAAGACACAGACCTACTAGAGAATGGACTTGAGGATATGGGGATGGGGAATGGTAAGCTGTGACAAAGTGAGAGAGTGGCATGGACATATATTCATTACCAAACATAAAATAGATAGCTAGTGGGAAGCCGCCGCATAGCACAGGGAGATCAGCTCGTTGCTTTGTGACCACCTAGAGGGGTGGGATAGGGAGGGTGGGAGGGAGGGAGATGCAAGAGGGAGGAGATATGGGAACATATGTATATGCATAACGGATTCACTTTGTTATAAAGCAGAAACTAACACACGATTGTAAAGCAATTATACTCCAATAATGATGTAAAAAAAAAAATTGACAGAAGACCTAAATAGGTATTTCTCCAAAGAATGCACACAGATGGCCATTAGGCACATGAAATGATGCTCAGTATCACTAATCATTAGAGAAATGCAAATCAAAACTACAATGAGGTTCCACCTCATACCAGTCAGAATGGCCATCATTAAAATGTCTGCAAATAATAAATGCTGGAGAGGGTGTGGAGAAAAGGGAACCCTCCTATACTGTTGGTGGGAATGTAAATTGGTGCAGCCACTATGGAGAACATTATGGAGTTTCCTTGAAAAACCAAAAATTAGGTTACCATATGATCCAGCAATTCCACGCTTGGGCACATATCCAGAAAAGATGAAAATTCTAATTCAAAAAGATACATGCAGTCAAATGTTCACAGGAACACTCTTTCCAGTAACCAAGACATGGAAACAATCCAAGTGCCCATCAATAGATGATTGGTTGGAAGATGTGGTGTATATATACAATGGAATATTACTCAGCCATAAAAAGAATGAAATATTGCCATTAGCAGCAACATGCAACATGGACATAGAGAATATCATACTAAGTGAAGTAAGTCAGAAAAAGAAAGACAAGTATTATAGGATATCACTTATACTTGGAATCTAAAAAATAACACAAATTAATCTATATACAAAACAGAAACAGACTCACAGACATAGAAAATAAACTTATGTTTAGCAAAGGGGAAAAGGAAAGGGAGGCATAAATTAGGAGGATGGGATTAATGGATACAAACTATGATGCATAAAACAGATAAGCAACAAGGATTTACAGTATAACACAGGGAACTATACTCAATATCTTATAATAACCTAATAGAAAATAATCTGAAAAATATATATATATATAACTGAATTACTTTGTTGTACACCTAAAACTAACACAATATTGCAAATCAACTATACTTCAATTTTAAAAGTTCTATAGCCATTAAAAGGATAATGAAAAACTATTATGAACAGTTTTAGAATA
Source organism: Globicephala melas (assembly GCF_963455315.2). Lineage (NCBI taxonomy): Eukaryota > Metazoa > Chordata > Mammalia > Artiodactyla > Delphinidae > Globicephala > Globicephala melas. The sequence goes on from NC_083320.1 coordinate 112,243,947, forward strand.
ATTCTTTCAACAATTGAGGTACGATGGACAAATTCCTTTAAAGACATAAACCACAAGTGAGCACTCAAGAAGAAATAGATAACCTTAATAGCTAGCCCTATATCTATTAAGTAATTTGAATATGTAGTTAAAAACTAGAAGGAAGGAAGGAAAGGAAGGGAGGGAGGGAGGGAGGGAGGTCCAAGCCTTTAAATATCCTGGCAAACATTTAAGGAAAAAAGTAGTAGCAATTTTACACCATCTCTTCCCAAAAACTGAAGAGGAGGGTATACTTCTATATTCATCCTTCGAGGACAGAAAAAGCAGACATTTCAAGAGAAGACACTACACACCAATATCCCTATTGTACAAAGATATAAAAATTCTATATAAAATATTAGGAAGAAGCAGCATGAGTTGATATTTGGTGACCAGAGGGGCAGACTCTGGTTATTATTTGTGCTTTTCAACAAATAAGTCGTTCTCTCCCATTCTGATCACTTGGCAGGCTGACTCATCCTGGCCCCTGCAACTGGTGACAGGGTGAAAACTGAGGCCTGGTGACACTCAGGATGAGCTGTGTCATTCAGTGGTAGAGTGGAACATGTGGTTCTCTCAGTCTGATGACCAGCAGCTCAGGACTCTGAGAACTATTGACCAGGAAGGCACTGCCAGCCCACAGTGGGCATGAGGCTAAAGTGAGGAAGAGTCACTGAGATTTCAGTGTTACTTTTTACTGCAGATAATCAAGCATCTGACAGATGCTCTCTGCACACCAAAGACCTGCTGAACCCAAATCTCTGGGGTAGGGCTTAGTAATCTGTAGTTATACCAAGCACCCCCAAATTGGAGACCCCTGTACCCAACAGTGGCTCAGAGTGATTGCTCTGGCTCTGCACAGCTCGCCGTGTGCTGATTTACACCCTGTCTTGGCATTGCCATAGGGTTTCAGCATTATCCATGTCCCAACCATCCCCTCCCCCTTCCCTCAAAGTTTTCCTCAGCTCCTTTCTCTGGAAGAGTGGAGGAGTCAATTACACAGATTTGTTTCTATACTTCCAAATCAGTATATCTAAATTAATCTCAAGATAAGACTCTCCAGAAGAGCTTATACACAGCATAGATTTCCTGGGGGTGGGCCTGGTAACCTGTATATATAACAGTTGTTCCCGAGTCATTCTGATCACCAGGGTGGTTGAGGGATGTTGGGGAGAGGTGCAGCTGTGCCCACACAAGCTTCTAGAGACAGATTAGCCGTTGTAATTGATTATAGTCTCCTTAGCTATCCATTGGTATGATCCTTTCCATTAGAAAACTAAACCTAAATATTGTTACCACACTTTACATATACTAGTTGATGATAAAACATTTTGAACACCTCTAACTTGTTGCTATGGGTTGAATAGTGTCCCCCCAAAGTTCATGTGTTGAAGTCCTAACCCCCAGTACATCAGAATGTGACCTTATTTGAAAATAGGGTCATTGCAGATATAATTAGCTAAGGTGAGGTCATTAGAATGGCCCCAAATCCAAGATGACTGGTGTGCTTACAAATGGAGAAATGTGTACACAGACACACACAGCGAGAATGCTATATGAACATGAATACAGCCATCTAAAAGCTAAGGGGACAGGGCTGGAACAGGTCCTTCCTCACAGCCAACCAATCCATGATTTTGGACTTCCAGCCTCCAGAACTATGAGGTAGTAAGCCACAATAGGTGGCTTATTAAGCCACCTTAACTTCTATGGAAATAAACCGTCTTTTGTTTAAGCCACCCAGTCTGTGGTACTTTGTTGTAGCAGCCCTAGCAAATTAATACACTGGTCAGTGAGAAACATGGATCAAGGTACCTCATTGCAAGAAATATCTATTTTAAAATAAAAAGCAAACGTTGATTAAAATTTTCTTCAAAACAAAGAAGTAATGGAATCATTTGTAGTGGTCCCCTATGTTACAAAGGCAACCTGCACAGTGTCTTGCACAGGGCCTGGCCAAGAAGAGGCTGGATGTTTCCCAAATAGTCTATTGCTTCTAATCTATCCTGACCAGTAATGCTCTCAATAAAACATCTACTAAAAATTTTAAGTAAGGAAAATGCAAAACCATAAGATGGCCACGAGCCCTATTCCTCCTGGTCACTGCCTCACCAATATGATCTTGATTGACACGGTATTATATCCCCTGTGCTGGATTATGCTGCCATTTTTGTAATCACATTTAGTTTCAAACTACAACATATTAGTAGAGTCTATATGCTATGCTATTTGTATTGTATATACATGGTTTAATGCTGTCATGACATGCAAATTGTATACAGTGGACATTGCTTCCCACATTTCACTCTATAGAAAACTAAAGAGGCACAGCTCATGGATTTAAAGCCCCTGAAAGCACATTGCGTACCAGGAGGCAGACAGGGACATGCTAGTGTGCAGCATCCCAACGACTTATGCTTCCCTGATATTTTACAGGTGATTAACCTCTTAAATTTTCGTGGCAACTTCCCCCAGAAAAAATAGTATCTTGGCAGTAAACTCTGGGGCTATATGAGGAGGTACTTCCACTCACCAACGATCTCACTGGGTTCCTTGTTATACAGCTTTTTGTTCCAGTAAAGTAGTCTGAGGAGTGGAAAGGAGAACAAGAGAACGAAGCAAATCCCAGCAAACATGTGTGCGGTGAACCCAGCGAAGTCCAGACCCTAGAAACAAGAAAGGAGAAGTGAAACCACAGACTGGCCTTCCCGCAGCACAGGTGCAGCCCCATGGCAGGGTCCAGGGTGGGCTGAACTCGAGGGCCGTGGAACGTAGCACAAAGCCCACAGAACAGGTACTCTTCACCATGATTTTGAAAACATTCAGGATTTGTTTCTTTCACACTGAAAAACCAATTATTACCTGAATGACAAGCAAACTTGGGAGGAAACAAAAACAGGTCATCACATCTAATCCCAACCTTAGCTGTGTCTACTTCACCATGGGACTAACTCGTCCCCCAGGATTCAGTGAAACAGGACTGAGGGGGACAAAACATACAACTATCACTACCATAGAGAAAATAGATAACCAACAAGAACCTACTGTTATAGCACAGGGAACTATACTCAATATTTTGTAATAACCTATAAGGGGAAAGAATCTGAAAAAAATAGATATATATGTAAGTATAACTGAATCACTTTGCTGTACACCTGAAACTAACACAACGTTGTAAATGAACTATGCTTCAATTTAAAAAAAAAAAAAAGACCATGAGGCAACATTCTCCCATTTGAAGGTAAATTGGCTTTTTAAAATATTTCACTTAAGTCACTGCCATCAATTTGAAAGAGGACTGTCATGCCTGGAAAGCACTGTCCTCCACATATTACCCAGTGGCCATCAGGACTGAAGCCCCCCAGGGTGTCCCAACCAGCTCCAAGGGTCGTAGGCAGGAGCCTCTCCTTCCCTTCACACTTCCTTTGCCTGTCTGTGGGCTATTTTCCACGGTCAGCCGCTGAGAACATCTTTGTTGTTGGATGAAATCCCTGCTAGGTTAATTTGTTAGGGAATATGTCATCAACAATATTAGTCAGTTTTTTCCTTTTGTTTATACTGTGCTTAAACCTTCAGCAAATACATACCCTCTGAGCACCTCGCAGGACAGATGAGGCTACTGTCCCCACGAAGCAGGCTGTGAGAATCAGCTTCTTACTGGCAAGTACTCCAGGTCTTTTTCTGTAGTGTTCATGGACTACTGATGCCACAAAAAGGGGTCAGAGGCACAATGACAAAGCATTGGGGGTGACCCCCCAGGCAGGAGAGACCATGGGGGTAGGGAGAGTAGGTCCAGGGGTCATTAGTGACCACCTTGAGAGACCATGCCCAAGGCAGCAGTCAAGAAGACCACCTTCTAAAGGCCTGAGCTGGAAGGAGTGATTTCAATTATATTAGTTGTTGTTTATTAAAATTTAGTTATTTGTCCCTGTCATTTCTGGAAAAGGCCTGAAACCACTTATAACATTGCTAAACATACGGCACAACTTAGAAGCCATTATCAGTAAGTTTGTGTCAAAATTTAGGCTAGGCAGTGTGCAATGATCTGAAGTTCTTATTCTCTTGCAGTTTATCTGCACATACATATGAATATGAAAAAGCATATGAAACAGCATATGAATAACATATGAGGTTATATGAGGTTAATCACATACAGAGAGCAGGGAGACCTACTAAGATGTGGGACTCATGGCATGCTTTTAACGGCCATATAAGAATTCATCACTTTTCTGGTAGTTCTTCAACAAGGATATTACCTTGGACTTTGTGTTTATCTATAGAATGCATGCCCCAAATATCTGGTTTAAAAAAGGTCCAAGACACTTTTAGGGGCCCCTGAAAATCATTTAGTTTCTTCTAAAATCAGAAACAAAACAGAAAACCTTTTGAGTCAAAGAAGATGGTTTAAAATATAATATTAATATAATATTAACATATTTTTCTATATATGAATTCAGTCATGAATGTAAATGTAATTGTAATTAATATTACAAGTAATGTAATAACATAATTAGTGTAAATGTAATTAATATTTTTTGGAGGGAGGAGCGCATGAAGGCAGAAATACTTACATCCTGAGTAATTCTGGGTCTCTTTGGGACACAATACAGGTATCACCCACTTTTTCAGATTTCGCTTTATGTCACTTTGCTTTTACAAAAGACCTACATTAGCACCTGTTTTCGCTAAGAAAGAAATCTGAGGAGGATTTTCACTTTTATGAAAACAGGTGATTGCTCTTTTAACTTTATGCCATTTTGGCTTCTGAAAGGTTTCATAGGAAAGCTCTATTTTCGGACAGTGGGGAAAACCTGTAACAAAGCTATAAAGTAACAAAACCACCCACTATCATACTTACATCAGTGCAGTGCTTAAATGCAGCCCTTTCTTGCAAGGTGCTGGCTCTGTTTCTTCCCTCTCAGCCTTGTTTCATACTGTTTTGGTTTTGAAGCGTGCCCCAAGGGCACAGCAGCCTGGTGGGAGAGCCACAAGGAAGGTCCCAGCAGTGGACGGCACAGAGGCCTGATGGGAAAGGCCTGAAGAATGTCCTAGTGCACACATCTCTGGGGCACAGTAGGAAATGCCTTCCAATGATGTGTGAGATGCCATTCAGAAGAAGAGGGTACATGGTTCCCCTAAAGAGACTTCCCTAGGGCTGTTTAAAATGTGGTTGAGGGAGGAGCTTCAAGATGGTAAATAGTAAGACACAGAGATCACCTTCCTTCCCACAGATACATCAGAAATGCATCTACATTTGCAACAACTCCTACAGAACACCTACTGAATGCTGGCAGAAGACCTCAGACCTCCCAAAAGGCAAGAAATTCCCCCACGTACCTGGGTAGGGCAAAAAAAGAAAAAACAGAGACAAAAGAATAAGGACTGGACCTGCACCAGTGGGAGGGAGCCGTGAAGGAGGAAAGGTTTCCACACAATAGAAGCCCCTTCGCGGACGGAGACTGTGGGTGGCGGAGGGGGGAAGCTTCGGAGCCACGGAGGAGAGCACAGCAACAGGGGTGCGGAGGGCAAAGTGGAGAGATTCCCACACAGAGGATCGGTGCCGACCAGCACTCACCAGCCCAAGAGGCTCGTCTGCTCACCCGCCGGGACGGGCAGGGTCTGGGAGCTGAGGCTCGGGCTTCGGTCAGATGGTAGGGAGAGGACTGGCTGCGTAAACACAGCCTGCAGGGGGTTAGTGCACCACGGCTAGCCAGGAGGGAGTCCGAGAAAAAGTCTGGACCTGCCGAAGAGGCAAGAGACTTTTCTTGCCTCTTTGTTTCCTGGTGCACGAGGAGAGCGGATTCAGAGCCCTGCTTAAAGGAGCTCCAGAGACGGGCGCGAGCTGCGGCTATCAGCGCACACCCCAAAGACGGGCATGAAACTCTAAGGCTGCTGCTGCCGCCACCAAGAAGCCTGTGTGCAAGCACAGGTCACTATCCACACCTCCCCTCCCAGGAGCCTGTACAGCCCGCCACTGCCAGGATCCTGTGATCCAGGGACAGCTTCCCCGGACAGCTTTCCCTCAGGCTGGTGCAACGTCCCACTGGCCTCTGCTGCCGCAGGCCTGCCCCGCACTCCGTACCCCTCCCACCCTGAGTGAACCAGACCCCCAAATCAGCTACTCCTTTAAACCCGCCCTGTCTGACCGAAGAACAGATGCCCTCAGGCGACCTACAGGCAAAGGCGGGGCCAAATCCAAAGCTGAACCACAGGAGCTGTGCGAACAAAGAAGAGAAAGGGAAATCTCTTCCAGCAGCCTCAGGAGCAGCGGATTAAATCTCCACAGTCAACTTGATGTACCCTGCATCTGTGGAATACCTGAATACACAACGAATCATTCCAAATTGAGGGGGTGGACTTTGGGAACAACGATATATATATACTTTTCCCTTTTTTTCTTTCTGTGAGTGTGTATGTGTATGCTTCTGTGTGTGATTTTGTCCGAATACCTTTGCGTTTACTATTTGTCCTAGGGTTCTCTCTGTCCGTTTTCTGCTTTTTTTTTTTTTTTTTTGGTTTTTTTAAGTATAGTTTTCAGCACTTGTTATCATTGTGGATTTGTTTTTTGGTTTCTTTGTTCTTTCTTTCTTTCTTTTTAATTACTTAAAAAAATAAAAATTATTTTTTGTTTTTTATTTTAATAACTTTTTTATTTTATTTTATTTTATCTTTTTCTTTCTTTTGTCTCCCTTTTATTCTGAGTCGTGTGGATGAAAGGCTCTTGGTGCTCCAGCCAGGCATCAGGGCTGTGCCTCTGAAGTGGGAGAGCCAAGTTCAGGACATTGGTCCACAAGAGACCTCCCAGCTCCACATAATATCAAACAGCGAAAATCTCCCAGAGATCTCCATCTCAATGCCAAGACCAGCTCCACTCAACGACCAGCAAGCTACAGTGCTGGACACCCTATGCCAAAAAACTAGCAACACAGGAACACAACACCACCCATTAGCAGAGAGGCTGCCTAAAATCATAATAAGGTCACAGACACCTCAAAACACATCACCAGAAAGACAAGATCCAGCTTTATCCACCAGAACACAGGCACTAGTCTCTCCACCAGGAAACCTACACAACCCACTGAACCAACCTTAGCCACTGGGACAGACACAAAAAACAACTGGAACTACAAACCTGCAGCCTGCAAAAAGGAGACCCAAAACACAGTAAGTTAAGCAAAATGAGGAGAGAGAAACACACAGCAGATGAAGGAGCAAGGTAAAAACCCACCAGACCTAACAAAAGAAAAGGAAAAAGGCAGTCTACCTGAAAAACAATTCAGAAAAATGATAGTAAAGATATCCAAAATCTTGGTAATACAATAGAGAAAATAAAAGAAATGTTTATCAAGGACATAGAAGAACTAAAGACCAAGCAAACAATAATGAAAAACACAATAAATGCACTTAAAATTTCTCTAGAAGGAATCATTAGCAGAATAACTGAGGCACAAGAACAGATAAATGAATTGGAAGATAAAATAGTGGAAATAACTCCTGCAGAGCAGTATAAAGAAAAAAAGAATGAAAAGAATTGAGGACAGTCTCAGAGACCACTGGGACAACACTAAATGCACCAACATTCGAATTATAGGAGTCCCGGAAGAAGAAGAGAAAAAGGAAGGGACTGAGAAAATATTTGAAGAGATTATAGTTGAAAACTTCCCTAATATGGGTAAGGAAATGGTTAATCAAGCCCAGGAAGCACAGAGAGTCCCATACAGGATAAATCCAAGGAGAAACACACCAAGACACATATTAATCAAACTATCAAAAATTAAATACAAAGAAAATATTAAAAGCAGCAAGGGAAAAACATCAAATATCATTCAAGGGAATCCCCATAAGGTTAACAGCAGATCCTTCAGTGGAAACTCTGCAAGCCAGAAGGGAGTGGCAGGACATATTTAAAGTGATGAAAAGGAAAAACCTACAACCAAGATTACTCTATCCAGCAAGAATCTGATTCAGATTTGCCGGAGAAATTAAAATCTTAACAGACAAGCAAAAGCTAAGAGAATTCAGCACCACCAAACCAACTTTACAACAAATGCCAAAGGAAATTCCCTAGGCAGAAATCAAAAGAGAAGGAAAAGATCTACAATAACAAACCCCAAATAAGCAAATGGTAATAGGAACATACATATTAATAATTACCTTAAATGTAAATGAATTAAATGCTCCAACCAAAAGACATAGACTGGCTGAATGGATACAAAAACAAGACCCATATATATGCTGTCTACAAGAGACCCACTTCAGATCTAGGGACACATACGGACTGAAAGTCAGGGGATAGAAAAAGATATTCCATGCAAATGGAAATCAAAAGAAAGCTGTAGTAGCAATCCTCATATCAGACACAATAGAGTTTAAAACAAAGACTATTACAAGAGACAAGAAGGACACTACATAATGATCAAGGGATTGATCCAAGATGAAGATATAACAATTGTAAATATTTATGCACCCAACATAGGAGCACTACAATATATAAGGCAAATACTAACAGCCATAAAAGGGAAAATGGACAGTAACACAATCAAAGTAGGGGACTTTAACACCCCACTTTCACCAATGGACAGATCATCCAAAATGAAAATAAATAAGGAAACACAAGCTTTAAATGATACATTAAACAAGATGGACTTAATTGATATTTATAGGACATGCCATCCAAAACCAACAGAATACACTTTCTTCTCAAGTGCTCAGAGAACATTCTCCAAGACAGATCATATCTTGGGTCCCAAGTCAAGCCTTGGTAAATTTAAAATTGAAATTATATCAAGTATATTTTCTGACCTCAATGCTATAAGACTAGATATCAATTACAGGAAAAAATCTGGAAAAATACAAACACATGGAGGCTACACAATACACTACTTAATAACCAAGAGATAACTGAAGAAATCAAAGAGGAAATCAAAAAATACTTAGAAGCAAATGAAAATGAAAACACAAGGACCCAAAACCTACGGATTCAGGAAAAGCAATTCTAAGAAGGAAGTTTATAGCAATAAAATCCTACCTTAAAAAACATCTCAAAAAACAACCTAACCTTCCCCTTAAAGAAATTAGAGAAAGCAACACAAGAAACCCCAAAGTTAGCAGAAGGAAAGAAATCATAAAGATCAGATCAGAAATAAATGAAAAATTAATGAAGGAAACGATAGCAAAGATTAATAAAACTAAAAGTTGGTTCTTTGAGAAGATAAACAAAATTGATAAACCATTAGCCAGACTCATCAAGAGAAATAGGGAGAAGGCTCAAATCAATAGAATTAGAAATGAAAAAGGGGAAGTAACAACAAATACTGCACAAATATAAAGGATCATGAGAGATTACTACAAGCAACTATATGCCAATAAAATGGACCACCTGTGGTCTTCCCTGGTGGCACAGTGGTTGCGAGTCTGCCTGCCGATGCAGGGACACGGGTTCGTGCTCCAGTCTGGGAAGATCCCACATGCTGCAGAGCAGCTAGGCCCATGAGCCATGACCGCTGGACCTGCACGTCCAGAGCCAGTGCTCTGCAACGGGAGAGGCCACAACAGTGAGAGGCCCATGTACCGCAAAAAAAAAAAAAGGACCACCTGGAAGAAATGGACAAATTCTTAGAAATGAACAACTTTCTGAGATGAAACCAGGAAGAAATAGAAAATATGAACAGACAAATCACAAGCACTGAAATTGAAACTGTTATTAAAAATCTGCCAACAAACAAAAGCCCAGGATCACATATCTTCACATAAGAATTCTATCAAACATTTAGAGAAGAGCTAACACCTATACTTCTCACACTCTTCCAAAATATAGCAGAGGGAGGACCACTCCCAAACTCATTCTATGAGGCCACCATCATCCTGACACCAAAACCAGACGAAGATGTCACAAAAATGAAAACTAGAGACCAATATCACTGATGAACATAGATGCAAAAATCCTCAACAAAATACTAGCAAACAGAATCCAATAGCACATTAAAAGGATCATACACCATGACCAAGTAGAGTTTATCTGTGGAATGCAAGGATTCTTCAATGTATGCAAATCAATAAATATGATACACCATATTAACAAATTGAAGGATAAAAACCATATGATCATCTCAATAGAGACAGAGAAGGCTTTCAACAAAATTCAACACCGATTTATGATAAAAACCCTCCAGAAAGTAGGCATAGAGGGAACATACCTCAACATAATAAAGGTTATATATGACAAACTCACAGCCAAAATCGTCCAAAATGGTGAAAAACTGAAAACATTTCCACTAAGACCAGGAACAAGACAAGGTTGCCCACTCTCACCACTTTTATTCAACATAGTTTTGGAAGTTTTAGCCACAGCAATCAGAGAAGAAAAAGAAAAAAGGAATCCAAATTGGAAAAGAAGAAATAAAGCTGTCACTGTTTGCAGATGACATGATACTATACATAGAGAATCCTAAAGATGCTACCAGAAAACTACTAAAGATAATCAGTGAATTTTGTAAGTAGCAGGATACAAAATTAATGCACAGAAATCTCTTGCATTCCTATACACTAATGATGAAATATCTGAAAGTGAAATTAAGAAAAAACTCCCATTTACCATTGCAACAAAAAGAATGAAATACCTAGGAATAAACCTACATAAGGAGACAAAAGACCTGTATGCAGAAAATTATAAGATGCTGATGAAAGAAATTAAAGATGATACAAATAGATGGAGAGATATACCATGTTCTTGGATTGGAAAAATCAACATTGTGAAAATGACTATACTACCCCAAGCAATCTAAAGATTCAATGCAATCCCTATCAAACTAACACTGGCATTTTTCACAGAACTAGAACAAAAAAATTCACAATTTGTATGGAAACACAAAAGACCCCAAATGGCCAAAGCAATCTTGATAAAGAAAAACGAAGCTGGAGGAATCTGGTCCCTGGACTTCAGACTATACTACAAAGCTACAGTAATCAAGACAGTATGGTACTGGCACAAAAACAGAAATATAGATCAGTGGAACAGGATAGAATGTCCAGAGATAAACCCATGCACAAATGGTTGCCTTATCTTTGATAAAGAAGGCAAGAATATACAATAGAGAAAAGACAGCCTCTTCAATATGTGCTGCTGGGAAAACTGGACAGGTACATGTAAAAGAATGAAATTAGAACTCTACCTAACACCATACACAAAAATAAACTCAAAATGGATTAAAGACCTAAATGTAAGGCTAGACACTTTCAAACTCTTAGAGGAAAACATAGGCAGAACACTCTATGACATAAATCACAGCAAAATTCTTTTTGATCCACCTCCTAGAGAAATGGAAATAAAAACAAAAATAAACAAATGGGACCTAATGAAACTTAAAAGCTTTTGTGCAGCAAAGAAAACCATAAAAAAGACAAAAAGACAATTCTCAGAATGGGAGAAAATATTTGCAAATGAAACAATGGACAAAGGATTAATCTCCAAAATTTACAATCAGCTCATGCAGCTCAATATCAAAAAAACAAACAACCCAATCCAAAAATGGGCAGAAGACCTGAATAGACATTTCTCCAAAGAAGATATACACATTGCCAACAAACACATGAAGGAATGCTCAACATCATTAATCATTAGAGAAATGCAAATCAAAACTACAATGAGATATCATCTCACACCAGTCAGAATGGCCATCATCAAAAAATCTAGAAACAATAAATGCTGGAGAGGGTGTGGAGAAGAAGGAACACTCTTGCACTGCTGGTGGGAATGTGAATTGGTACAGCCACTATGGAGAACTGTATGGAGGTTCCTTAAAAAATGAAAAATAGAACTACCATATGACAGAGCAATCCCACTACCGGGCATATACCTTGAGAAAACTATAATTTAAAAAGTGTCATGTATCACAATGTTCATTGCAGCACTATTTACAATAGCCAGAACATGGAAGCAACCTAAGTTTCCATCAACAGATGAATAGATAAAGAAGATGTGGCACATATATACAATGTAATATTACTCAGCCATAAAATGGAATGAAATTGAGTTATTTCTAGTGAGGTGGATGGACCCGGAGTCTGTCATACAGAGTGAAGTAAGTCAGAAAGAGGAAAAAAATACCGTATGCTAACACATATATATGGAATCTAAAAAACAAAAAAGAGGTTCTGAAGAACCTAGGGGCAAGATGGAAGGAAAGTTGCAGACCTACTTGAAAATGGACTTGAGGACACGGGGAGAGGGAAGCGTAAGCTGGGACAAAGTGAGAGAGTGGTAGTGTATATATGGACATATATACACTACCAAATATACAATAGATAGTTAGTGGGAAGGAGTTGCATAGCACAGGGAGATGAGCTCGGTACTTTGTGACCAGCTAGAAAGGTGGGATAGGGAGGGTGGGAGGGAGAGAGATGCAAGAGGGAAGAGATACGGGGATACATGTATATGTATAACTGATTCACTTCGTTATAAAGTAGAAACTAACACACCATTGTAAAGCAATTATACTCTAATAAAAACGTTCTAAATTAATAAATAAATGAAAGGTGGTTGAATAATTGTATTCGCTAGTGCTTAGCCTGCCTGGAACAGGCAAAAAGAAACAAATGTAACCAGCAAAGGAGGACAATATCCCAGGCAGCCTGTTGGGAGATGAAGGGACAATGTGTCGTTGTATATGGGATCCTAAACAGCACTGCAGACTCGTGCCTACTCCAGGGAGAGCTGGTGGACCCCGGAGGTCTGCCCATCTGCCTGTTCAGTACTAGAAATTCTGCCAATGGTGAGCCATCCCAAGAGACCTAGGAAGAGTGAGCAGAGTGTGCAAAAGTTAAGTTGGAAGAACTTTCCTCACAACTTCTTGTAATTTCTGCCTAATCCTGAGACAGAGAATGTGAAGATTTTTCAGATGTGACTTCTTGACTGTTCTAAAGCCTAGTAGTGGTTTTTTGTTTTTTTTGTTGTTTTTTTTTAATTTTTATTTTATGTTGGAGTATAGTTGTTTTACAATGTCTTAGTTTCAGGTGTACAGCAAAGTGATTCAATTATACATATGCATAAATCTCTTCTTTTTCAGATTCTTTTCCCCTATAAGTTATGACAGAATATTGAGTAGAGTTCCCTGTGTTATACTGTAGGTCCTTGTTGATTATCTATCAATATTTTATATATAGTAGTGTCTATATGTTAATCCCAAACTCCCAATTTATCCCTCGCCCCCAGGTTTCCCCTTTGGTAATCAAAAGTTTGTTTTCATAGTTTGTGAGTTTGTTTCTGTTTTGAAGTTCATTTGTACCATTTTTTAGTTTCCACATATAAGTGACATCATATGATATTTGTCTTTCTCTGTCTGACTTACTTCACTTAGTATGATAATCTCTAGGTCTGTCCACATTGCTGCAAATGGCATTATCTCATTCATTTTTATGGCTGAGTAATATTCCATTGTATATATGTACCACATCTTCTTTATCCATTAGTCATGGACATATAGGTTTCTTCCATGTCTTGGCTCTTGTACATAGTGCTACCATGAACATTACAGTGCATGTATCTTTTTGAATTATCTCCAGAAATAATTTGTCTGGAGTGGGATTGCTGGATCATATGGTAGTTCTATTTTTAGCTTTTTAAGGAACCTCCATACTGTTCTCCATAGTGGCTGTACCAATTTACATTCCCATCAACGTGTAAAAGGGTTCCTGCTTTTCCACACCCTCTCCAAAATTTATTGTTTGTAGATTTTCTGATGATGACCACTCTGACCAGTGTGAGGTGATATCTCATTGTAGTTTTGATTTGCATTTCTCAAATAATTAGCAATGTTGAGCATCTTTTCATGTGCCTCATGGGAATCTGTATGTCTCCTTTGGAGAAATCTTTATTTAGGTCTTCTGCCCATTTTTTGAGTGGGTTGCTTGTTTTTTTGATATTGAGCCACATGAGCTGTTTGTAAATTTTGGAGATTAATCCCTTGTTGGTGGCAACATTTTCAAATATTGTCTACCATTCAGTGGGTTGTCTTTTCATTTTGTTTATGGTTTCCTTTGCAGTGCAAAAGTTTTTGAGTTTAATTAGGTCCCATTTGTTTATTTTTGCTTTTATTTCCATTACTCTAGGAAATGAATCGAAAAACATATTGCTGCAATTTATGTCAGAGGGTGTTCTGCCTATATTTCCCTCAAAGAGTTTTATACTATCCAGTCTTACGTTAAGGTCTTTAATCCACTTTGACCTTATTGTTGTGTATGGAGTTAAACAACGTTGTAATTTCAGTCTTTTACATATAACTTTCCAATTTTCCCAGCACCACTTATTGAAGACACTGTCTCTTCTCCACTGTATAGTCTTGCCTCCTTTGTTGTAGATTAATTGACCTTAGGTGCATGGGTTTATTTCTGGACTCTGTATCCTGTTCCATTGATCTATATTTCTGTTTTTGTGCCAGTACCATACTGTTTTGATTACTATAACTTTCTAGTATAGTCTGAAGTCAGGGTGCTTGATGCCTCCAGCTCCATTTTTCTTTCTTAGGATTGCTTTGGCTCTTCAGAGTCTTTTATGTTTCCATACAAACTTTAAAATATTTTGTTCTAGTTCTGCAAAAAATTCCATTGGTAACTTGATAAGGATTGCATTGAATCTGTAGATTGCCTTGGATAGTATACTTATTTTGACAATATTCATTCCTCCAATCCAGGAACATGGTCTATCCATTTTTTAGTGTCATCTTCAATTTCTTTTATCAGCATGTTATAGTTTTTGCAGTATGGGTCTTTTACCTCCTTAGGTAGGTTTATTCCTAGGTATTTTATTCTTTATGATGTGATGGTAAATGGGACTGTTTCCTTAATTTCTCTTTCTGGTTTTTCCTTTTTAGTGTATAGAAATGCCACAGATATTTGTGTATTAATTTTGTATCCTGCAACTTTACTGAATTTGTTGATTAGCTCTAGCAATTTTCCGGTAGCATCTTTACTGTTTTCTATGTATAGTATCATGTCATCTGCAAATAGTGACAGTTTAACTTCTTTTCAAATTGCATTCCTTTTATTCCTTTTAAATCTCTGATTGCCATGGCTAGGACATCCAGAACTATGTTGAATAAAACTGGTGATCGTGTACATCCTTATCTTTTTCCGGATCTTAGAGAAAATGCTTTCAATTTTCCATGGTTGCAAATGATGTTTTCTGCAGGCTTGTCATATATGGCCTTTATTATGTTGAGGTATGTTCACTCTATACCCACTGTTTGGAGAGTTTTTTTATAATAAATCAGTGTTGAATTTAATCAAAAGTTTTTCTGCATCTATTGAGATGATCATATAGTTTTTATTCTTCACTTTGTTGATGTGGTATCACAATCAGTATCACACTGAGTAACTCGCAGATATTGAAAAGTCATTGCATCCCTGGGATAAATCCCACTTGTTCATGGTGTATGGTCCTTTTAATTTATTGTTGAATTCAGATTGCTAGTATTTTGTTGAGGATTTTTGCATCTATGGTCATCAGTGATATTGGCCTGTAATTTTCTTTTTTGTTGTATCTTTGTTTAGTTTTGGAATCAGAGTGATGGTGGCCTCATAGAATGACTTTAGGAGTGTTCCTTCTTCTGCAATTTTTTGGAATAGTTTCAGAAGAAAGTATTAACTCTTCCTTAAATGTTTGATAGAATTCACCTGTGAAGCCATCTGACCATGGACATTTACTTGTTGGGAGTTTTTCAATCACAGTTTCAATTTCAGTACTGTGATTGCTTGTTCATATTTTCAATTTCTTCCTCACTTAGTCTTTGGAGATTGTACCTGTCTAAAAATTTTTCCATTTCTTCTAGGCTATCCATTTTTTTGGCATACAGTTGCTTGTAGTAGTCTCTTATGATCCTTTGTATTTCTGTTGTGTCAGTTATATCTCCTCTTTTTTCATTTCTGATTTTATTGATTTAAGCCCTCTCCCTTTTTTCTTCTTTTTTTTTTTTTTTTTTTTTTTTTTTTGCGGTACACGGGACTCTCACTGTTGTGGCCTCTTCCGGAGCACAGGCTCCAGATGCGCAGGCTCAGTGGCCATGGCTCATGGGCCTAGCCATTCCGGGGCATGTGGGATCTTCCCTGACCCGGGCACGAACCCATGTCCCCTGCATGGGCAGGTGGACTCTCAACAACTGCATCACCAGGGAAGACCTCCCGTTTTTTCTTAATGAGTCTGGCTAAAGGTTTATCAATTTTGTTTTTCTTTTCAGAGAGCCAGCTTTTAGTTTCATTGATCTTTTCTATTGTTTTCTTCATCTCTGTTTCATTTATTTCTGCTCTGATCTTTATGATTTCTTTCCTTCTACTAACTTCGGGTTTTGTTTGTTCTTCTTTCTCTAGTTGCTTTAGATGTAAAGTTAGGTTGTTTGAGATTTTTCTTGTTTCCTGAGGTAAGATTGTATTGCTATAATCTTACCTCTTAGAACTGCTTTTGCTGCACCCCACAAGTTTTGGATGATCATGTTTTCATTTTCATTTATCTCTATGTATTTTTTTAATTCCTCTTTGATTTCTTCAGTGACCCATTGGTTGTTTAACAGCATATTGTTTAGCCTCCATGTGTTTGTGTTTTTTGTAGTTTTTTCTTGTAATTGATTTGTCATCTCATAGCGTCGTGGTTGGAAAAGATGCTTGATATGATTTCAATTTTCTTAAATTTACCAAGGATTGATTTGTGACCCAAGATGTGATCTGTCCTGGAGAATGTTCCATGTGCCCTTTAGAAGAATGTGTATTCTGCTGCTTTTGGATGGAATGCTCTGTAAATATCAATTAAGTCCATCTGAGCTAATGTGTCATTTAAGGGCTGTGTTTCCTTATTGATTTTCTCTCTGGATGATCTGTCCATTGATGAAAGTGGGGTGTTAAGGTCCCCCAGTATTATTGTGTTACTGTCGATTTCTCCTTTATTGGGTGTTAGTATCTGCCTTATATATTGAGGTGTTCCTATGTTGGGTGCATACATATTTACAATTGTTATATCTTCTTGGATTGATCATTATGTAGTGTCCTTCTTTGTCTCTGGTAACAGCTTTTATTTTAAAGTTTATTTTGTCTGATATGAATATTGCTACTCCAGCTTTTTTTAAAATTATTTATTTATTCATTTTTGGCTGCACTGGGTCTTTGTCGCTGAGCGCAGGCTTTCTCTAGTTGCAATGAACGGGAGCTACTCTTTGTTGCTGTGCACAGGCTTCTTGTTGCAGTGGCTTCTCTTGTTGCCGAGAACAGGGTCTAGGTGCACAGGCTTCAGCAGTTGTGGCACGTTGGCTCAGTAGTTGTGGCTCACGGGCTCTAGAGTGCAGGCTCAATAGTTGTGCCACATGGGCTTAGCTGCTTCACGGCATGTGGGATCTTCCAGGACTAGGGATCGAGCCCGTGTCCCCTGCATTAGCAAGCAGATTTTTAATCACTGTGCCACCAGGGAAGTCCCTCCAGCTCTCTTTTGATTTCCATTTACATGGAGCATATTTTTCCATCCCCTCACTTTCATTCTGTATGTGTTCCTAGACCTGAATTGGGTCTCTTGTAGACAGCATATATATGTGTCTTGCTTTTGTATCCATTCAGCCAATCTATGTCTTTTGGCTGGAGCATTTATTCTGTTTACATTTAAGGTAATTATTGATATGTATGTTCTTATTGTCATTTTGTTAATTGTTTTGGATTTGTTTTTATAGGTCTTTTTTCTTCCCTTCCTCTTGCTCTCTTCTCTTGTGATCTGATGCCTAACTTTAGTGTTGTGTTTGGATTCCTCTTTCTTTTTTGTGTGTATGTCTATTGTAGATATTTGAAGATACTATGTAGATACTATGATATTTGTAGATAGTATGAAATTTTGATATAGCAGTCTATATATATACAAGATTAAGTTGCTGGTCTTTAATTTCAAATGCATTTTCAATATCCTGCATTTGTACTCACCTTTTCTCACAATTGCTGTTGTAATATATTTGTGTGTGGATGATTTCCTACTTTAACTGTATGCTTGCCTTTACCAGTGAGCCTTTCCATTCCTAATTTTCTTGTATCTATTTACGGCCTTTTCTTTTCCACCTAGAGACTTTCTTTAGCATTGTTGTAAAGCTGATTTTGTGGTGCTGAATTATCTTAGCTTTTGCTTGTCTTTAAAGCTTTTGATTTCTCTGTCAAATCTAAATGAGAGCCTTGTTGAGTAGAGTATTCTTGGTTGTAGTTTTTCCCTTTCATCGCTTTAAATATATCATGCCACTCCCTTCTGGCCTGCAGAGTTTCTGTGGAAAAATCAGCCGATAACCTTATGGGGATTCCTTTGTATGTTATTTGTTGCTTTTCCCTTGTTGTTTTAAATATTTTCTCTTTGTATTTAATTTTTGTCAATGTGATTAATATGCATCTTGGTGTGTTCCTCCTTGGGTTTATCCTTCCTGGCACTCTCTGCACTTCTTGGACTTGGGTGGTTGTTTCCTTTCCCATGTTAGGAGAGTTTTCAGCTATTATCTCTTCAAATATTTTCTCAGGCTCTTTCTCTCTTCTCTTTCTGGGACCCGCTATAATGCAAATGTTGGTGCATTTAATGTTGACTCAGAGGTCTCTTAAACTGCCCTCGTTTGTTTTCATTCTTCTTTCTTTATTTTATTCTCTGGCAGTATTTCCACCATTCTGTCTTCCAGCTCACTTATCTATTCTTCTGCTTCATTTATTCTGCTATGGATTCCTTCTAGTGTATTTTTCCTTTTGGTTATTGCATTGTTCATCTCTGTTTTTTTATTCTTTATATCTTCCAGCTCTTTGTTAAACATTTCTTGTATCTTCTCGATCTGTGCCTCCATTCTTTTTCCAAGATTTTGGATCATCTTTACTCTCATTACTCTGGATTCCTTTTGGCTAGATTGCTTATCTCCTCTTCACTTAGTTATTCTGTTTTTTTTTTTCTTGTTCCTTCATCTGAAACATATTCTTTTGCTGTCTCATTTTGTCTAACTTTCTGTGACTGCACTTTCTGTTCCATAGGCTGCAAGGTTGTAGTTCCTTGTGCTTCTGGTGTCTCCCCACTGATGGGTGAGGCTGCTCTAAGAGGCTCATGCAGGCTTCCTGGTGGGAGGGACTGTTGCCTTCCCACTGATGGATGGAGATGGTGGGCAGGGCCATGTCCAGAGGTGTGTTTATTACTTTTTTTTATTGAAGTATAGTTGATTTACAGTATTGTACCAATCTCTGCTGTACAGAAAAGTGTCTCAGTTTTGCACATATATACATTCTTTTTTAAAAATATTCTTTTCCATTATGGTTTATCACAAGAGATTGGATATAGTTTCCTGTGCTATACAATAAGACCTTGTTGTTTATCCATTCTAAATGTAATACTTTGCATCTACCAACCCCAAATTCCCAGTCCATGCCCCTCCCTCCTCCCCTCCCCTTTGGCAACCACAAGTCTGATCTCTATGTCTGTGAGTCTGTTTCTGTTTTGTATATAGAAGTGGTGTTTAGAAGTGGCTGTGGGTAGGAAGATTTTAGGCAGCCTGTCTGATGATGGGTGGTGCTGTGCTCTTGCCCTGTTGGTTGTTTTGCCTGAGGCATCCCAGCACTGGATCCTACAGACTGTAGGGTGTCACCACGTCTTGGTGGCAACCTCCAGGAAAGCTCAGGCCAATGAGTACTCCCTGATACCTCCACCACCAGTGTCCTTGTCCCCACAGTGAACCACAACCAAAGCCCCACCTGCCCAGGAGACTCTCCAAGACCAGCAGGTAGGTCTGGTCCGGCTCCTATGAAGTCACTGCTTTTTCCCTGGGTCCCAGTGAGCACAAGACCTCGTGTGTGGCCTCCAAGAATGGAGTTTCTGTTTCCCCCAATCCTGTGGAGCTCCTGTCATCAAGCCCCACTTGCCTTCAAAGACAAATTCTTTGGGGGATCCTCCTGCCAGTGCCAGGTCCCCAGGCTAGGGATCCTGACATGGGGCTCCAAACTCTCACTCCTGTGGGAGAGCCTCTGTGGTATAATTATTTTCCAGTTTGTGGGTCGTCCATCTGGTGGGTGTGGGATTTGATTTTATCATGATTGCACCCCTCTACTGTCTTGTTGTGGCTTCTTTGTCTTTGGATATAGAATATCTTCTTTGGTAGGTTCCAGTCTCTTTTGTCAACAGTTGTTCAGCAGTTAGTTGTGATTTTGGTGTTTTTGTGAGAGCAGTTGTGCTCAAGCCCTTCTACTCCACCATCTTGTCTCCAACACTTCAGGACCTTCTCCAGCCTAGTACTGTTTTTTAATTACTCCTCTGAATTACATATTAAGTATTAATTTTCTTTGTGAATATTTTAAAAATTAATTTCAAATTTTATTTTAATTTGATAATCTGTCTTCTTCCTATTTCAGTTCACTGATTAACAACCAAATAATGCCAAATAATTGTGCCCATCATGTGATGCAAATGTATAGCTGTGCTGTCATTATTGATAATGAGACTTTATAAATTACTCTCTGCTAAAGACACTATACCTGGAACTATGTGTTCATTTGTGTCTCCATACAAATAAATATTCTCATATCTCTGAATTACTACAAAATGAATTAAAACCACTCTTTGTTATCCACAAAAAGACATTCATTAGATACTTTTTCTGCAAGATATAGTTTAACCCCTAAAATGCAGGGAAAGTCATTAAGTGGAAGACAAAGAATGTCATCTTCAGTAAAACAGGACAGCCCTAAAGCCATGTTCCCAGAGGATGCCACTTTCACACAAAGCTGGGTAAGTAGCCTAGGCTGAGCTTCAATGCAATGAAAGAGGGTGCTCACCTCCAGGGCCCTCTGTGTGCTTTTGCAAAAACCTCACCTTTCTCCCTTACCATCAGGTTTAAACTCTGGATATTTAAAACAGCATGTCAGGATGCCATGGAAGAATGGGAATAGTCTGACAAACTGCTCTTTCCCTTCAGCTTTCTATGTGACTTGGTAGAGGTCCAGGACCCAAAGCCTCTCTTGGGTCACATCCCACTGTTTAGTCAGAGCATTCAGACCTAGGACTCTAAGGACAAGTTTAAAATGATGTAGAGTTAACTCAATTTGTGTCCAAAAAAGGCACCACACCTGGGGTTTTACATTAAAACTAATGTGGGGACTACCCTGGTGGTGCAGTGGTTAAGAATCTGCCTGCCAATGCAGGGGACACGAGTTCGATCCCTGATCCAGGAAGATCCCACATGTCACGAAGCAACTAAGCCTATGCACCACAACTACTGAGCCTGCGCTCTAGAGCCTGTGAGCCACAACTACTAAACCTGTGTGCTGCAATTACTGAAGCCCACATGCCTCGAGCCTTGATCCACAAGAGAAGTCACGATGAGAAGTCCACACACCACAATGAAGAGTAGCCCCCACTCACTGCAACTAGAGAAAGCCCATGCACAGCAACAAAGACCCAACACAGCCAAAAAAAAAAAAAAAAAAAATGAAACCACATGATGCCAACCAGGGGAAGCTAAGCTATTGCAGCATTCATTAACATATTGTCATAAAAAGAAGAGACAAACAACAGAAATGGAAAGCAGAGTTCTAAAATCAGTCATAAATTACAGTAGCCATGCTCTCACTTGAACTATTTCTATACCTATTCTACTGAAAAATATCTTCTATAAGAAATTTTAAAGTTTTAGCCTTTACATTTATGTCTGTGATCCATGTTTGAGTTAACATTTTGATAAAGTGGGAGGTGTGGACTGAAGTTTATTTCTCCTGCATATGCATGTCCATTTGTTCCAGGACTATTTGTGAAAAAACTATTCTTTCTCCACTTAGTTGGCTTAATTTGCACCTTTGTCAAAAATCACTTTGTCAAAAGTCATGTATGTGAGGATTTATATCTGAACTCCCTACTTTGTTCCATTTATCTATCCACCTATCTTGATGCCAGTACCACACTGTCTTTGTTAGTGTGGCTTTATAATAAGTAGTGGAATTAGGTAGTACTAGCCCCCCATTTGTTTTGCACTTTAAGAGTTGTTTTTGACTATTCTGGATACTTTGAATTTCCATACAAATTTTAAAATCAGTTTACCAATTTCTAAAAAAAAACTTGTTCTGCTATGGTTTTGATAGGAATTGCATGAATCTACAGATCTATCTAGGGAGAACTGATACCTTAACTTTATTGAGTCTTCTGATCCATGACCAAAATATATCTTCCCATTTATTTAGATCTTCTTTAATTACTTTCTGCAATATTTTGTTGTTTTCTTGCATATGTTTGGTCAGATTTACCCTATTTTATGTATTGATGCTATTGTAAATCGTATTTTTATTTCAATTTCCAGCTGTTTATTGCTAGAATATAGAAAACCATTACTTTTTCTATATTGATCTTGTACACTTGTCAATTTTACTTATTATTTCCAGGAGCTTTTTTTTTTTTTTTTTTTTTTTGTAGATTCCTTCAGATTTTCTACCTGGACAATCATGTCATATGCAAATAAAGACTTAATTCTTCCCTTCTATTATGGATGCCTAGTATGTCTTTTCTTGACTTATTGTGCCAGCTAGAGCCTCCAGTAAAATGTTGCATTTACGTGGTGAGAACAGACATCTTTGTCTTGTTTCTGATCTATGGAGGTATTCAGTTTTTCCCATTTAAGTATGATGCTAGCTGTAAGCTTTTCATAGATGCTCCTTACCAGGCTAAAGAAGCTCTTCTTTCCCTAGTTTATTGAGAGATTCTATCAGTAATGGATGTTGAATTTTGCCAAATTTTTTTCTGCATCTATTGAGATGATCATATGGATTTTCTCATTTAGTTTGCTAGCAAATTGCACTGGTTGATTTTTCAAATATAACACCAATCTTCCATTTCTAAGATAAATTCCACTTGATTGTGCTGTATTATCCATTTTATATATTGTTAAATTGAATTAGCTAATTTTTTAAAATTTACATCTATGTTCATAAGAAATATTTGTCAATAGATTTCTTATCCTGGTTTTGTCTGGTTTAGGCATCAGGACCTTATAGAGTTAGTTGAGAAGTATTCTCTCCTCTTCAATTTGCTGTAAAGTTTGTGTAGAATTGGTGTTGTAGCATTATTTCTTCCTTAAACATTTGGTAGAATTCACCAAAGAAGCTATCTTAGCCTGAGTTTTTTCTTTGTTTTTTTTGTACTTTCTGGGAAGGTTTTTAACTACAAATTCAATTTCTTTAATAGAAATAGGGCTACTCAGGTTATCTAGTTCTTCTTGAGTGAGGTTTGGTAGAGTGTGTCTTTCAAGAAAATTGTCTATTTTATCTAAGTTGTCAAATTTATTGGCATAGAGTTGTCCACAACACTCCCTAACAATGTCTAATGTCTGTATGCTCTTTAGTGATGTAACATCTCTTTTCCTGATATTGGTAATTTATGTCTTCTTTCTTATTTTCTACAACAGTTTGGCCAGAAGTTTGTCAGAATTATTTATCTTATCAAAGAACTAGCTTTTGCTTTCATTGATTTTCTCTACAGTTTTTCTGTTCTCCATGCTGGCCTGTATTTCTTTCTTATGCTTACTTTTAGTTTAACTTGCTCTTCTTTATCTAGTTTCTTAAGATTGACGCTGAGGTCACTGATTTGAGACATTTCTTCTTTTCTAATATTGGTATTTAATGGTATAAATTCCCCTCTGAATACTGTTTTAGAGCAGGTACCAGAAAACTACAATTGCAGGCTGGAATATAGACATGCACGTTCATTTATGTGTCGTCTGTGGCTGCTTTCCTGTGACAGTGACAGAGTTGAGTGATTGCAACAGAGACCATAAGGCCCACATGCCTATAATACAAATTATATGGACTTTTAAGAAAAAGTTTGCTGACTCTTGCCTGAGAGGAATCCCACAAATTTTGTTTTCATAATTCAATCCAAAATACTTCACAATTTCACTTTTGTCTTTGACTCTTGGAATTTTTTCACACAGGTTTTTCAATTTTCTGTAGCTAAAAATAGCTATATTTAAATAGATCTTTAAAATACATTTTTTAATAAATGTATTTATTTATTTTTGGCTGCTTTGGGTCTTCATTGCTGCACATGGGCTTTCTGTAGTTGTGGTGAGCAGGGGCTACTCTTCAATGCAGTGAGTGGGTTTCTCATTGCAGTGGTTTCTCTTTGCTGCAGAGCACAGGCTCTAGTGCACAGGCTTCAGTAGTTGTGGCATGCGGGCTCAGTAGTTGTGCCTCATGGGCTCTAGAGTGCAGGCTCAGTATTTGTGGTGCACAGGCTTAGTTGCTCCATGGCATGTGGGATCTTCCTGGACCAGGGCTCAAACCCACGTCCCCCGCATTGGCAGGCAGATTCTTAACCACTGTGCCACCAGGGATGTCCAAAAAAAATAGCTATTTTAAAAATAATTATTTCTTATTATTTCCAAAATGAAATATCCAAGTCAAAGTGTAGCTCTTGAAAAAGTAAATGACCCATTATGCCTTTGGATGATACCTGTGGTATCATCAGTCTACAACATTATATAAGTTTCATGTGTACAATAATTATGGCATGGCCTAGTTTTCTTCATGTTTCTTGTGCTCTGACTTCATTGAACTTCCTGAATCTCTGGGTTTATATCTTTCATAAAATTTGAAATTTTAAACCATATTTTCTTCAAATGTCTTTTTCTGTTCCCCTCTCTCCTTCAGAGACAAGAACTACAGATATATTAGGCCACATGAAGTTTTCCCCTAGCTCACGAATGTTTTTCATTACTTTTCACTTAGTTTTACTTTGGACCTATGTCTTCAAGTTCACTAGTCTTTTCTTCTGTAATTCTTAATTTGCTTTTTTAATCCTAACAAGAGATTTTTATCTCATACATTATAGTTTTCATCTTTAGAAGTTTGATTTGGGCCTTTTTAAAAAATATCTTTCATGTTTCTGCTTAACTTAATGAACATCTGGAATACAGTTATAATAACAGTTTTAATGCCCTTGTCTGTTAATTCTAACACTTTTGTCTATTCTGGATTAATTTCAAATGGTTTGTTCATATTCTCCTCATGATAGATCAAATTTTCTTGCTTTTTTGCATGCCTGGTAATCTTTGATTGGATGTCAGATATTGTGAATTTTACCTTGTGTGCTGTTGGATTCCTAGATTCTTGAGGTTTGTTCTTGGATGCAGTTAAACTACTTAGAAACAATTTGATTATTTGGGGTCTTTAAGATTTATTAGGTGGAATCAAGGCAGTGTTCAGTCTAGAGCAAATTACTCACCAATATGAGGCAAGACCCTTCAGTGTACTCTATCCAATGCCTCATAAATTAAGAAGTTTACAGTCTTCCTGGCAGGAACAGACATTATTCCTAGCCCTGAGTGTATCAAGCACTCTTCCTTCTAATCTTTTTGAGTTGTTCTTCCCCTGGACACAGGGAGTTTCCCTCTCTCTATGTGCAGTTCTTTCCTCTCTGGTTCTCTGTCTTGAAAATTTTACCCGCCTTGGTCTCTCCAGAGTCAGTTCTATCCCCTCAACTCCAGGAATCTGGTGGGATCCACATGGGTTCGCTCTCCCTGCCCTGCATCCTGGAAAGTCTCTCAATGCAGTGAGCTGGGGCAATCATAGGCTCATTTCATTTGTTTCCCATTTCTCAGGGATCACTGCCCTTTTTTACCTGATATCCAGTATCTTGATCACCACTGTCTGATTTTGGTTTGTTCCTGGTTTTGTTTTTTGGATTTTGGTTTATTTTCTTTTTGGATGTCTCAAGCAAGAGGGTAAATACAGTCCCTGTTACTCCATCTTGGCCAGAGAAGAAGGCTTTTTTATCCATGTATATCCACATACACACATTCTGAGACTACATGCACCAAAATATTAAGAGAATTTATCTCTGGGTAGTGGTATTATGACAGTTTTTTATTTGTGGTGTGTGTGTGATTTACATTTTCTAAAATAAATGTATTATTGTAAAATAAAAATAATAAAACAATATTTTTCTGTGAAAATCGTGTTCTCCCATGCGTATGCAGCCTATCCTGTGTGAAAGGTGCCCCCAAGGAAGATCACGGGGCTCTACCACTTTCTACTGTGCTCATGTGATATGATGGGGGGGGGGCCTGCTGCTCAGCTCATGCAGCAAGACAGGTGAAGTGTCACAGGTAGTTTTCCAGGGAAACCAGGGAGTATTAAAGTTGAAGTATTAAAGTATCTAAGTTATACCCTGAATCTCTAGAACATTAGTGGGCCCACAAAATGGCCATCAACACCTTAGAGCCATGATCTCTCAAAGGCTTAAATATTTTTGTGAAAGACAGCCCATATACACAAACAAACTGACACACTTCACAGACACACAGGCATAAACATATCATCTATAATAAATGACACCAATTTGGAAGCATTTTTGCTGATACTTCAGCGAAGAGATATTGGGAAAATTCTAATGACCAAAGAATGACAAATGAAAATTAATTGTAAAATTTAATTTTAACTCTAAGATACGTAAAATACCATTTGCATTCTCTTTAACACTTTGTTTTTATTTTAGTGTATGAAGAAATTATATATTAATAGCAGCTTTCCAAAAAATCCCTAAAGACCTTCATTTTCTAACACTATTTTTTAAAAATATTCTTACATTCTTCATCAGTGAATTCATCCACCTCAGTTGAAAGGCAAAAGGGGACAGATCATTTTATTCTTAATATTAGTTTCAAGAAACCTCAGTTCCCATTAATATAACATACTATGACTAAATAGAAAATGTAATCATTTTCTTAAAATTTTATCAGAATAAGAATGAAATCAGGCAGAATCAGGGAGGACCTTCAAGATGGTGGAGGAGTAAGACGTGGAGATCACGTTCCTCTCCACAAATACATCAAAAATACATCTACAAGTGGAACAACTCCTACGGAACACTTACTGAATGCTGGCAGAAGACCTCAGACTTCCCAAAAGGCAAGAAACTCCCCATGTACTGGGGTAGGGCAAAAGAAAAAGGAAAAAACAGAGACAAAAGAATAGGGACAGGATCTACACCTCTGGGAGGGAGCTGTGAAGGAGGAAAGGTTTCCACACACTAGGAAGCCCCTTCAATGGTGGAGACGGGGGTGGGCGGGGGGGAAGTTTCAGAGTGCAGCAACAGGGGTGCAGAGGGCAAAGTGGATAGATTTCCACACAAAGGATCTGTGTCAACAAGCACTCACCAGCCTGAGAGGCTTGCCTGCTCACCTGCCGGGGTGGGTGGAGGCTGGGAGCTGAGACTCGGGATTCGGAGGTCAGATCCAAGGGAGAGGACTGGGGTTGGCTGTGTGAACACAGTCTGAAGGGGGCTAGTGCACCACAGCTGCTGGGAGGGAGTCCAGGAAAAAGTCTGGAACTGCCTAAGAAGCAAGAGACCCTTGTTTTGGGGTGAACAAGGAGACGGGATTCAGAGCACCACCTAAACGAGCTCCAGAGTTGGGCGCAAGCTGTAGCTATCAGCACAGACATCACAGACTGGCATGAAATGCTAAGGCTGATCCTGCAGCCACCAAGAAGCTCCCCTCCTGGGAGCCTATGCAGTCTCTCACTGCCAGGGTCCTGTGATCCAGGGACAACTTCACTGGAAGAACACACGGCACGCCTCAGGCTGTTGAAACATCACACTGGCCTCTGCCTCCACAGGATCACCCCGCATTCCATACCCCTATCTCCCCCTGGCCGAGTGAGCCAGAGCCCCCTAATCTGCTTCTACTTTAACACTGTCCTGTCTGGGTGGGGAACAGATGCCCTCAGGCAACCTACACATAGAGGTGGGGCCAAATCCAAAGCCCCAGCAGCTGTGCGAACAAAAAAAGGAAAGGGAAATTTCTCCCAGCAGCCACAGGAGCAGCAGATTAAATCTTCACAATCAACTTGATGTACCCTGCATCTCTGGAATACCTGAATAGACAACAAATCATCCCAAAATTGAAGCAATGGACTTTGGGAGCAACTGTAGACTTGGGGTTTGCTTTCGGCATATAATTTGTTTCTGGTTTTATGTTTACCTTGGTTTACTATTTAGAGCTTATTATCATTGGTAGATTTGTTTATTGAATTTGTTGCTCTCTTCCTTTTATATATATTTTTCCCCCTTTTTCTCTTTTTGTGAGTCTGTATGTGCATGCTTCCTTGTGTGATTTTGTCTGTATAGCTTTGCTTTTACCATTTATCCTAGCGTTCCATCTGTCCGTTTTTGTTTTTTGTTTTCGTAGTATAGTTTGTAATGCTTGTAATCATTGGTGGATTTGTTTATTGGTTTCATTGCCCTCTTCTTTCTTTCTTTCTTTACTCTAATTATGTTTTTATTTTTAATAATCTGTTTATACTCTAATACCTTTTTTTCTTTCTTTTTTTTTCTCACCTTTCTTCTGAGCCATCTGGCTGACAGGGTCTTCGTGCTCTGGCTAGGTGTCAGGCATGAGCCTCTGAGGTGAGAAAGCTGAGGTCAGGACATTTGTCCACCAGAGACCTCCCAGCCCCATGTAATATCAAATGGCAAGAACTCTCCCAGAGATCTCCATCTCAATGCTAAGACCCAGGTCCACTCAACAACCAGCAAGCTACAGTGCTGGACACCACTTGCCAAACAACTAGTGAGACAGGAACACCACCCCACCCATTGGCAGAGGCTGCCTAAAATCATAATAAGTTCACAGACACCCCAAAACACACCACCAGATGCAGTCCTGCCCACCAGAAAGACAAGATCCAGCCTCATCCACCTGAACACAGGCACCAGTCCCCTCAAGCAGGAAGCCTATACAACCCACTCAACCAATCTTACCCACTGGAGGCAGACACCAAAAACAACAGGAGCTACAAACCTGAAACCTGCAAAAAGGAGACCCCAAACACAGTAAGTTAAGCAAAGTTAGAAGACAGAGAAATATGCAGCAGATAAAGGAGCAAGGTAAAAACAGCCCTGACGAAACAAATGAAGATGAAATAGGCAATCTATCTGAAAAGAATTCAGAGTAAGGATCGTAAAGACGATCCAAAATTTTGAAAATAGAATGGAGAAAATATAAGAAATGGTTAACAAGGACCTAGAAGAAGTAAAGAGCAAACAAATAATGATGAACAACACAAAAAATAATATTAAAAATTCTCTAGAAGGAATCAATAGAAGAATAACTGATGCAGAAGAATGGATAAGTGACCCAGAAGATAAAATAGTGGAAATAACTACTGCAGAGCAGAATAAAGAAAAAAGAATGAAAAAAAATTGAAGACAGTCAAAGAGACCTCTGGGACAACATTAAATGCACCAACATTCAGATTAGAGGGGTATCAGAAGAAGAGAAAAAGAAAGGACCTGAGAAAATATTTCAAGAGAATATAGTTGAAAACTTCCTTAATATGGGAAAGGAAATAATCAAGTCCATGAAACGCAGAGCATCCAATACATGATAAATCCAAGGAGAAACATGCCAAGACACATATTAATAAAACTATCAAAAATTAAATACAAATAAAATAATATTAAAAGCAGCAAGGGAAAAGCAAGAAATAACATGTAAGGGAATCCCCATAAGGTTAACAGCTGATTTCTCAGCAGAAATTCTGCAAGTCAGGAGGGAGTGGCAAGATATATTTGAAGTGATGAAAGGGAAAAACCTACAACCAAGATTACTCTACCCAGCAAGGATCTCATTCAGATTCAACATAGAAATTAAAAACTTTACAGATAAGCAGTAGCTAAGAGAATTCAGCACCACCAAACCAGTTTTACAACAAATGCTAAAGGAATTTCTCTAGGAAGGAAACACAAGAGGAGGAAAGGATCTACAATAACAAACCCAAAACAATTAAGAAAATGGTAATAGGAACATACATATTGATAATTGCCTTAAAGGTAAATGGATTAAATGTTCCAACCAAAAGACATAGACTGGCTGAATGATACAAAAACAAGACCCAAATATATGCTGTCTACAAGAGACCCACTTCAGACCTAGGGACATATACAAACTGAAAGTGAAGGGATGTAAAACAATATTCCATGAAAATCAAAAGAAAGTTGGAGTAGCAATTCTCATATCAGACAAAACAGACTTTACAATAAAGACTATTACAAGAGACAAAGAAGGAAACTACATAATGATCAAGGGATCAATCCAAGAAGATATAACAATTGTAAATATTTATGCACCCAACATAGGAGCACCTCAATACATAAGGCAAATGCTAGCAGCCATAAAAGGGGAAATCGACAGTAACACAAAAATAATAAGGGACTTTAACATCCCACTTTCACCAATGGACAGATCATCCAAAATGAAAATATATAAGTAAACACAAGCTTTAAATGACACATTAAACAAGATGGACTTAATTGATATTTATAGGACCTTCCATCCAAAAACAACAGAATACATTTTCTTCTCAAGTGCTCATGGAACATTCTCCAGGATAGATCATATCTTGGGTCACAAATCAAGCCTTGATAAATTTAAGAAAATTGAAATCGTATCAAGCATCTTTTCTGATCACAACACTGTGAGAATAGATATCAATTACAGAAAATCTGTAAAAAAATACATGCACATGGAGACTAACCAATACACTGCTTAATAACCAAGAGATCACTGAAGAAATCAAAGAGGAAATCAAAAAATGCCTAGAAACAATTGACAATAAAAACATGATGACCCAAAACCTATGGGATGCAGCAAAAGCAGTTCTAAGAGGGAAGTTTATAGCAATACAATCCTACCTCAAGAAACAAAATAACCTCAAATAAACCTTTACACCTAAAGCAATTAGAGAAAGAAGAACAAAATAACCCCAAAGTTAGCAGAAGGGAAGAAATCATAAAGTTCAGATCAGAAAAAAAATGAAAAAGAAATGAAGGAAACAATAGCAAAGAAAAATAAACCTCAAAGCTTGTTCTTTGAAAAGATAAACAAAATTGACAAATCTTTAGCCAGACTCATCAAAAAATAAAGGAAGACTCAAAGCAGCAGAATTAGAAATGAAAAAGGAGAAGTAACAACTGACACTGCAGAAATACAAAGGATCATGAGAGATTACTACAAGCAACTATATGCCAATAAAATGGACAACCTGAAGAAATGGACAAACTCTGAGAAAAGCACAACCTTCTGATACTGATCCAGGAAGAAATTGAAAAAATAAACAGACCAATCACAAGCACTGAAATTGAAACTGTGATTTAAAATCTTCCAACAAACAAAAGCCCAGGACCAGATGGCTTCACAGGCAAATTCTATCAAACATTTAGAGAAGAGCTAACACCTATCTTTCTCAAATTCTTGCAAAATATAGCAGAGGGAGGAACACTCCCAAACCCATTCTACGAGGCCAACATCATTCTGATACCAAAAACAGACAAAGATACCACAAGAAAAGAAAATGACAGACCAATATCACTGATGAATATAGATGCAAAAATCCTCAACAGAATACTACTAAACAGAATCCAACAGCATATAAGAAGGATCATACACTATGATCAAGTGGGTTTTACCTCAGGAATGCAAGAATTCTTCAATGTATGCAAATCAAACAATGTGAGAAACAATATTAACAAATTGAAGGAGAAAAACGATATGATCATCTCATTAGATGCAGAAAAAGCTTTTGACAAAATTCAATACCCACTTATGATAGAAACCCTTCAGAAAGTAGGCATACAGGGAACTTATATCATCATAATAAAGGCCATGTATGACAAACTCACAGCCAACATCGTTCTCAGTGATGAAAAACTGAAAACATTTCCTCTAAGATCAGGCACAAGACAAAGTTGCCCACTCTCACCACTATTATTCAACATAGTTTTGGAAGTTTTAGTCACAGCAATCAGAGAAGAAAAAGAAATAAAAGGAATCCAAATTGGAAAAGAAGAAGTAAAATTGCCACTCTTTGCAGATGACATGATACTATACATAGAGAATCCTAAAGATGCTACCAGAAAACTGCTAGAGCTAATCAATGAATTTGCTAAAGTAGCAGGATACAAAATTAATGCACAGAAATCTCTTGCATTCCTATACACTAATGGTGAAAAATCTGAAAGAGAAGTTAAGAAAACACTCCCATTTACCATTGCAACAAAAAGAATAAAATACCTAGGAATAAACCTACCTAGGGAAACAAAAGATCTGTATGCAGAAAACTATAAGACACTGTTGAAACAAATTAAAGATGATACCAACAGATGGAGAGATATACCACGTTCCTGGATTGGAAGAATCAACATAGTGAAAATGACTATACTACTCAAAGCCATCTCCAGATCGAATGCAATCCCTATCAAACTACCAATGGCATTATTCACAGAACTAGCACAAAAATTTTCAGAATCTGTATGGAAACACAAAAGACCCCGAATAGCCAAAACAATCTTGAGTAAGAAAAACAGAGCTGGAGGAATTAGGCTTCCTGACTTCCAACTATACTACAAAGCTACAATAATTAAGACAGTACGGTAATAAAACTTAAAAGCTTTTGCACAGCAAAGGAAACCATAAACAAGATGAAAAGACAACCTTCAGAATGGGAGATAATATTTGCAAATGAAGCAACGGACAAAGGATTAATCTCCAAAATATACAAGTAGCTCATACATCTCTATCAAAAGAACAATTAACCGAATCCAAAAATGGGCAGAAGACCTAAATAGACATTTCTGCAATGAAGATATACAGATTGCCAACAAATACATGAAAGGATGCTCAACATCACTAATCACTAGAAAAATGCAAATCAGAACTAGAATGAGATATCACCTGACACCGGTCAGAATGGCCATCATCAAAAAATCTACAAACAATTAATGCTGGAGAGGGTGTGGAGAAAAGGGAACCCTCCTGCACTGTTGGTGGGAATGTAAATTGTTACAGCCACTATGGAGAACAGCATGGAGGTTCCTTAAAAAACTGAAAATAAGGCTTCCCTGGTGGCGCAGTGGTTGAGCGTCTGCCTGCCGATGCAGGGGACACGGGTTCGTGCCCTGGTCTGGGAAGATCCCACATGCCACGGAGCGGCTGGCCTCGTGAGC
Source organism: Globicephala melas (assembly GCF_963455315.2). Taxonomy (NCBI): domain Eukaryota; kingdom Metazoa; phylum Chordata; class Mammalia; order Artiodactyla; family Delphinidae; genus Globicephala; species Globicephala melas. The sequence continues at coordinate 112,276,975 of NC_083320.1, forward strand.
CATGACCGCTGAGCCTGCGCGTCCGGAGCCTGTGCTATGCAACGGGAGAGGCCACAACAGTGAGAGGCCCGCGTACCACCAAAAAAAAAACTAAAAATAGAACTACCATATGACCCAGAAATCCCACTACTGGGCATATGCCCTGAGAAAACCATAATTCAAAAAGTGTCATGTACCACAATGTTGACTACAGCTCTATTTACAATAACCAGGACATTGAAGCAACCTAAGTGTCCATTGACAGATGAATGGATAAAGAAGTTGTGGCACATATATACAATGGAATATTACCCAGCCATAAAAAGAAATGAAATTGAGTTATTTGTGGTGAGGTGTGTGTACCTAGAATCTGTCATATGGAATGAAGTAAGTCATAAAGAGAAAAACAAATACCGTATACTAACACATATATATGGAATCTAAAAAAAATAAAAAAATAAAAAAATAAACCAGGTTCTGAAGAACCTGGGGAAGGACAGGAATAAAGATGCAGACATAGAGAATGGACTTGAGGACACGGGGATGTGGAAGGATAAGCTGGGACAAAGTGAGGGAGTGGCATTGACATATATAAACTACCAAATTTAAAATAGATAGCTAGTGGGAAGCAGCTGCATAGCACAGGGAGATCAGCTCAGTGCTTTGTGTTCATCTAGAGGGGTGGGAGGCAGATGCAAGAGGGAGGAGATATGGGGATATATGTGTATGTATAGCTGATTCACTTTGTTATACAGCAGAAACTAACACACCATTGTAAAGCAATTATACTCCAATAAAGATGTTTAAAAAAAAGAATGAAATCAATTCAGACCACTTAACTCTAAATTAGCAGATCAGTCACCTAACTTCCCACTCTCAAGATGACCAAAAGCACTTCATATGAAGAAGTGACATCCATTTAGGGTAAAATTTTATTAAGTGTGCAGGTAAGCTGCACACTTATATTTATTGGAAGCAACTCTGTTATACTGATACATACCATTTTCCTCAACTCCTCGTTGGAAACAATAATGACATTTGGTGGGTCCCCAATGGCAGTGGCAGCTCCTCCAATGTTTGTGAAGATCACTTCTGCAATCAGGACTTGTCTTGGATCAAGATTGAGCACCTCACACAATCTGTCATGAATGGAGGAAAATGAAAACAGTCCCACTATTCACATTGTGAATTGCCCATGTGAGACTTAATTTTTTTTAAAGCATTTGCTTGTACAAGGGAGGCATGTGTGTGCATGTGCTTGTGCACATGTGCACACACACTCACACACCTGTGAGAAGAGCAATGTTGAGGGGTAAAAAACGACAATAGTGCTACAGAGCTACTGGATAAATTTGACTCGCAGCATTAGATTTCTCTGAAAATTAACATAAAACCCATCTGAACCATCCATGTGAAAATATACTCCTGCCTCGCCCCCACAGGTCTGGAGGAAGCACTCAGGGTGCAGGACCCTGTGCAGGGAAGGCCCTGGCACAGATGAATGCATCTTTGCCACCAGACCCCTCTGAATAGGATGAGGCTAGAGCATAAAGCACCGCCACCCAGTGTCTCACACCATGCCTGCCAACCTAGCTCCATACCCACCTTACACTTTTCAAATGCTGAGGCCCTAAGCTTAATATTAACAAGGAGCGCACACTCTACAGCAGTGGTTCTCCACCTTGGCTACACACTAGATTTGTCTGGGAATCTTGACAGTCTTGCTGCCCAGCTCACAACAGATCAATTCCTGGGCCTGGGCCTGGGCAGCAGCGTTTAGAGCTCCGCAAGTAGGTCCACTGAGCCCACAGTTGAGAAAAGGCTACTCTAAAGAAAGTTTAGGAAATACCTCATGGTATTTCCTCCTCCACCTGCCCATCACATTGCCCACTTCCTTACAGAAGCCAGGCCTGGGTGTGGAAGTTGGCAGTGAAGGGTGTCCCTGCTGCATTCAAGGGTCCTTTTTTTTTTTTGGCCACTCCACGGCATGCAGGATCTTAGTTCCTTGACCAGGGATTGAACCCATGCCCCCTGCAGTGGAAGCGTGGAGTCTGGGAAGTCCCTCAAGGGTCCTTTCTACCACCTCCCAGCTCAGATCACAGCCAGCAGCTCTTCCGAGGGGGACTGGCCTACAGAACCGTGTGGAAGCTGAGAAGGGAGCAGTGTCCAGGGACCAGGGACAGGGATGAATCCAAAAAAGAGTAACAGATCCCAATCAGCAGCAGAAGCTATCAGCTTAGGATGCCCCGGCTCTGCTTCTAGCAAGAAAAGGATTAGTGCATGCTAACCAGCAATGCCAGATCTGGCTGTTTAACTGTAAAGACTAGCGCTACCCAATCCAGACAAAGGCAGAAGAAATGTGATTAAGTTTATAGAGTCATGAAGAATATGATAGTATAAACAGTGAATCTGAGCACGCCAACATTTCAATCTTGAAAGATGTAATTTTTAGACTAATAAATGGAATTGCTATTCTCACATAAAATTACAAAGCCAGGGCTTCCCTGGTGGTGTAGTGGTTGAGAGTCCGCCTGCCGATGCAGGGGACGTGGGTTTGTGCCCTGGTCCGAGAAGATCCCACAGGCCATGGAGCGGCTGGGCCCATGAGCCATGGCCGCTGAGCCTGCGCGTCTGGAGCCTGGGCTCCGCAACGGGAAAGGCCACAACAGTGAGAGGCCCGTGTACCAAAAAAAAAAAAAAAATTACAAAGCCAGTTCCTAGAACACTAAGGATATAAACAAATCCCAGCAAGGCTGAGACAACCCTCAGCTGCCCAGGTTATACAGGGATGCTGAGAACGTGTGTGCCATCATCAGAGAGTGCAGTGACATGCTGGAATCTGGCACATTGTGAGATGATTTTCAAACCAGTGTCAGCAGCAGAGTTGCCCTGGTTGAAGTGGGGTGGGTGTGAACTGCCTCTTGCCCCCTGAGGTGTCCTAGGGGCAGGGTTGGTTTTAGCATGTGCTACAGTTTACAACGCCCTCCATCCCGCATTTACCCTCAGAAGAACCCTTAGGTACTGGGAGGTGCTATGCTCCCTGTGCAGGCATGCTGAGTCCAGCGTCCCTCCCCCTCAAATCTATATTTGCACGTGGGCCATGACAATGTAGTCAAGCTTGCAGAAGCCTGAGCAACGGACTGACTTGTGACACTGCAGGCCAATCCGTGGGGTGCTGCCCGCTGTCTGCTCCTCTCTAACCTTCATTCTCCTCTCCCCACCCCACACTCCAACTCCCTCCTCCTCTGAGGGTCACTACTCTTCCAACAACAAAGGTATTGCCCAGAATTAGTCCTGAGCTCTGGAAGTAGCCCCTCGCTGGTGACATTGAACTTGCTGTGTCTCATGCCTCAAGTGCAGCAGAATCTCTTATCTGGCAGAATCCTCAGAACACTAGTTTGGGTTAATCTCTTTGATGGCACAACCCAGATCAGTGCAGCTGAAGTGATTTGTCTAAAGGTCCTCACTACCTAGCTTCCCAGAAACCACCAGCCATACCTGTGTCCCCTCAGTCTCCCGAGGAGCAGCCAGCACCAGCACATGATGGGTCTAAGCAGGGGAAGACCATGATATGCTGGGAACCATCTTTAAAATAAGGAACATAAAGTCTAGGTACAAGTGTACATCCATGACCTTGGAAGGGGCTGCACAATGACAGGCTGAAGCCCAATCCCCAGGAGGCACCTGGTGATCAGCCTGTGCTGCTCGGTGAATGTCAAACAAAGGAAGTGGATGGAATTAAAAGGAGCAAAATAGAATCAAACCAAATTTCTCTTTCCCAAAGTTGCCTTTCAAGGCCTTGCCAGGTCCAATCCTTCCACGAGGAGCCTGCCAGAGCAGGACAGCAGCCCCACCTCCCACTCTCTGGCTGAGTGCCCCACGGAGCCCATGGACCAGAACTCCTGGCCCCTGATGGTCTGTCCCACAGTACACAAAGGCCCATGTGTGCTGACTTCTGCAGCATTTCTGCAACCACCACTGCCACTGTCACAGCCGTGCACACAGAGCCACAGTCCCAGTGGGTGTGCAGGTCGGACCCAAGCACACGGGTGAAGGGCAAGGTCAGCAGCCAGCATGCGCTGCTGTGAGCCTGGCCTGATGCCCACACGGTGCCACTTTGCCTACCTTATGGTCACGGGAGTGAAGAGGAGCGCTGTGGTGACGTTGTCCAGGAAGGCAGAAAGGACGGCGACAATGAGACACAACATGATGATCATGGCCCACACTCTTCCCCGGGACAGTTTGTATGCCTGCAGCGCAATAAAGAACAAGCCAGGATCAGCAGGGTCAAAGAACAGATGCAACATTTCATTAGGGTCTCTAAAACTAAGGTCTAAATAAACATTGCATGGAGGATTAAAACTTAGACCCACAAACTCCTAAATCTGCTGAGATGAGGCAGTAATGGCTGGACCTGGACGTTCTAAATCCACCCTGGCCTATGTTCCTTCCCTCAGATTCTCCTTCTTGGTGCCCTGTAGTGGTCAATCTGTCACAAGGTGACGGCCTGTCACCCATGCATCCCCTAGTCTTTTACACACTCTTTTTGGTTGGACAGCTTGGGCTGTGAATTTGGGATCCACCTGACCCTAGAGTCTGCTGATCTTTGGAGATCTAGGGATTACTTTCAGTACCAAGGTATTGTGAGGAAGAGGCCAGATAGTACCTGGGAGGTGCAAGGTGGTGCACAAAGATAGCAAAAATCACAGAATTGTTCTATCATTCAAGGTTTGGAAAGGACTTTGTAAAGTAAATATTTTTTTAAAAGAAATTTTCAGTTTCAAATTTTAAAAATTCAAGCCCAGCACTAGTCTTTCGTTAGCAGAGCACGACAAGATGTCTTCCTGCCAACCCTGAGTAATAGGACCAATACAAATTCTTTGTTTGTTTTTGTAACAGATTTATTGGAGTATAATTGTTTTAAAAGGTTGTGTTAGTTTCTGCTGTATAATGAAGTGAATCACCTATATGTATACATGTATCCCCATATCCCCTTCCCCCTTTTTTTTTTTTTTTTTCCCGGTACGCGGGCCTCTCACTGTTGTGGCCTCTACCGTTGCAGAGCACAGACTCGGGACGCGCAGGCTCAGTGGCCATGGTTCATGGGCCCAGCCGCTCCACGGCATGTGGGATCTTCCCGGACCGGGGCACGAACCCGCGTCCCCTGCATTGGCAGGTGGACTCTCAACCACTGCGCCACCAGGGAAGCCCTCCACTTCCTCTTGCGTCTCCCTACCACACTCCCTATCCCATCTCTCTAGGTGGTCACAAAGCACCAACCTGATCTCCCTGTGCTATGCAGCTTCTTCCCCCTAGCTATCTATTTTATATTTGGTAGTGTATATATGTTAATGCTACTCTCTCACTTCATCCCAGCTTACCCATCCCTGACCTGTGTTCTCAAGTCCATTCTCTACATCTGCATCTTTATTTCTGTCCTGCCTCTAGGTTCTTCAGAATGATTTTTGTTTTGAATTCTATATATATGTGTTAGCATACAATATTTGCTTTTCTCTTTCTGACTTGCTTCACTCTGTATGACAGATTCTAGGTCCATCCACCTCACTACAAATAATTCAATTTCATTTCTTTTTATGGTTGAGTAATATTCCATTGTATATATGTGACACATCTTCTTTATCCATTCATCTGTCAATGGACACTTAGGTTGCTTCCATGTCCAGGCTATTGTAAATAGTGCTACAATAAACATTGTGGTACATGACTCTTTGAATTATGGTTTTCTCAGGGTATATGCCCAGTAGTGGGATTGCAGTGTCATTTGGTACTTCTATTTTTAGTTTTTTAAGGAACCTCCATACTGTTCTCCATAATGGCATTCCCACGAACAGTGCAAGAGGGTTCCCTTTTCTCCACACCCTCTCCAGCATTTATTGTTTGTAGATTGTTTGATGATGGCCATTCTGACTGGTGTCACGTAATAACTCATTGCAGTTTTGATTCGCATATCTCTAATGATTAGTGATGTTGAGCATCCTTTCATGTGTTTTTTGGCAATCTGTATATCTTTTTTGGAGAAATATTTATTTAGGTTTTCTGCCCATTTTTAGATTGGGTCGTTTGTTTTATTGATATTGAGCTGCATGAGCTGCTTGTATAGTTTGGAGATTAATCCTTTGTCCATTGCTTCATTTGAAAATATTTTCTCCCATTCTGAGGGTGGTCTTTTAGTCTTATTTATGGTTTCCTTGGTTGTGCAAAAGTTTTTAAGTTTCAGTAGGTCCCATTTGTTTATTTTTGTTTCTATTTCCATTTCTCTAGGAGGCGGGTCAAAAGGATCTTGCTGTGATTTATGTCATAGAGTGTTCTGCCTATGAGTTTCCTCTAAGAGTTTTATAGTGTCTGGCCTTATATTTAGGTCTTTAATCTATTTTGAGTTTATTTTTGTGTATGGTGTTAGGAAGTGTTCTAATTTCATTCTTTTACATGTAGCTGTCCAGTTTTCCCAGCACCACTTTTTGAAGACGCTGTCTTTTCTCCATTGTATATTCTTGCCTCCTTTATCAAAGATACGGTGACCATATGTGTGTGGGTTTATCTCTGGGCTTTCTATCTTGTTCCATTGATCTATATTTCTGTTTTTGTGCCAGTACCATACTGTCTTGATTAATGTAGCTTTGTAGTTTAGTCTGAAGTCCAGGAGCCTGATTCCTCCAGCTCCATTTTTCTTTCTCAATATTGCTTTGGCTATTCGGGGTCTTTTGTGTTTCCATACATATGCCGAAATTTCATGTTCTAGTCCTGTGAAAAATGCCATTGGTAGTTTGATAGGGATACATTGAATCTATAGATTGCTTTGGGTAGTATAGTCATTTTCACAATGTTGATTCTTCCAATCCAAGAACATGCTATATCTCTCCATATGTTTGTATCATCTTTAATTTCTTTCATCAGTGTCTTATACTTTTCTGCATACAGGTCTTTTGTCTCCTTAGGTAGGTTTATTCCTAGGTATTTTACTTTTTTGTTGTAATGGTAAATGGGAGTGTTTCCTTAATTTCTTTCAGGTTTTTCATCATTAGTGCATAGGAATGCAAGAGATTTCTGTGCATTAATTTTTTATACTGCTACTTTACCAAATTCATTGATTAGCTCTAGTAGTTTTCTGGTAGCATCTTTAGGATTCTTTATGTATAGTATTATGTCATCTGCAAACAGTGACAGTTTTACTTCTTCTTTTCCAATTTCTCTGATTGCTGTGGCTAAAACTTCCAAAACTATGTTGAATAATAGTGTTGAGAGTGGGCGACCTTGTCTTTTTACTGATCTTAGAGGACGGTTTCAGTTTTTCACCATTGAGAACGATGTTGGCTCTGGGTTTGTCATATATGGCCTTTATCACATTGAGGTGGGTTTGCTCTATGCCTACATTCTGGAGGGATTTTATCATAAATCGGTGTTGAAATTTGTCAAAAATTTTTTCTGCATCTATTGAGATGAGCATATGGTTTTTTCCTTCAATCTGTTAATATGGTTTATCACATTGATTGATTTGCATATATTGAAGAATCCTTGCATTCCTGCGATAAACCCCACTTGGTCATTGTGTATGATCCTTTTAATGTGCCATGGGATTCTGTTTGCTTGTATTTTGTTCAGGATTTTTGCACCTATGTTCATCAGTAATATTTGCCTGTGGTTTTCTTTTTTTGTAACATATTTGTCTGGTTTTGGTATCAGGGTGCTGGTGGTCTCATAGAATGAGTTTGGGAGTGTTCCTCCCTCTGCTATACTTTGGAAGAGTTTGAGAAGGATAGGTGTTAGCTCTTCTCTAAATGTTTCATAGAATTCGCCTGAATCCATCTGGTCCTGGGCTTTTGTTTGTTGGAAAATTTTTAATCACAGTTTCAATTTCAGTTCTTGTGATTGGTCTGTTTATATTTTCTATTTCTTCCTGGTTCAGTCATGTAAGGTTGTGCTTTTCTAAGAATTTGTCCATTTCTTCCAGATTGTCCATTTTATTGGCATATAGTTCTTGTAGTAGTCCCTCATTATCCTTTTTATTTCTTGCAGTGTCAGTTGTTACTTCTTTTCGTTTCTTAATCTGTTGATTGGAGTCTTCTCCCTCTTTTTCTTGATGTGTCTGGCTAATGGTTTATCAATTTTGTTTATCTTCTCAAGGAACCAGCTTTTAGTTTTATTGATTTTTGCTATTGTTTCTTTCAGTTCTTTTTCATTTATTTCTGATCTGATCTTTATGATTTCTTTCCTTCTGCTAACTTTGGGGTGCTTTTCATTCTTCTTTCTCTACTTGCTTTAGATGTAACGTGAAGTTGTTTGAGATGTTTTTTGTTTCTTGAGGTAAGATTGTATTGCTATAAACTTCCTTCTTAGAACTGCTTTTGCAGCATCCCGTAGGTTTTGGGTTGTCGTGTTTTCATTGTCATTTGTTTCTAGGTATTTTTTGATTTCCTCTTTGATTTCTTCAGTGATCTATTTGTTATTTAGTAGTGTATTGTTTAGCCTGCATGTGTTTCTATCTTTTACAGTTTTTTTTTCTGTAATTGGTATCTAGTCTTATAGCGTTATGGTCAGTAAAGACACGAGACAATTTCAATTTTCTTAAATTTACCACAGCTTGATTTGTGACCCAAGATATGATCTATCCTGGAGAATGTTCCATGAGCACTTGAGAAAAATGTGTATTCTGTTGTTTTTGGATGTAATGTCCTATAAATATCAATGAGGTCCATCTTGTTTAGTGTATCATTTAAAGCTTGTGTTTCCTTATTTATTTTCATTTTGGATGATATGTCCATTGGTGAAAGTGGGGTGTTAAATTCCCCTCCTATGATTGTGTTACTGTCGACTTCCCCTATTATGGCTGTTAGCATTTACCTTATGTAATAAGGTGCTCCAATGTTAGGTGCATAAATATTTACAATTGTTATATCTTTTTCTTTGTATTGATCCCTTGGTCTTTATGTAGTGTCCTTGTCTCTTTTAATAGTCTTTATTTTAAAGTCTATTTCATTTGATATGAATATTGCTACTCCAGCTCCCTTTTGATTTGCATTTGCATGGAATATGTTTTTCCATCCCCTCACTTTCAGTCTGTATGTGTCCCTAGGTCTGAAGTGGGTCTCTTGTAGACAGCATATATATGGGCCTTGTTTTTATATCCATTCAGGCAGCTTATGTCTTTTGGTTAGAACATTTAATCCATTTACCTTTAAGGTAATTATCAATATGTTTTTTGCTATTACCATTTTCTTAATTGTTTTGGAGTTGTTATTGTAGGTCTTTTCCTTCTCTTTTGTTTCCTGCCTAGAGAAGTTCCTTTAGCGTTTGTTTTAAAGCTGGTTTGGTGGTGCTGAGTTTCTTTACTTTTGCTTGTCTGTAAATGTTTTCATTTCTCCATCAAATCTGAATGAGATCCTTGCTGGGTAGAGTAATCTTGTTTGTAGGTTTTTCTCTTTCATCACTTCAAGTATGCCCTGCCACTCCCTTCTGGCTTGCAGTTTCTGCTGAAAGATCAGCTGTTCACCTTATGGGGAGTCCCTTGTATATTATGTGTTTCTTTTCCCTTGCTGCTTATAATATTTTTTTTCTTTTTAATTTTTGATAGTTTGATTAATATCTGTCTTGACATGTTTCTCCTTGGACTGATCCTGTATGGGACTCTCTGAGCTTCCTGGACTTGACTGACTATTTCCTTTCCCATGGTAGGGAAGTTTTCAACTATAATCTCTCAAATATTTTCTCAGAGCCTTTCTTTTTCTCTTCTCCTTCTGGGACCCCTATAATTTGAACGCTGGTGGGTTTAATGTTGTCCCAGAAGTCTCTGAGACTGTCCTCAATTCTTTTCATTCTTTTTTCTTTATTCTGCTCTGTGGTAGTTAGTTCCACTATTTTATCTTCCAGGTCACTTATCCATTCTTCTGCCTCAATTATTCTGCTATTGATTCCTTCCAGAGAATTTGTAATATCATGTTTTGTGTTGTTCTTCAATGCTTGTTTGCTCTTTACTTCTTCTAGGTCCTTGTTAAACATTTCTTGTATTTTCTCCATTCTATTTCCGATATTTTGGATCATCTTTACTATCATTACTCTGAATTCTTTTTCAGACTGCCTATTTCCTCTTCATTTGTTTGGTCTGGTGGGTTTTTACCTTGCTCCTTCATCTGCTGCATATTTCTCTGTCTTCTCATTTTGTTTAACTTACTGTGTTTGGGGTCTCCTTTTTGCAGTTTGAAGGTTCATAGTTCCTATTGCTTTTAGTTTCTGCCTCCAGTTGGTGAGGCTGGTTCAGTGACTTGTGTAGGCTTCCTGCGGGGGGGACTGGTGCTTGTGTTTTTGTGGGTGGGGTGGATCTTGTCTCTCTTGTGGTCAGGGCTGCTTCTGGTGGTCTGTTTTGGGTTGTCTGTGAACTTAGTATGATTTTAGGCATCCCCTCTGCTAATGTGTGGTGTTGTGTTCCTGTCTTGCCAGTTGTTTGGCATGGGGTGTCCAGCACTGGAGATTGCTGGCTGTTCGTGGAGCTGGGTCTTCACATTGAGATGGAGAGTTCTGAAAGAGCTCTCGCCATTTGATATTATGTGTGGTTGGGAGGTCTCTGGTGGTCCAATGCCCTGAACTTGGCACTCCCACCTCAGAGGCTCAGGCCTGACACCAGGCCGGAGCACCAAGACCCTGTCACCCACATGGCTAGGTCAAGTGAAAGAGGCCCTAAACCATCAAAAGCTATATCCAATACCCAGCTGGGAGATCTGAGCGGCATGGCCATGGACTCATCTGTGGTATGGCTGCTGGGCGCAGGCCGGGTTTTCAGCCAGGACCAGTACAAATTCTGCCAGTCAGAACTTGCTGGTGGATTCCTCAGGGTATATGGGGGTATATGTATACGTATAGCTGATTCACTTCGTTATACAGCAGAAACTAACACAACAATGTAAAGCGATTATACTCCAATACAGATTTTTTTTAATAATTAATTAATTAAATACAGTAAAGAAAAAAAAGGAATGTTTATATGCTTAATGTTTAGAAAGTAATCATTGAAATTATTTCACCAAAAAGTGGAGTAGTCAGAAGCTGATGATTTAAAATATTTGGATACTCTGAAGTGCAAAACAGTTTTGGTGCATAGCTCTCAACCTGCCAATTTGAACCCTATCATACAAACACTCAACTCTAGTACTCTTCTCCTTGATCCTCTTCTTTGGTTATTTGTTGAGAAGCTGAAAGTGTTACTCAGAGGCACCTAAATTAGCACAGCAACTATGTCCAGCTTTTCAGCAGTGATTTTGAAAAGGAGGACAGAATTTTAAAAGATTTGCTTTAAGTGGTAGTTTTATTCACTAAATATGTAATGGTGGAAAAATAAATATGTCAATTAATTAATACATAACTATTAAATGCCACATCAAACTTACCTTTACAGCACAATAATCAAAAAATCCAGTCTCTGAAAATATGGCTACTAAAATCATCTGTGGGGAAAAGAGAAACAGGAGACAAGGAGAATGTTTCAGCATTCAGCACCATCCTGAAATGACACCAGAGTTACCCCTTTCAAATCTGACCTCTGGCCTCTGCGTGAAAGCTACCACCTCATCAAGCTTCTCACTCTCTTGATGAGTGTGGTTTACTTACTAACTCCCTGAATCAAGCCCCTTGCTAGTGGGTTTGCACCTCTATATTTGTCCAGGGATATGTGCCCAAGGTACATTATCATTCCATCTGATCTTGACAGTGAACACTGTGTTATAATTACTCTCTGTCTTATAGACCAGGAAACTGGCAGGCAGAGATAGAAGGTGACTCACTTACAGTCACAAAGCTAGAAACAGGGAATGAAATGGGACAGAATGTGGCCTTCTACACCTAAATGTCCACACAAGCAACAATTCAATGTTTTAAGACTTTTAAACTGGCTTAAATTTTGTTTCCTAAAATAATTTAATAGATTTTTATCACCAATTTGATCAAGACAAGCAAATAAGAGTAGTTACATGGAAACGATTATTCTCTGGGTTCTATATGAACCCAGAAGGCCTACTCACTTGTGTTTTTCTACTGATGACACTGAGTTGGTGAGAATAATCATCCTAGATCGTAACAAAAAGTAATGTCCCATTTATTCTAAGTCTAATCAACCAGACATTTCAACCAGCCTGAACTTTCTGGAAGATTCTCTATTCTACCTCCTTAGATGGTGACGTATCACGTGCTGAATTTGGAGTGAGAAGATGCAGGTTCAAATATCAATTCTGCTACTTAGGAGTAATGTAACTTTGAACAAAAAATTTAATTCTCTGTACTTTGGTTTTCTCACCTCATCTCTGAATGTCTGTTCCTTGTAAGGTTGTTGTGAAAATTCAATAGCATTATGTAAACTAAAGTATTTAGAAAAGAGTGGGCCCAATGCTGTCTTTCAAATAAACAGTGCAAAACAAAAGTGCCCAAAAATTAATATAGACTCAGTACAGATATCTACCTTGTCTAGCATGACCAACGATATTCATCCTAACCCAAATGGCCACTGTGAGGCCATTTATAGAATGTGGAGCTTCACACACCAATGGAAGTTTCACATGAACGTGGATGGGTAGGTCCTGTGTGGTCTTCCACTGTCATGGTGAAGCTGTTCCACACGTCAGCTGCCAGAACCACCCAAGAGATGCTGGAACTCAGGGACTGGGTAAGTGACTGGCATGCAGCAGGGTGGAAAAGGCAGGGGCCTAGTTATATAGACTGTCTCTGCAAAGTTCTACCGATTCCATTTGAGAAAAAAAATTAAACCACTCATTTTAAAAATCCTAACCACCCCCAGTAGCTCCAAATGTAACTATATTGAGAAGGTAATTAAAGTGAAGCTCTGGGCTTCTGTGGTGGCGCAGTGGTTGAGAGTCTGCCTGCCAATGCAGGGGACATGTGTTCATGCCCCAGTCCGGGAAGTGGCTGGGCCCGTGAGCCATGGCTGCTGAGCCTGCGCATCCGGAGCCTGTGCTCCGCAACAGGAGAAGCCACCAACAGTGAGAGGCCCGAGTACCGCAAAAAAAAAAAAAAAAAGTGAAACCCTAACCCAGTATGACTGGTGACCTTATAAGAAGAAGAGATGAGGACACAGATATGCCCAGAGGGACAATCATGTGAGGACATAGGGAGAAGATGATCATCTACAATTCAAGGAGAGAAGCCTCAGAGGAAACCAACCCTGCCAACACCTTGATCTCAGACTTCCAGCCTCCAGAACTGTGAGGAAATACAGTTCTGTTGTTTAAGTCACCCAGTCTGTGGTACTTTATTATGTCAGCCCCAGAAAACTAATATACCAATCATTTAAGTTTTTTTAAAAACCTATTTTATAAGCCATCTGGTATGCCTTCCTTCTTCCTTCCATAGGCCCAAACGCTATACACTTCAGGACCCAATACATTCGTTCCTCTATGAAGCCTGAGTTCAGACCACTGACCTTCCTCCCACTCCACCCACAGAGTAGGCAGCCACTTTGGGTCACACCGAAGCCTAGAGCAACAGGGCCCTCCATGGTGCTAGGGCAGAAAGAATATTAGCAAGGAGGTGAGGGCATGTGGTGACCTGCTTTACACAGTGTGAGTCTTCTAGCCCTGAGAGGAAACACCCTCCTCAAATCACTCAGCTGCTGTGGGTCTGTTCAAGAGTTCAGTAGCCGTTCCCACTGCTGTTCAGACCCCTGTCAAATTCCACTTATTCCAGTTAGGTTTGTTTATGGCTCATGTACCACACTAGCCCACTAGTGTGTCTTAAAGTTCCCTTCCTACAAGTTCATTTGGTGACACTCTTCATAGCACACAGTAGAGGGGCCGCTTGAAAATGTCTGTTTAACAGCAAATATACAAACAATTACTTAGGGACAATTTCTTCATTTCTTCCTTTATCCATATAATTAAAGGTACTTTTCCAATCACTGAAAAACTTAAATTGTTCATCTCTTTAGGATATTCCATTTTATATTTTAAGTACAGTAACTTTTAAAAATTTCTAAATTTTCTGAATGGCAAGATTATTTCACTGTCAGACAGGCCTTAGGCTGAAATTTTACAGCTAACTAATCAGAGCACCAATCACTCCATTCCTCCTCAGGAGAAATCAGCTAGACCTGCACAAACACTTCTCAATCAAGCCCTAATTGTCAAGCATCACAGTGTCTTTAAGAGTCAGCAGTGGCAAAAGAGAAGGTCCAAGGTTGCAGCAAGCTTGGGACCCTGTCCCACTGGGAGGACTGTCATTACCATGCCAAACAGCAGGGCCAGCGTCTCGAAATCAATCCACTCCACCACGTGCGTCAGGCTAGGTCTCTGCAATCAAAGCACAAATTTGCCAATTAGTCCTGGGCATCATCCTCCTGGTGATAAACTGTAAATATATGCCGCCCTTTACAGAAAACCCACTCATTGGACCAGAGTCGAAAGTCACACCATCTGCTTGCCTTTGAAATCAGATTATATCATCACTGAAAAACACTCGTGACCCAAAGCATAATAACGTCAAACCTATGCACTTGACAATTAAAAAAAAGCAGATTTATTAAGCCCCGTCCATGTCCTTAAGGGAAGGTAGAATCATGGGGGACTGGGAACCCAGACTGGGAACTGAGGGCACTTGGAGAGCCTGGTTGTTGGAAAAGGACTGCACAGTGGTCCAGGGAGGTTCCTGCAGCACAAGCCATGTGCTACGTCAGTGATTTCTAGAATTAAATAACTACTACTACACTACTCCTTAACAATTAATAAAAATAACAGTGGTTTATGTGTAAGTTTTAGGATGCTGGGACATTTTACCCTTAGAGTTAGTGTTTGTTTATACCAACTCTAGTCAAGAAAAAGAAAATAAAAAAACAATAAATAACTAACTGAACATAGCCCCACATAGCCCCAGTTATTATTCTTTGGTTGACTGACTGCCCTTTAGTAGCACTTTTCAGAACAATTCCTGAAATTCTACAGAGTTGCTTTCAATCCTAAGTTCTGTATGTTGCCACCTTGGTCAGTTCCAGCACTACTCCTCAAGATGGAGGCTCCAAAGGCCTCCATCTCTAGTGGGCACTTGGCTTCTCTTGCTTCCCTACATTCATTCCAATGTCCCTGCAGGATGGACCACACGCAGACCCTGAGGGGGTGCTATTCCCCCCAGACTTGCACATCCAGGGACCTCCTGATGTCTGCAGGACAGAACCCCAAACTCACTGTCTCCCACCTCTCTGCTCCAGCCAGGATGGCCTCTTCTAGTTTCCATGGGCTGACAGTACATAGGGCCAGCTCTAACATAATTCAACTGCATGACCTGGGAAAATGCTTGACCACCATGAGTCAAGCGTTTCCTCAGCTAGGGTGGAGAATAACACCACTGGGATGTGTGTGATAAAGTCAAATGTTAATTACTCATCAATGCTGTAAAGTTCATGTCACTAATGGGAAATGTGAAAGAGTATATTTAAAAAGTAAAATCACCAGCTAATGCCTAATTCTTGGACTGTCTTTGAATCTGACACTCTATTGAGTGCTAAGCCATTGACTCAAAATGTTACACTTACATCTCCAATCACAGCCAGCGCTGCTAATGCTGCAAGGGAACCCAACATGGCTGCCAGTGTTCTGTGAACAATCTGGAAAGAAACATAGAAAATTACTGCATTCTAATCCACAGGACATTAAAACACACAGAAAGGGACTTCCCTGGTGGTGCAGTGGCTAAGTTTCCACGTTCCAATGCAGGGGAAGTGGGTTTGATCACTGGTTGGGGAATTAAGATCCCACATGCCACAGGAAAACTAAGCCCACATGCCACAACTAGAGAGCCCATGTGTTGCAACTACAGAGCCCATGCACTCTGGAGCCTGCACACCGCAACTACTGAGCTTATGCACTCTGGAGCCTGTGCACCACAACTAGAGAGAAGTCCACATGCCACAATAAAGAGCCCACAAACCACAACGAAAGATCCCACGTGCCGCAACCAAGACCCAATGCAGCCAAAAATAAATAAATAAATATTTTTAAAAAATAAATAAAACACACAGAAGCTTCTATCGGTATAAGTATTTGTGAAGATTGGCCATTTTATACCATATCTATTAAGACAATAAATAAATCATGAGTTTCTTTGTTTCAGAGTCTGGATGCCCTAGAGACACACACAACCATCACCAGTCTGCTTTCTAAAGAAAGATTTCCAGCATAATTAGATGATCCTGAAGTAGAAGCTCGATAAAGTTTGTTCTATAAGGAAGCCTGCAGTAAATTATCATTAATTATTTACCATATAATCCATAGGCAACTGGAGAATTAGTTCCACAATATAAATCAATTCTGCCCAATTACTAAGACTGTTATAAAATGCTTAATCTAATTGAAACTTCAGTATTACCACTGAACCATGAAAATACTTTTTCTATTTAATTATAATTCAAGTGGGCATGGAATTTCTAAGGCAAAATATAAAGAAAGGTAAGGATGCAGAGAATTTGAAAGCCTCAAACATTGCTGGTGTGAATGTAAAATGGTGCACCCTGAGCCGCAGCTGTTACCTTGGACCCCAGAGACTGTTGCCACTGCTGCTAAGGGTCCTGTGTGCAAGGCAGGTCTCTTCCCACACCTTCCCATAAGCCTCTGCAGCCAGCCACTGCCTTCCAACTTCCCTGGAAGAACACATGGCATGCCTTGGGCTCTTGCAACTTCATGCCAGCCTCTGCGGCCCACAGGCACTCCCCGCACATCCCAATTATGACTGCTATATCCCTCCCTCAGCCCCAACATGAGTGAGCAAGGGAGCCCTAATCAGCCACTGCTTTTGCCTCTTCTTAGGTGGGGAACGGATGCCTGAGGGAAGCCCACACGCAGAGGGGGGGCCAAAACCAAGGCTGAAACCCAGGAGCAGTGTGACCAAAGATGAGAAAGGGAAATATCCCTGTGCAGCTGCAGGAGCAGTGGATTAAATCCCCGCAATCAGCTGGATAAACCCTGCAACTGTGGAATACCTGAATAGACAATGAGGGTTCCCAGAATTGAGGCTGCAGACTTTGGGGGCAACTGTGGACTTTGTGGGCAAGTACACATGGGTCAAGATCATAGTATGAGCTGACCCCACAGTGCCCACAGCAGGTCCAGAGAACTACCTAGGAGTATTGGAGGATTTCCTGGGTAGGCAGGGATTGGCTGTGGCTCACTGTGGAGGCAAGGACACTGACAGCTAAGGCCACAGGAAAATATCACTACTTTTGTTTTGTTTTATTTTGTTTTTCGGTTCTGTTGTTCTTTTTCTTTATTATTATTATTCTTTAATTTTACTTTTCTCTTTACTTTTTCTTTTCTTTTTATGCTTTTATTTTTAACATATTTTTATTTATTTTTTCCTAATTCTACTGTACTTTTTCATTATATTGTTTTTTTCTTGTTTGCTTTTTTCCTTTGCTTTGCTTTCATTTTATTTTTAACTATATTTTACATTTTTCTATTTTTACTTTACTAGTTTGTTGTTTTGTATTTTTTCCTTCTGCTTTCATCTTTCTTTGTCTTTACATTTTTTTGGATAGTTTTTGTGTGTTTGTTTTATGCTTTCATTGCCTTTTTTAATTAGCTTTCTGCATTTGATATGTTTCTGGTTTTATGTTTGTGTTAGTTTAGTTTTTAGTGTTTCTTTTCATTTTTGAAATTGTTTACTGGTTTGGTTACTCTCTTCTTTCTTTTCTCTTTTTTTTTTCTTTTTGTGAGTGTTTGTATATATGTTTCTTTGTGTGATTTTTGTCTGTTTGGTTTTGCTTTTACCATTTGTCTTGGGGTCTCATCTGTTCATTTTAGGGGGATCTTTTTTAGTTTTGTTTTTGTTTTGTTTTGTTTTGTTTTTACTTCTTATTTTTCTTGTGCACTGTGTGGCTTGCAGGGTATTGGTGTGCTGGCTGGGGGTCAGGCCTGAGCCTCTGAGGTGGGAGAGCCAAGTCTAGGACATTGGACTACCAGAGAACACCTGGGTCCATGGAATATTTATTGTTGAGATCTCTCCCAGAGGTCTCCATCTCAAAACTAAGACCCAGATCCAGCCAGCAAGCTGCAGTGATGACTGCCTCACACCAAACAACTAGCAAGACAGGAAAAAAACAAAACCCACCCATTAGCAGACAGGCTACCTAAAGTCATACTAAGCTCACAGACACTGCAAAACAGACCAATGGACATGGCCCTTCCAATCAGAGGGACAAGATCCAGTTCCACCCACCAGAACAGAGGTTCCAGTCCCCTCCACAAGGAAGCCTACACAAGTCGCTGGACCAACCTCACCAACTGGTCACAGACAACAGAATTAAAAGGAACTACGACTCTACAGCTTGCAGAAGGAGACCAAAAACACAGTAATTTAAACAAAATTAGGAGACAGAGAAATATGCAACAGATGAAGAAGCAAGGTAAAAACCCACCAGACCAAACAAATGAAGAAGAGATGGGCAGTCTAACAGAAAAAGAATTCAGAGTAATGATAGTACAGATGATTCAAAATCACAGAAATAGAATGGAAAAAATATAATAAACATTTAACAAGTAACTAGAAGAACTAAAGAACAAATAAACAGTGATGAACAACACAATAACTGAAATTTAAAATACCCTAGAAGGAACAAATGGCAGAATAACTGAGGCAGAAGAACGAATGAGTGACCTGAAAGATGAAATGGTGAAAATAACTGCCAAGGAGCAGAAAAAGAAAAAAGAATGAAAAGAATTGAGGACAGTTTCAGAGAACTCTGGGACAACATTAAATGCACCAACATTCAAATTATAGGTGTCCCAGAAGAAGAAGAGTAAAAGAATGGGACTGAGAAAATATTTGAGAGATTATAGTTGAAAACTTACCTACCATGGGAAAGGAAATAGTCAATCAAGTCCAGGAAGCTCAGAGAGTCCTATACAGGATCAGTCCAAGGAGAAACATGCCAAGACACATATTAATCAAACTATCAAAAATTAAATACAAAGAAAAAATATTAAAAGCAGCCAAGGAAAAGCAAGAAATAACATACAAGGGAATCCCCGTATGGTTAACAGCTGATCTTTCAGCAAAAACTCTGCAAGCAAGAAGGGAGGAGCAGGATGTATTTTAAGTGATGAAAGGGAAAAACCTACAAACAAGATTACTCTACCCAAAAAGGATCTAATTTAGATTGGACTGGAGAAATTACAACCTTTACAGACAAGCAAAGTTAAGAGAACTCAGCACCACCCAACCAGCTTAACAACAAATGATAATGTAACTTCCCTAAGTGGGAAACACAAGAGAAGGAAAAGACCTATAAAAAAAAAAAAAACCCAAAACAATTTTTAAAATGGTAATAGGAACATATATATCAATAATTATCTTAAATGTAAATGGATTAAATGCTCCAACCAAAAGACAAAGACTGTCTGAATGGATGTAAAAACAAGACCTGTATATATGCTGTCTACAAGAGACCTACTTCAGATCTAGGGACACATACAGACTGAAAGTGAGGAATGGAAGAAGATATTCTGTGCAAACGGAAATCAAAAGGAAGCAGGAGTAGCAATACTCATATCAGAACACATGGACTTTAAAATAAAGACTATTACAAGAGACAAGGAAGGACACAAAATAATGATCAGGGGATCAATGCAAGAAGAAGATACAACAATAGCAAATATTTATGCACCCAAAATAGGAGCACCACAATACTTAAGGCAAATATTAACAGCCATAAAAAGGAAACTCGACAGTAACACAATAATAGTAGGGGATTTTAAAACCCCACTTACACCAATGGAGAGATCATCCAAACAGAAAATAAATAAGAAAACACAAGCTTTAAATGACACATTGGATCAGATGGACTTAATTGATATTTATAGGACATTCCATCCAAAAACCACAGAATACACATTCTTCTCAAGTACATACGGAACATTCTCCAGGATAGATAACATCTTGGGTGACAAATTAAGCCTAGGTAAATTTAAGAAAATTGAAATCATATCAAGCATCATTTCAGACCACAACACCTTGAGACTAGATATCAATTACATGAAAAAAATCTGTAGAATATACAAACACGTGGAGGCTAAACAGTATGTTACTAAATAACCAAGAGATCACTGAGGAAATTGAAGAGGAAAACAAAAAATACTTACGAACAAATGACAATGAAAACACGACAACCCAAAACCTATGGGATACAGCAAAAGCAGTTCTAAGAAAGAAGTTTATAGCAATACAATCCTACCTAAAGACACAAGAAAAATCTAAAATAACAACCTAACCTTACACCTAAAGCAATTAGAGAAGGAAGACTAAAAAAACTCAAAGTTAGCAGAAGGAAACAAACCATAAAGATCAGATCAGAAATAAATACAAAAGAAATGAAGAAAACAATAGCAAAGATAAATAAAACTAAAAGCTGGTTCTTTGAGAAGACAAACAAAATCAACAAACTATGAGCCAGACTCGTCAAGAAAAAAAAGGAGAAGACTCAAATCAACAGATTAGAAATGAAAAAGGAGAAGTAACAACTGACACTGCAGAAATACAGAGGATCATGAGAGACTACTATAAGCAACTATATGCAAATAAAATGGACAACCAGGAAGAATTAGACAAATTCTTAGAAAAGTACAACCTTCCAAGACTGAACCAGGAAGAAACAGAATATATGAACCAACCAATCACAAGCAATGAACTGGAAACTGTGATTTAAAAATCTTCCAGCAAACAAAAGCTCAGGACCAGATGGCTTCACAGGCGAATTCTATCAAACATTTAGAAAGAGCTAACATCTATCCTTCTCAAACTCTTCCAAAATATAGTAGAGGGAGGAACACTCCCAAACTCATTCTATGAGGCCACCATCACCCTGATACCAAAAACCAGACAAAGATGTCAGAAAAAAAGAAAACTACAGGCCAATATCACTGATGAACATAGATGAAAAACTCCTCAACAAAATATTTGCAAACAGAATCCAACAGCACATTAAAAGGATAATACACCATGATCAAGTGGGGTTTATCCTGGGAATGCAAGGATTTTTCAATATATGCAAATCAATTAATGTGATACACCATATTAACAAATTGAAGGATAAAACCATATGATCATCTCAATAGATGCAGAGAAAGCTTTAGACAAAATTCAACACCCATTTATGATAAAAACTCTCCATAAAGTGGGCAGAGAGGGAACCTATCTCAACATGATATAGGCCACATATGACAAACGCACAGCCAACATCATTCTCAGTGGTGAAAAACTGAAAGCATTTCCTCTAAGATCAGGAACAAGAAAAGGGTGCCCATTCTCACCACTATTATACACGTTTACATACTTTGGATGTTTTAGCCATGGCAATCAGAGAAGTAAAAGAAATAAAAGGAATCCAAATTGGAAAAGAAGTAAAACTGTCACTGTTTGCAGATGACATGATACTATACATAGAATATCCTAAAGATGCTACCAGAAAACTACTAGAGCTAATCAGTGAATTTGGTAAGGTAGCAGGATACAAAATCAATGCACAGAAATCTCTTGCATTCCTATACACTAACAACAAAACATCTGAAAGAGAAATTAAAGAAACAGTATCATTTACCATTGCAAAAAAAGAATAAAATACCTAGGAATAAACCTACCTAAGCAGGCAAAAGAGTACTCAGAAAACTATAAAACACTGATGAAGAAATCAAAGGTGACATAAACACATGCAGAAATATATCTTGTTCTTGGACTGGAAGAATCAATATTGTGAAAATGACTACACTATCCAAAGCAATCAACAGATTCAGTGCAATCCCTATCAAATTATCAATGGCATTTTTCACAGAACTAGAACAAAAATTTTTACAATTTGTATGGAAACATAAAAGACTCCAAATAGCTAAAGCAATCTTGAGAAAGAAAAATGTAGCTGGAGGAATCAAGCTCCCTGACTTCAGACTATACTACAAAGCTACAGTAATCAAGACAGTATGGTAGTGGCACAAAAACAGAAAGATAGATCAATGGAATAGGATAGAAAGCCCAGAAATAAACCTACGTATATATCTTTGACAAAGGAGGCAAGAATACACAGTGGAGAAAAGACAGTTTCTTCAATAAGTCTTGCTGGTAAAACTGGACAGCTACATGTAAATGTGTGAAATTAGAACACTTCCTAACACCATACACAAAAATAAACACAAAATGGATTAAAGACCTAAATATAATGCCAGATACTATCAAACTCTTAGAAGAAAACAGAGGCAGAACACTCTATTACATAAGTCACAGCAAGATCCTTTTTGACCCACCTCCTAGAGTAATGGAAATAATTAACAAAACTAGAAAAATGGGACCTAATGAAACTTTAAAACTTTTGCACAGAAAAGGAAATCATAAACAAAAACAAAAGACAACCCTCAGAATGGGAGAAAATATTTACAAATGAAGCAACTGACAAAGGATTAATCTCCAAAATATATAAGCAGCTCATGCAGCTCAATATCAAAAAAACAAACAACTCAATCCAAAAATGGACAGAAGACCTAAATAGACATTTCTCCAAAGACATACAGATGGCCAACAAACACATGAAAAGATGCTCAACATCACTAATCATTAGAGAAATGCAAATCAAAATCACAATGAGGTATCACCTCACACTGGTCAGAATGGCCATCATCAAAAAATCTACAAACAATAAATGCTGGAGAGGGTGTGGAGAAAAGGGAACCCTCCTGCACTTTTGGTGGGAATGTAAATTGATACAGCCACTATGGAGAACAGTATGGAGATTCCTTAAAAAACTAAAAATAGAACTACTATATGACTCAGCAATCCCACTACTGGGCATATACCCTGAGAAAACCATAACCCAAAAACAAACATGTACCACAATGTTCATTGCAGCACTATTTACAATAGCCAGGACATGGAAAGTACCTAAATGGACTAACAAATGGATAAAGAAGATGTGACACACATGTATAATGGAATATTACTCAGCCATAAACAAGGAACAAAATTGTGTCATTTGCAGAGACGTGGATGGACTTAGATACTGTCATACAGAGTGAATTCAGACAGAAAGAGAAAAACAAATATCATAGGCTAATGCATATATATGGAGTCTAGAAAAATGGCACTGATGAACCTAGCGGTAGAGCAGGAATAAAGATGCAGACGTTGATAATGGACTTTAGGACACGGGGGGAGGGGGAGGCTGGGGTGTAATGAGAGAGTAGCATTGACATACATACACTACCAAATGTAAAATGAATGGCTGGTGGGAAGCGCTGCATAGCACAGGGAGACCAGTTCAGTGGTTTGTGACCACCTAGAGGGGTGGGATAGGGAGGGTGGGAGGGAGGCTCAAGAGGGAAGGGATATGGGGATATGTGTGTGCGTATAGCTGATTCACTTTGCTGTATGGCAGAAACTAACACAACATTGTGAAGCAATTATACTACAATAAAGATGTATTTAAAAAATGGTGCAGCCATGGTGGGAAACTTAGGCAGTTTCTTGCAAAGTTAAATAATAAATTTACCACATGACCAGCAATTCCATGCCTAGGAATCTACCCATGAGAAATGAGAGCATATGTCCTGTTAAAATAGTTAAACGAGGCCATTGGACTGAGGTGGCTTTTTTTTTATTGGAATACAGTTGATTTACAATGTTGTGTTAGTCTGCTGTACAGGAAAGTGAGTCAGTTATACATCTGAGATATATATATATATATATATATATATATATATATATATATATATATATATATATACACACATATATAGCCACTCTTTTTTAGATTCTTTTCCCATATAGGTCATTACAGAGTATTGAGTGGGTTCCCCTGTGCTATACAGCAGGTTCTTTTTAGTTATCTATTTTATATATAGTAGTGTGTATATGTCAAGCTCAATCTCCCAATTTAACCCTCATCTGCTTCCCCCCACGGTAAGCTTGTTTGTTTTCTACATCTGTGACTCTATTTCTGTTTTGTAAATAAGTTCATTTTTACAATTTATTTTTAGATTCCACATATAAATGGTATCATATGATATTTGTCTTTCTCTGTCTGACTTACTTCACTCAGTATGACAGTCTCTGAGATGGCTTTAATGCTTTAGCAGCCTATGTAAGAAAACCAAAATCTAAGCTTGTAGTGCGTCATGGTTAAGAAATCGAAATCTAAGGACAACTGAGTATAGACAGCTAACTAGCCTTTCCCGAATAAGGCAAACACTTAAGCTATAGCCAGTCAAATCATTTCCTGGCTTTGCTTCTGTCTTTTCTCTATAAGAACCTATCTCTGCTCCTGTTGGTAGAGCCTCCTAACAACTTCCGGTATGGCATTGCCCAATCTGAATCAATATTTGCTCAAATAAACTCTTAAAAATTTAGTATACCTCAGTTTATCTTTTAACAGTCTGCATAAAGCATGAATGTTCATAGCAACACTCTTCAAAATAGGCAAAAAATGGAAACATTCCAAATGTCATCCATGGTGAGTGGGTAAAACAAGATGCAG
This sequence comes from Globicephala melas, assembly GCF_963455315.2. Lineage (NCBI taxonomy): Eukaryota > Metazoa > Chordata > Mammalia > Artiodactyla > Delphinidae > Globicephala > Globicephala melas. Next base: position 112,301,465 of record NC_083320.1, read on the forward strand.
TACATGCCACAACATGGAACTACTTGACACACCTATGTGACAGAAGAACACATTAGGCTAAGTGAAAGATGTCGGACACAAAAGACTGTATATTGTGTCATTCCATGTATATGAACTGTCCGGAAAAGGTCATATAGAGAGACAGAAAGATAGGGTTGCCTAAGGCTGGAGGAAGCAATAGGGATAGACTGTAAACAGGCCTTAGGGATATTTATGGGGTGATGGAACATCTGAAACTATGTTGTGGTGGCGACTGCTGTTAAGGTATGGATGTTTGTGTCCTTCCAAAATTCATATGTTGAAATCCTAATCCCTAAAGTATTGGCATTAGGAGGTGGGTCCTTCAAGAGGTGATTATGTCATGAGGCTTGATCCCTCATGAATGGGATTAACTTCCTTATAAAGGAGGCTCCGGAGAGTTCCCTCACCCCTTCCACCATGTGAGGATGCAATAAGAATTCTGCAACCCTGAAGAGGGCCCTCACCCAACCATGCTGGCACCTTGATCTTGGACTTCCCACCTCCAGAACTGTGAGAAATAAATTTCGGTTGTTTATAAGCCATGCAGTCTGTGGTATTTTGTTATAGTGGCTCTAAGAAACATGGTACTGAGACATGGGGAAAGTGCAGTAATACACTTTCTGTGGCAGTGACTTTGGAACTGGATAATGGGTAGAGACTGAAAGAGTTTGCAGGGGCATGCTAGTAAAATGTTACATTGCCATGAAAAGATTGTCAAAAGTAATTCTGGTGAGGGCTTACAAGGAGAAGAGGAGAGCTGTAGAGAAAGTCTCAATCTTCTGAGAGAATTCCTAAGTGGTCACGAACAGTGTTGGTGGAGACATCAGTGGTCTCAACTAGAAATGAGAAAGATGTTACAGGACGATGAAGAGGAGGCAATCCTTGTTATAAAGTGGTAAAGAACTTGGCTGAATTGTGTTAGTATTTTGTGGAAGGCAGAACTTATGACCAATGAATTTGGCTATTTGGTGGAGGAGATTTTTAAGATAGGATTGAAAGAACTGACTGGTTCCTCTGGAATGCTTTTAGTAAAATGAGAGAAGAGAAAAATGACTTAAAGATGGAACTGATCATCAAAAAGGAAGCAGAACTTAAAAATTTGGGCTGTGTATATGAAATAAATAAGGAAGATCACTGAGGAGCTACATGAAAGGGCATGGTCAAATCTCGTATGACATTAGTATGGATCTGCCAGCCCAACAGAACCAGGAGCTAGTCATCAAGACAACAGGGAGACTACTGAGCCATCCAAACAGAAGCAGACACCTACAGTCCGAGACAATCAAAGAGTAACCCTGAAGGCATTTCAGAGATCACCAGGGCTGCCCCTCCCATCACAGGCCCAAAGTGAAAGGGCCTGCTTGGCGGAAAGACTTCAAAGGAAGGGCCAGTGCTGCCTGTTGATGCTTCACACTGCAAGCTCCAGCAGGCAGTATGCCCAGCAAAGCGCAGGGGCACAGCTATCTCCACTTAGATTTTGAAGGATGAGGCCACCTTGCGCCTTAGGCTTGACCCAGGCATAGGACAGCCAAGAGCATGGGGCCACAGCAGAAAGCCCCTGCCAGGGCAATGCCCAGTAGAGCCACAGACCAGTAAAGCCACTGGTATTTGATTCCAGCCCAGGAGAGCCACAGGCATGTGACCCCAACCTGTGAGAGCTGCAGCACGGGCTGTACCCAGCAAAGCCATGTGCTGAGCAGTGGGGGCAGGACCCCTGCCCCAGTTGGCCTCAAGTTTGTGGACTTGCCAGGGACCTTCCAACTCCTGTCTTTATTATTTCACCATTTTGTAATGGGAATATCTATCCTATGCGTGTCCAACCACTGTATTTTAGAAGCTCGTTTGATTTCACAGATTTGGCATGTTTGGTGCACAGCAGGGAGAAATTTCCTTCAGCATGTACACTGAGTCTCATCCATGTCTGATTTAGAAGATATTTAGATAAGACTCTGGACTTAGTCTTTTGAGTGGCTTCTGGAAAAAGTTAAGACTTTTGGGGCTATTGGTGAGACAGGAAGACAAGAGTACAGCCATTTTGGAAAAGGACTGAGAGAATAGCCTTGAGCAAGTGGGCTTGACAGGCCCAGGAAAACAAAGCGCCTAAAGGCTTGGACTTCTGAGACAATAACCAGAGACCCACAGGAGTAAAAGCTCTATCTCTGTTCCCCTGACGTACATAGTTCCAAAGGACAAAATTGGGACTATAAATCCAACACACAGCAGAATCACCAAACTTCCAGTTCGCTGAAAGATACAGATGAAGGCCTGACACACACTTCTAAGTTGTTTTTGTAGGAAGCTGACCCCCACCAGATGAAAAATGCTGACTGCAAGCACAGAGACCCCAGACCCCAGACGGTTGAAACAAGAAGACTGTTGATGCTCAAAACTTCACCTGGAGACCAACCAATCCAAGAATCGAGCACAAGCGGATGTGTCACCTTGCGTCCTCCTCCCTCACACTGCTTTTAAAACCCCTCCCTTAAAAGTTCTTAGGGGAGGTGACATTCTTCCACCTTCTCCCTTGTGCACAAGCTATAAATAAATAAAATTAAAAGCTTTCAATAAAAAGCTTTGCTTGCCTAAGTGTCTCATGGGAGAGATATTCATTTCTATGCTGTCCAAGAATATGGAGAGGGACCAGGTACACTGATATGGAATAAATGTATTTTGCATTCAAGAAGGACATGAATTTGAGGGGACCAGGGTTGGAATGCTATGGTCTGAATGATAACTATGAGAAATAAACTTCTGTTGTTGATGAGCCTCCCAGTCTGCGTATTTTATTATAGCAGCCCAAACAGACTGAGACAGGCACTAAAGGTCCCTGGACACAGAAGGGAATTCCTCTGCTCTCAGCACAGATGGACACTTACAAGCCCCAGGACAGAACAAAAAAGCCCCTCTGCCCATCAGTCAGGAGGGACTTCCAGGGCAAGAACCACCACAACCCTCATATGACCTCTGGAGGAGGCCAGTGCCCCCAAAATGCAAGTGCGGCTGCTTCCTGCTCACAGAACAGTCAAGGCACAGTGTCTAGGCAGTGAGAGACAACCGTGGTCAGGAAATTAAAGCCAGCGGTGCCCCTCACAGAGCTCATGACCCACGCGGGGGGAAGCCATGGGTCTGCACCTTACAGCTACAACAAGCTAAAGGGAGAATGGGGTGGCAGATGCTCCTTCCACAGAGTCCTGAAAGGGCTTTAGGGCTTGAAATAATGAGATGTCCCTACACATCTATAAGAATGGCTGAAATTAAAAGTAGAAACACCACCAAATGCTAGTGAGGATGCAAAGACTGAATCACTTTCACATTGCTCATCCAAAAAACTAAACATGCAACTACCATACCACCCAGCAATTCCACGCTGGGCATTTTATCCCAGAGAAAGGAAAACCTGTCTTCACACAAGCTCTGTACATTAGTAGTCATAGCAGCTTTATTTGTAATTGCCCCAAACTGGAAATAATCCAGATATCCTTCAATGGGTGAGTGGTTAAACAAACTAATACATTTGTATCACAGAATCCTACTCAGAAATGAAAAGGCACAAATGATTGATACACAAAACAACCTGGATGGATCTCCAGAGAATTACATTGAGTGGGAAAAAGCCAATCCCAAAATGTCACCAACTGTATGATTCCATTTATTTATTTATTCCATCTTATTCTTGAAATGACAAAATTATAGAAATGGTGGAAAGATTAGTTGTCAGCAGGAAAGGAGTTATAAGGAAGAGAGGGAAGTTGTGCTTATAAAAGGGCAATGTGAGAGGACCTTGTGGAGGTGGAAATGTTCTGCATCTTGACTGTGGCAATATCAATGTCCTGGATGTGATGCACTACTAGAGTTTTGTGAAGGGGGTCAGAATATGCCACCCCAAAATATACCACTTTAGTATATTGATTATTTTGGGTTAAAGTTACTTGAGAAACAACCAATGCGAGAAGGACACTCGGACCTGCCTGCGTCCCCCTAAAAGCCAGAAATAAATCTCACATGTGAAAAGTAACCTCCCTGTACCAGGAGGTAAAGAGACATCCAGAAACAGGGGATTTAGGGCCAAGAAGGCTGTATAAACAAACCTTGTTATTTCTTAACTAATTTACTACCCCAAGCCCAAACCCCTTTTTTCATCAATTCTTTACAGCTTTATTTTTGGTTTGTCTACAAGGTATAAATGCTGCCTGCTTTGGTCACTTCTTTGAGTCTCATATTTTTATGGGGCTCCTGTACATACAAAATTAAATTTGTTTTTCTCCTGTTAATCTATCTTATATCAATTTAGTTATTAGACCAACCAAAAAACCTAGAAAGGAAGAGGGGAAAAGTTTCCCACTTGGATGCTTGCAAGATGTTACCATTGGGAGAAACTGGATGAAAAGTGCAGGGGTCTCTGTACTTCTTCCAACTACATGTGAATATGCAATTATCTCAAATTAAAAACTCTAAAATTAAGAAAAAGTCATTGCTGCTCCCCTCCAAGTCACTGCTAAACTTAAATCAAGGACAGAATTTAGCATCCTATTCAGCATACCACTCACAGTAAAAAAAAAAAAAAAAAAAAAAAAAATTATTTTAAAAGAAGAATACATTGGGTCGAATGGGATGACCCCCAAGGATCCTTCCTATTCCAGAATTCCGTGACAGTATCTTCCTAAATTTGGAAAGGTGAGATTACTTCCATTGAAATATAAGGAGCTTTCAGAACAAGATGCTTATGACTGTTTCCTTTCCCCTAACTCTCAAAGAAGCCAGATGCGCACAGGTGGTCTCGGCTGTTCCCACCCCCTCTCTATTCTGTCCCCTTGGCTTAGAGGACAGGCAGCACTGCAGGGTCAGTGTGGAATCAGAAATGCCAGCACAGCCCAGCTTGGGTGCCATCCCCACACCATCCTGCCCTCACAGACACACAGACTCACCTATGCTGAAGGGTTTTGTTTGGCAACATACAGATCCTGCCAAACAATGACACTAAGGTGGGAACACAACACACGAACTTGAGAAGAAAGTGGGTTTGCTGGTTCTTGTGTGAAGTGTCTGTGATGCTCATACCTCAAAAGCAGTGATGGGACAGCCCCCCAGTGAGGTGGCAGCTGGCCTGCCCCTCAGACATGGCCCCTGCCTCTCCCACACACAGAAGACCCCGGGCAAGAACAGCCACAAGGGCGGTAGGGCAGGAGGCAGGGTGAGGAAGAGCAGAGACCCTTGTTGCCAGGCCCTCCCAAGCCTGTAAGCACAGTGCTGTCACCCTGAGAAGCTCTGAAGTCACTCATCCTCCCGGGCTTCCTCTGGCCCAGGCACACCCAGAGAGGCCCACAGGACCCGACCACCACCCCCTCTGCCCCATGCTGCCCAGCAGGCGCACCCCCTTCCATTCCTTTTGGAGCTTATTAGGCAAACTGGGCCCCTCAATGAAAGGAGATGGTTCATGTGGACAGTCTCAAGGAGACTCCAGAATAGTGATGGATGCCGGAAATTCCCTCCAATGGCAGCATGGTGAGAGCTGGCAGCAGTCAGTGCTCCGCCAAGGCAGGGCCCCAGCTCGGCAAGAGTCATGAGGTTCTCTCCAGCTATGAGAGAACCAGGCTTAGCGGCTCTGGCACTGGGAGGAAATGGTACCATCTCTTCCTATACGGTTTGGCCACCCTCCGCTTTCAGCCAGCCTCTTGGCACCTGCAGAGCCACGACATGTGTGGTCAGCAGGTCTCTGCTCACTGTGGTCCCCAAGAGACCCAAGCTGCTTCACACATGCTGCCACTGAGGCAAGAAGAAGGGGGAGTCACTCTGCTCACACCCCGACAGCCAGGGCACAGGCCATGACCAAACCTGACTTCCAAGGGGAGGGCGGCAGCCCACCATGCACCAAAGGACAAGAATGCATTCATATGGAGGAACAGAGGGGCAAGGGCCCACCACCGAACGCCCTCTTCCTAGGAGACAAGGGAAGGTAGAAAGAGGGCACACCTGACAGGCACTGCAGCAAGCAAGCAGAGCACTGTTACTACCCATGGTCAGACAGGACCCAGCCCAGGAAAATAGGAGCTGGTCCAGGTCTCACACCAGGACACAGAGAGGCAGGGTATCACTTCCAGGAACAGCCAGTCCATGCTCTGCCCATACTGCCCCATTCACCTTTCACAAAAAACTGAAGAGTTCTCTAAGTTTTGCAGATGAAGAAAATGAAATGTGGAGAAGTACTAAAATATACTTAGCATCACAAAGCCCATATTCATCCTACCACATCATGGCAGTAAGAAATGCCTGGAAAACAGGGCCTTCAACTGCATGTACACTGTAAGTTCTGAAATGCCTATGATATGCAGGGTGGTCCTGAATTCAAGGCCCAGAACTGTACCACTTCTGGTACTGTACTCTCCTGGGGATTTCAGAAACACAGGCTTCAGAGCTGAGGAATGCCTAGGAAACCCACCCTCACTGCTGCCCCCGTTGCTATGCACCAGCTGGCTCCTACCATTGTGCTGGGAGGGAAGGGGCTCAGGAAGTCACAGGCACCACCCTCCATGAGCAGCCCCTCCCCAAACAGGCACTGCTGCTGCCCACTGCTCCCCAGGCCAGGAGAGTTTATGTGAGATGACACAAAGCAAAGGCTCCCAGCTCGTGTGGGGTCCCCAGAGCCCAGGGCACATATGCGGTGGCACACAGCTGCTTGGGGACGGTGTGCAGCAGCCACCACACCACACAGGCAGAAATGGGAGCCATGGGAGTCCCCCATGTCTGCAGGCACATAGGTACCTCATTCTTCTTCTGATGGGTCTTCCTGCACTTCATTTATCCTTCCATTTACCAAATTAGCCCAAGGAAGAACAGTAGTTAACCATCTCATGTTCTGAGCATTTAAAAGCAAACTGGGGACTTCCCTGGTGGCACAGTGCCTGCCAATGCAGGGAACACACTGGATCCCTGGTCCAGTAAGATCCCAGATACTGCGGAGCAGCTAAGCCCATGTGCCACAACTACTGAGCCTGTGCTCTAGAGCCTATGAGCCACAACTACTGAGCCCCCATGCCACAACTACTGAAGCCCTCGCACACCTAGAGCCCATGCTCCACAAGAGAAGCCACCACAGTGAGAAGTCTGCGCACCACAATGAAGAGCAGCCCCCACTTGCCACAACTAGAGAAAGCCCACACATAGCAAAGAAGACCCAATGCAGCCAAAAATAAATAAATAAAATATTTTTTTAAAAAATTTAAGAAAAGCAAACTGGGGTGATGTCAGCATCATGGAAGCATGAGATGTCCCTCCTTTTTGTCCCCCTTTTTTGACAGCTAACTAAGCATCCATCCATGAAGAAAAGTACTTCTGCAAGAGCAGTAGAGTCCAAAGGATCTAGGAAGAGGCTCTCCTGCCTGTGTATCCAGTAATAAGTAGACAGACGCCAGCCCAGGCTGTGAAACCAGTAGAAGCCAGCAATGCCTCTCTAATCCCTCTTGACTATGGTCAGGGAAAACCTGGAGAGTGCTGACCTGGGCTGATGCCCACGAATAAGAAAGAATTTGTAGAAATCCAGCCTTCCTGAGAGGAGATTCCAGCATGTCACTGAAGGAAAACAATAAGAGTCAGGACACACTGGTGAGGGTAATAGGAACTTGGTCAGTGCTGTCCTTCCCCCAAGGCCACACAGCACAGGGCTGAACCAGCTGACAGGGGAAGGACAGTAGTGAGGGAGTGCTTGGCTTCCCCACCTGTGCAGAATGCAGCTGGAGAACCCACTTCTCTCTGCCAGCACCAGAGTACCCAGGCAGGGCTTCCATGCCTGCGAGGAGGGAGGTCAGAAAAGAGTCAAATGAGATTATCAAAGGGCATTAAAGGAACACAGTTCCTGATTACTTCACTCAGCACTTCAGCAGAAAGTTTGACCACAAACCTCTGGGAGAAACTCACCCTAGGATCCCCCTCAAGGCCTGCAGGTACCCCTAAAAGACCTCCCCTGCCTCTGCAATGGCTCCTAGTACATGCTCCTTGTGTGGTGGTGAGGGCACTCCTGATCAATGGTAAATGGAGTGCTGCCAGAGAACAGACCAAGTCTGTGGGCTAGGGAGAACTGGAGCTGTAGCACCACCTTCTGCAAACAAAAGAGAGGGTTCCAGCAGCCAGCATGGTGAGCTGTAAGAACCAGAGAACACATAAAAGTTTACAAATTCTGCCACAAGAAGGAGCAAGAAGCGTGCAGCAGGTGTGTCTATACCAGGTCAGAGAAAGTCTCAGGTATAAAAGGACCAACAAATTGTATATCCCACCTGAATACAACTAGTAAAGATTTGAGGAGATGTCTCCTACTTCAAATGAGAAAGCAGCAATGCAAAACTACAAGGAACATAAAAAATCAAGGAAATATGTCATCACCAAAGATAACAACAGTCCTCCAATAACTTAACTCAAAGGCACAGAATTTTACTATCTAGCTGATAAAGAATTCAAAATAACTTTACTGATATAGAGAACAAACTAGTGGTTACCAGTGGGGAGGGGGTGGAGGGGCAATATAGAGGTAGGGGAGAGGGAGGTACAAACTACTGGGTATAAGATAGGTTACAAGGATATATTGTACAACATAGGGAATGTAGCCAATATTTTGTAATAACTGTAAATGGAGTGTAACCTTTAAAATTGTATGAAAAAAATAAATAGCTGTATTGAGGACATTCAATGACCTACAAGGAAATACAGAAAGGCAACTCAGTGAAATCAGGAAAACAACACATGAACAAAATGAGAAAATTAACAAATAGATAGAAATCATAAAAGAGAACCAAACAGAAATTCTGGAGTTAAAGAACTCAATGAATGAGATGGAAAATGCAATAGAGCATCAACAGCAGAGTAGACCAAATGGAAGATAAAATAAGTGACCTATTGGACAGGAACTATGAAATAACTGAATCAGAGGAAACCAAAGAAGAAATAATGAACAAAAGCAAAGAAAGCCTTCATGATCTGTGGAGCTCTGTCAAACGTTCATGTAGGATAACTGGGGTTCCAGAATGAGAGGAGAGAAAGAAGGATGAAGAAACTTTATTTAAAGAAGTAATAGCTGAAAACTTCCCAAACCTGGGAAAAGACTTGGACATGCAAGTTCATGTAATCTCAATGTAAAAAGTCCCTCTCCAATACAATATAATGAAAATGTCAACAATAAAAAATGAACAGAGAAATTTAATATCTCTTAACAAATCCTACTGGCCATGAGAGAGTGAAATGACATATTCAAAGTGTTGATAGATAAAAATTGCCAACCAAGAATACACAGCAAAGTTATCCTACAGATACAAAGGAGAAATAAACATTTTCCCAGACAAACAAAAGCTGAGGGAGTTCACCACCATTACAGATGCCCTGTAAGACATACTGAAAGGAGTTCTTCAGTAACAATAACCAAGGGGAGACCTTCAAGATGGTAGAAGAGTAAGTCGTGGAGATCACCTTCCTCCCCACAAATTAATCAAAAATACATCTACATGTGCAACAACTCCTACAGAACACCTACTGAACACTGGCAAAAGACCTCAGACTTCCCAAAAGGCAAGAAAATCCCCATATACATGGGTAGGGCAAAAGAAAAAACAGAGACAAAAGAATAGGGATGGGACTTGTGCCTCTGGGAGGGAGCTGTGAAGGAGGAAAAGTTCCCACACACTAGGAAGCCCCTTCACTGGTGGGGACAGGGTGTGGGGAAGCTTCAGAGACACAGACGAGAGCACAGCAACCGGGGTGCAGAAGGCAAAGTGGAGAGATTCCTGTACAGAGGATTGGTGCCGACCCGCACTCACCAGCCTGAGACACTTGGCTGCTCAGCCACTGGGGAAGGTGGGGGCTGGGAGCTGAGGCTCAGGCTGCGGAGGTCAGACCCCAGGGAGAGGACTGGGGTTGGCTTCATGAAGCCAGCCTGAAGGGGGCTAGTGCACCACAGCTAGCCGGGAGGGAGTCCGTGAAAAAGTCTGGAACTGCCCGAGATGCAAGAAACCATTGTTTCAGGGTGCACGAGGAGAGGGGCTTCCTGCTCTGTGTGCCCACATACAGCACAGCACCACCTAAGCAAGCTCCAGAGATGGCCTCAAGCCACAGCTATCATCTCGGACCCCAGAGGCAGGCATGGACCACTACCACTTCCGCCGCTGCCACCAAGAATCCTGTGTGCAAGCACAGGTCACTACCCACATGCCCACAGGAGCCTGTGCAGCACGCCACTGCCAGGGTCCCATGATCCAGGGCCAACTTCCCTGGAAGAACACATGGCACGCCTCAGGCTGTTGCAATGTCACGCCAGCCTCTGCTGCTGCAAGCACTCCCCACATTTCAATTATGACTACCGCACCCCTCCCTCTCCCCAGCCTGAGTGAGCAAGACAGCCCTAATCAGTTGCTGCTATAACCCCTCCTGTCTGGGCAGGGAAAGGATGCCTGAGGACGACCTACACACAGAGGCAAAGCCAAAACCAAAGCTGAACCTCAGGAGCTGTGTGAACAAAGAAGAGAAAGGGAAATTTCTCTGTGCAACCTCAGGAGCAGCAGATTAAATCCCCACAATAGACTTGATAAACCCTGCATCTGTGGAATACCTGAATAGACAGCGAATGTTCCAAAAATTGAGGCAGTGGACTTTCAGAGCAACCATAGATTTCGGGCTTGCTTTCAGTGTTTGATTTGTTTTTGGTTTTATGTTTATCTTAATTTAGTTTTTAGTGCTTGTTTTCATTGCTGGGTTTGTTTATTGGTTTGGTCGCTAGGTTCCTTTATTTTTTTTCTCTTTTTGTGAGTGTGTGTGTATATGTTTCTTTGTGTGATTTTGCCTGTTTAGTTTTGCTTTTACCATTTGTTTTGGGGTTCTGTCTGGTTTTGTTTTGTTTTGTTTTCTTCCTTTGATTCCATGCTATGAGGCTGGCAGGGTCTTGGTGCTCCAGCCAGGTGTCAGGCCTGAGCCTCTGATGTGGGAGAGCCGAGGCCAGGATATTGGACCACCAGAGATCTCTTGGCCAACGTAATATTAATCAGTGAGAGCTGTCCCAGATATCTCTGTCTCAACACTAAGCCTCAGCTCCACCCAACGGCCAGCAAACTCCAGTGCTGCACACCTCATGCAAAACAACTAGCAAGACAGGAACACAGCCCCACCCATAAGCAGACTGGCTGCCTAAAGCCATACTAAGTTCACAGACACCCCAAAGCACACTACTGGATGCAGCCCTGCCGAATAGAGGGACAAGATCCAGCCCCACCCACCAGAACACAGGCACCAATCCCCCCAACGAGGAAGCCTACACAAGTCACTGAACCAACCTCACCCACTAGGGGCAGACACCAGAAATAAGAGGAACTACGAACCTACAGCCTGCAAAAAGGAGACCTCAAACACAGTAAGTTAAAAAAATGAGAAGAAAGAGAAATATGCAGCAGATGGAGAAGCAAGGTAAAATCCCACCAGACCAAAAAAATGCAGAGGAAATAGGGAGCCTACGTGAAAAACAATTCAGAGTAATGATAGTAAAGATGATGCAATCTGGGAAATCAAATGGAGAAAATACAAGAAACATTTAACAATTTCCTAGAAGAACTAAAGAACAAACAAACAGTGATGATCAACCCAATAACTGAAATTAAAAATACTCCAGAAGGAATCAATAGCAGAACAACTGAGGCAGAACAATGGATAAGTGACCTGGAAGATAGAATAGTGTAAATGACTGCCACAGAGCAGAATAAAGAACAAAGAATGAAAAGAATTGAGGACAGTCTCAGAGACCTCTGGGACAACATTAAAAACACCAACATTCTAATTTAGGGGTCCGTCCCAGAAGAAGAAGAGAAAAAGAAAGGATCTGAGAATATATTTGAAGAGATTATAGTTGAAAACTTCCCTACCATGGGAAAAGAAATAGTCAGTCAAGTTCAGGAAGCACAGAGAGTCCCAGACAGGATAAATAAAAGGAGAAACACAACAAGACACATACTAAACAAACTATCAAAAATTAAATACAAAGAAAAAATGTTAAAAGCAGCAAGCGAAAAGCAACAAATAACATACAAGTGAATCTGCATAAGGTTAACAGCTGATCTTTCAGTAGAAACTCTGCAAAGCCAGAAAGCAGTGGCAGGATCTATTTAAAGTGGTGAAAGGGAAAAACCTACAACCAAGATTACTCTACTCAGCAAGGATCTCGTTCAGATTCAGTGGAGAAATTAAAACCTTTACAGACAAGCAAAAGTTAAGAGAATTCAGCACCACCAAACCAGCTTTACAACATATGTTAAAGGAACTTCTCTAGGCAGGAAACGCAAGAGAAGGAAAAGACCTACAAAAAACAAACCCAAAACAATTAAGAAAAAAGTGATAGGAACATACATATCGATAATTACCTTAATGTAAATGGATTAAATGCTCCAATCAAAAGACACAGACTGGCTGAATGGATACAAAAACAAGACCCACCTACATGCTGTCTACAAAAGACCCACTTCAGACACAGGGACACATACAGACTGAAAGTGAGGGGATGGAAGAAGATATTCCATGCAAATGGAAATAAAAAGAAAGCTGGAGTAGCAATTCTCATATCAGACAAAATACACTTTAAAATAATGACTATTACAAGAGAAAAAGAAGGAAACTACATAATGATCAAGGGATAAATTCAAGAAGAAGATATAACAATTGTAAATATTTATGCACCAACATAGGAGCACCTCAAAATATAAAGCAAATGCTAAAAGCCATAAAAGGGGAAATCGACAGTAACACAATAATAATAGGGGACTTTAACACCCCACTTTCACCGATGGACAGATCATCCAAAATGAAAATAAATAAGGCCACACAAGCTTTAAATGATACATTAAACAAGATGGACTTCATTGATATTTATAGGACATTCCATCCAAAAACAACAGAATACACTTTCTTCTCAAGTGCTCATGGAACATTCTCCATGATAGATAATATCTTGGGTCACAAATCAAGCCTTGGTAAATTTAGGAAAATTGAAATCATATCAAGTATCTTTTCCAACCACAATGTTATGAGACTAGATATCAATTACAGGAAAAAGAACTGTAAAAAAATACACACACGGAGGATAAACAACACAGTACTAAATAACCAAGAGATCACTGAAGAAATCAAAGAGGAAATCAAAAAATACCAAGAAACATATGGCAATGAAGACACGATGACCCAGAACCTATGGGATGCAGCAGAAGTAGTTGTAAGAGGGAAGTTTATAGCAATACAATCCCACCTCAAGAAACAAGAAACACCTCAAATAAACAACGTAACCTTACACCTAAAGCAATTAGAGAAAGGAAAACAAAAACCAGAAAGTTAGCAGAAGGAAAGAAATCATAAAAATCAGATCAGAAGTAAATGAAAAAGAAATGAATGAAACAATAGCAAAGATCAATAAAACTAAAACTGGTTCTTTGACAAGATAAACAAAATTGATAAACCATTAGCCAGACTCATCAAGAAAAAAAGGCAGAAGACGAATCAACAGAATTAGACATGAAGAAGAAGTAACAACTGACACCATAGCAATACAAAAGATCATGAGAGACTACTACAAGCCAATAGACTATTATATGCCAATAAAATGGACAACCTGGAAGAAATGGACAAATTCTTAGAAAAGCACAACCTTCCAAGATTGAACTAGGAAGTAATAGAATATATGAACTGGCCAATCACAGCACCGAAATGGAAACTGTGTTTAAAAATCTTCCAACAAACAAAAGCCAAGGACCAGATGGCTTCAGAGGCAAATTCTATCAAACATTTAGAGAAGAGCTAACACCTATGCTTCCCAAACTCTTCCAAAATATAGCAGAGGGAGGAACGCTCCCAAACTCATTTAACAAGGCCACCATCACCCTGATATCACAATCAGACAAAGGTGTCACAAGAAAAGAAAACTACAGGCCAATATCAATGATGAGCATAAATGCAAAAATTCTCAACAAAATACTAGCAAACAGAATCCAACAGCACATTAAAAGGATCATACACATTACCCCAGGGATGCAAGGATTCTTCAGTATATGCAAATCAATCAATGTGATACACCATATTAACAAATTGAAGGAGAAAAACCATATGATCATCTCAATAGATGCAGAGAAAGCTTTTGACAAAATTCACCACCCAAACATGATAAAAACCCTGCAGAAAGTAGGCATAGAGGGAATTTTCCTCAACATGATAAAGGACATATATGACAAACCCACAGCCAACATCATCCAAAATGGTGAAAAACTGAAACCATTTCTACTAAGATCAGGAATAAGACAAGGTTGCACACTCTCACCACTCTTATTCAACATAGTTTTGGAAGTTTTAGCCACAGCAATCAGAGAAGAAAAAGAAATAAAAGGAATCCAAATCAGAAAAGAAGAAGTAAAGCTGTCACTGTTTGCAGATGACATGGTACTATACATAGAGACTCCTAAAGATGCTACCAGAAAACTACTAGAGCTAATCAATGAACTTGGTAAAGTAGCAGGATACAAAATTAATGCACAGAAATCTCTTGCATTCCTACACTAATGATGAAAAATCTGAAAGTGAAATCAAGAAAACACTCCCATTTACCATTGTAACAAAAAGAATAAAATAGCTAGGAATAAACCTGCCTAAGGAGACAAAAGACCTGTATGCAGAAAATTATAAGACGCTGATGATAGAAATTAAAGATGATACAAATAGTTGGAGAGATATACCATGTTCTTGGATTGGAAGAATCAATATTGTGAAAATGACTCTACTACCCAAAGCAATCTACAGATTCAATGCAATCACTATCAAACTACCAATGGAATTTTTCACAGACCTAGAACAAAAAATTTCACAGTTTGTATGGGAACACAAAAGACCCCGAAGAGGCAAAGCAATCTTGAGAAAGAAAAATGGAGCTGGAGAAATCAGGCTCCCTGAATTCAGACTATACTACAAAGCTACAGTAATCAAGACAGTATGGTACTAGCACAAAAACAGAAAGATAGATCAATGGAACAGGAGGGAAAGCCCAGAGATAAACCCACGCATATATGGTCAACTTATCTTTGATAAAGGAGGCAAGAATATACAGTAGAGAAAAGACAGCCTCTTCAACAAGTGGTACTGGGAAAACTAGACAGGTACATGTAAAAGAATGAAATTAGAACACTCCCTAACACCATACACAAAAATAAACTCAAAACGGATTAAAGACCTAAATGTAAGGCCAGACACTATAAAACTCTTAGAAGAAAACATAGGCAGAACACTCTATGACATAAATCACAGCAAGATCTTTTTTGACCCACCTCCTAGAGAAATGGAAATAAAAACAAAAATAAACAAATGGGACCTAATGAAACTTCAAAGCTTTTGCACAGCAAAGGAAACCATAAACAAGACCAAAGGACAACCCTCAGAATGGGAGAAAATATTTGCAAATGAAGCAAGGGACAAACGATTAACCTCCATAATTTACAAGCAGCTCGTGCAGCTCAATATCAAAAAGCAAACAATCCAATCCAAAAATGGGCAGAAGACCTAAATAGACATATCTCCAAAGAAGATATACAGATTGCCAACAAACACATGAAAGAATGCTCAACATCTCTAATCATTAGAGATATGCAAATCAAAACTACAATGAGATATCATCTCACACTGGTCAGAATGGCCATCATCAAAAAATCTACAAACAATAAATGCAGGAGAGGGTGTGGAGAAAAGGGAACCCTCCTGCACTGCTGGTGGGAATGTAAATTGATAACAGCCACTATGGAGGACAGTATGGAGGTTCCTTAAAAAACTAAAAATAGAACTAACATACGACCCAGCAATCCCACTACTGGGCATATACCCTGAGAAAACCATAATTCAGAAATAATCATGTACCAAAATGTTCATTGCAGCTCTATTTACAATAGCCAGGACATGGAAGTAACCTAAGTGTCCATTAACAGATGAATGGATAAAGAAGATGTGGCACATATATACAATGGAATATTACTCAGCCATAAAAAGAAACAAAATTGAGTTATTTGTGGTGAGGTGGATGGACCTAGACTCTGTCATACAGAGCGAAATCAGAAATAGAAAAGCAAATACCGTATGCTAACACATATATATGGAATCTAAGAAAAAAAAATGGTTATGAAGAACCTAGGGGTAAGATGGGAATAAAGACACAGACCTACTACAGCATGGACTTGAGGATATGGGGAGGGGGAGGGGTAGGCTGTGACGAGGTGAGATAGTGGCATGGACATATATACACTACCAAGCATAAAGTTGATAGCTAGTGGGAAGCAGTCACGTAGCACCGGGAGATCAACTAGGTGGTTTGTGACCACGTAGTTGGGTGGGATAGGGAGGATGGGAGGGAGGGAGACACAGGAGGGAAGGGATATGGGAACATGTGTATATGTATAACTGATTCACTTTGTTATAAAACAGAAACTAACACACTATTGTAAAGCAATTACACTCCAATAAAGATTTTTTTAAAAAAAAGGTCATGAAGAACCTAGGGGCAAGATAGGAGTAAAGACATAGACCTACTAGAGAATGGACTTGAGGATATGGGGAGGGGGAAGGATAAGCTCTGACAAAGCAAGAGAGAGGCATGGACATATATACACTACCAAACGTAAGGTAGATAGCTAGTGGGAAGCAGCTGCATAGCACAGGGAGATCAGCTCGGTGCTTTGTGACCACCTAGAGGGGTGGGATAGGGAGGGTGGGAGGGAGCAAGACGCAAGAGGGAAGAGATATGGGAACATATGTATAACTGATTCACTTTGTTATAAAGCAGAAACTAACACACCATTGTAAAGCAATTACACTCCAATAAATATTTTTTTAAAAAAAGGAAAAGAAAAGAATACAAGATGACAAATTCAAATAAATAAATAAATAAATATAAATAAACTCAAAATGGATTAAAGACCTAAATGTAAGCTTGGACATTACAAATCTCTTAGAGGAAAACATAGGAAGAACACTCTTTGACATAAATCACAGCAAGATCTTTTTGACCCACCTCCTAGAGTAATGGAAATAAAAACAGAAATAAACAAATGGGACCTAATGAAACTTAAAAGCTTTTGTACAGCAAAGGAAGCTATAAACAAGACAAAAAGACAAACCTCAGAATGGGAGAAAATATTTGCAAATGAATCAATGGACAAAGGATTAGTCTCCAAAATATATAAACAGCTCATGCAGTTCAATATTAAAAGAACAAACAACCCAATCAAAAAATGGGCAGAAGACCTAAATAGACATTTCTCCAAAGAAGACATACAGATGGCTAAGAAGCACATGAAAAGCTGCTCAACATCACTAATTATTAGAGAAATGCAAATCAAAACTACAGTAAGGTATCACCTCACCCCAGTTACAATGGGCATCATGAGACAATCTACAAAAAACAAATGCTGGAGAGGGTGTGGATAAAAGGGAATCCTCCAGCACTGTTGGTGGGAATGTAAATTGATACAGCCACTATGGAGAACAGTATGGAGGTTCCTTAAAAAACTGAAAATAGAATTACCATATGACCCAGCAAGCAATCCCACTACTGGGCATATACCCAAAGAAAACCATAATTCAAAAAGACACGTGCACTCCAATGTTCATTGCATCACTACTTACAATAGCCAGGTCATGGAAGCAACCTAAATGCCCATCGACAGATGAATGGATAAAGAAGATGTGGTACATATATACAATGGAATATTACTCAGCCATAAAAAGGAATGAAACTGGGTCATTTGTAGAGACATGGATGGACCTAGAGACTGTCATATAGAGTGAAGTAAGGCAGAAAGAGAAAAACATATATCATATATTAACGTGTGTGTGTGTAATCTACAAAAATTGTACATATGAACCAGTATGCAAGGCAGAAATAGAGACACAGATGTAGAGAACAAACATATAGACACCAGAGGGGGAAAGCGGGGCGCGGTGGTGGTGGGATGAATTGGGAGATTGGGATTGAGATATATACACTAATATGTATAAAACAGGTAACTAATAAGAACCTGCTATTTTAAAAAATACAATAAAATAAAATTCAAAAATAAATAAATAAATTGACACTGGACTGTATTTTTTTAATTATTAGTGACTGTGATTGATTAAAGCACACTGAATCTATTATATCCATAAGTTCAAAATGATATTCAAAAAAATCTAAGAGGGCTTCCCTGGTGGCGCAGTGGTTGAGAGTCCGCCTGCCGATGCAGGGCATGCGGGTTCGTGCCCCGGTCCGGGAGGGTCCCACATGCCGCGGAGCAGCTGGGCCCGTGAGCCATGGCCGCTGAGCCTGCACGTCCAGAGCCTGTGCTCCACAACGGGAGAGGCCACAACAGTGAGAGGCCCACGTACCGCAAAAAAAAAAAAAAAAAAAAATCTAAGAGACACAAAATAACTCAGTGGATACCACTGTAAGTTGCTAAGGCAGCTATTCACTACTATGAAAATCATTAATAAAAGAAAATTAATCTTGTGTCTCTGGCATGAAGTGTGTTTCACAATAATGAAATTGGGTGGGAGAAAATTCTTCAATACCGAATGAATCATTTATAAATGTAGAATGAAGGACAGAAAGTTTACTGTAAATGCTAATGAAACCACTGAGTCAGGCAATGGTCCCTGGTGGGTATTAAAGCCATTAAGAGCAAAGGTAGCAGCAGGGAGCATGACAACAAACAGGCTGGGCTGCTACCACCTAAACTCACTGGGCAATCTCAGCATCCCTGAAAGGAAGACACCCAGATTCCTTCTCCTGGATACAACTCAAACTCCCAGCACACCTGTGAAGCATATGGGCCCCAAAATTTAACCTGAAGGCTTCAGATCTAAATTGTAGTCTGTCGGAGATGGAGGGACTAGAGTAACAATCCAGGGTGCAGGATATTCTACAGAAAAACAGAATAGGATTTTTCAACCAGATGGTGATGCAGTAAAGGCCTGGCAAGCCTAAGGCAGCCATCATTAGAAGGGCCTTTAGAAGAGCCTGCTCCAGGGTTGGCCTTGGCTGACATCTGAGTACTTGGCTTTTGAAATGTTTCCTGTGTTACCAAGTGATAAGGTTGCTCTGTGGGCCTGGAGTACTGGATTCTGCTGTACCAGTATGCCTAAACTGTTGGTATAAAAATGTGACTTTTTGTGAACATCTGCCTTACTTCTGGGAGCCTGGGACTTTGGTGGGCTGAGGGTGCCTATGTGACAAACCCCCAGCAACAGCCTTGGGCTCTGAATCTCAAGCATCCTGCCCTTGGCAGAAACACTGCCACAGAGGGAGGAGTGTGCTCTCTGTGGCCTCTCAGGGAGAAAACTGCTCAACGACCTGCTCCTGGACCCCTCTGGACTCTGATGGATCACAGAGTGTGTGTGTGGCCATAGGAATTCTGAAACAAAGATAATATTGATTGAAAAGAAAATAGGGAAAGAATGGAGAGAATAGAGCTGCCCCAGAATAAAAGAGACATTAAGAGAAAGAGCAACTAAACCAGTGAGTGGACCTTGCTGGACAGCTAGGGGCTCAACTTGCTGGAGCCAGGCAGCCCAGACAGCCGCAGGGGACTTCAGGAACTATCCTGGTGACTCCTCCCTCAGCTCACCTCCTTGAAGTTCCACGGCACTTCTCATACCTCGGGAAGAAACACCTCTTCACAGTCACATCCTCTCCTGACCCTCCAGGCTCAGCCCACTGGAGCCAACATTCCCATCAACACGTTGTTGTAAATCTGGTTTCACAATCAAACCAACGATGGACCTGCCCAGCCCAGGCAGTGTCTGTACTTTGTTCCATGCTATTGAAGGTATAGCCACACTTAAAGTTTCCCAGAAAAATTGAATTTATGGGACATGAGATCACTTGTGAAAAGGCTCATTAGCTGAGTTGATAAGCATAAAAGATAATAATCCTTCCCCACATGTAGCCCAAGGTTTCCCAGGTCTGCATCATGCACACAATCCTATGAAGCAGCTAGGGGGCATTTTAACATGCCCATCTTACAGAAGAAGACCCTGAGTCTCAGAGAGGTCCAACATTTGTCCCCTCAGGATCACACTTTGTGTGAGCAGCAAAGTGAGGGTGAGAAAATCACATGCATATTCAGTTTTCTCAATAAACTTTTGCTGGTGCCTGGCAAAACTTATCTTGCATATGTCAATTGCCAAGATTCAGCAGATATTGCAGTACAGAGCAATTTTCTACCTAGAATGAGGGAAATGTCACTTTTTAGGAAAGACACTATTTCAGTTTGACTAAGATGCAAGACTGCGCCCATCCCTAAGCACCCAACAAGTAAGTGTTAAAATACACTTGTGGGTGCACAGATAAACCCAGGAGAGCAGGCATGCAAGTTACCTCAAATATAATCAGCACGTAGACCCCAGCAAGAATGACCGCAGCCATGGTCACTTGTGCTTCAATGCTTGTGCGGAGGTATTGATAAGCCATCAAAAGAGGAACAACCTGGGTCTGCTGGAGGGAGGCTCGAACGCTGATGGAAACAGGCTCTCTGCAGAATGAAGCAAAGATCTTACCACTGATAAGGGAAACAGACCAGCCATCAACCATTAGTGCTGCTCCCTCGGTGTCTTTCCCAACACATCATCCATGGCCATAACCAGAGCCTGAACTGATCTCAGAGTGACTCACACAATGCCTGACCTGGCAGATGAGGAGCCCTGAGCACAGGCAAGCTGTGTGAGATGCATGCACAGCCTCCCCGTGGCCAGGCCCCCCTGACATAGCTACTCAGCCCCCATCAGGCAGCGCCTTCTTTGCTGCAGCTGCCACTCCAACAATGAACAGTGAGCAGGGAAGTTCACAGTGGTTAGCCATTTAATTTTCCCTCTTCCTCCTTATCACATATCTGATTGCTTTACCTGCTAACAAATAGCACAGCCGACTATTCTCACATGTGAGAGATTTGGAAAAGGATGTGCAACCTGAGAACAGGTAGACAGGTTGTCACCAGTGGTGTGAAAGCACCAGGAACAAGAAGCATGTAAGTCATCAACAGCATGTGGCATGGTGAAACTAAAGCACTTTCTAAAATTTCAGTAACTGTTCTGAGCTGAATTGTGTCCCTTCAATATGTGGACTTCCTAACCCCACTTCAGAATGTGACTGTATTTGGAGATAAGATCTTTACAAAGATGATTAAGTCAAAAATAGTGACACCAATATGACTGGTGTCCTTATAAGAATAGGAGTTTGGGGCACAGACATGCACAGAGGAACAAGCACGTGAGGACACAGGGGGAAGATGGTGTCTACACAGCAAGGAGAGGGACCTCAGGAGAGACACACACTGTTGACAACTTGAGGAAATAAATTTCTACTGTTTAAACCACCCGTCTGTGGTATTTGTTATAGCAGGCCTAGCAAACTCATACAGTAACCAAGAGTACAGACTTAATACGGAGTGGCATTAAAGAAAAAAAGAATCCTAAGATTTTCTAGAATTCCCCATTGCATAGCTTCATGATATTAATGAATTTAAAGCAGCAGCTATAAAACACCATTTGCTTCAAAATGGGCTCTGTAATCAATCCTCTTACTTCCTGGTATGTGTGGTTTTGACCCCCGGCCACAGCCTCATGTTCACTGTCTACACAAAAGGAGCATCTCATCCAAGCCCGTAACTGGCCTGGCTATTCATAACTGGTGTCCCAAGGGTCACACTTCTCTAGGTGAGTGTGTCCCAGAGGGGCTTCCCCAACACCTCAGTCACCAAGACCCACCTGCTCAGAACCTCAAAGGTCCTGCTCAGCACCGTGCGCTCACTTCTGCTTGGATTTAAAAACACCGTCCAGTTATGAGTGACCTGTAAAAGTCAAAGCATGAAATCCTGGTAAGGCTTTGAACCTGGACCATCACCTGGGGTCCCGCACTGTTCAATGTAGGTCCTTGTTTAGAATAAGAAAAGGAGAAAGAGAGGAGCATGAAGCCTTTTCGCACAGAGACACTAGAGATGGCCAGGTGGTGTGCAGCTGGAAATGTCCACAACTGGAGGGCTGTGTTTAAGAAAAATACGGAAGTACAAATACAGAATTCATGTACAAAGACACAAAGATATAGAAGTAAATACGATATATTAAGAGAAAAGGAAATCATTTCACATTACTGGAGACTTGGAGTCTTCTAAACCCACTGAGGCAACTGACGAGAAAGGCTTGTTTAAAACTGCTTCCTGTTTGCAAACTGAAGGCAGGAAACTCTCCACACCCAGGTCACAGGAGCCTGTGGGAGGGAGGGCCAGAGGATGAGCTGCCTTTGTTGCGGGCCAAAGTGCCTGTACGTGGGCTTGTCAGGAGCAGAGGAATGGAGAAGCCAGCTGAGAGGGGCCAGATGTGTGCAGAGATGGAGGTGTACCCAGGCAGATGCAGGCAGCCCGACTAAGGTTGCCAGGGAACTTTCAATGGGAGGACAGGAGTCTTGCCGCCCACAAATCATAAAGAAAATTGAAAATAGGAACTTTGAAATCGGTCAAAGCATGAATGAGCGATCAAAAGTTCTCTTAAACACTTCCGTGCTTGGAAAGAGTGTATCAGAAAAAAATCCTTCAGTAAAGATCTCCTGTGTTGTGTTTCTGGAGCAGGCAACTATGTCAGCAGGCTGCAAAAGGTCATGCCCTCCTCCACACAAGGTCACAAAAGGAGCCAACAGCAGATGAAATGTGCCTACCTCGTCTTTACTGAGGAGCCAGTGAGCTGTGGGCTGCAAACAGGGAAGCCAAGTTTATGTCCTAAGACCACAGCCAGAGCCACCGGTTTAGAATATCAGTGCAACATCAGCCATTGCCCATGAAACTGCAGCCTTCTTCATAATGAGGCATTGGCTATGTGGACACTTCTCTGCATGGCAGAAAAATGTGATGGGGCAGTAACCCACCATTACTCCAGTGACACTCCATTTTGGATGACACAGCCTTGTGTACCAGCAGGGTTTCCTTCTATTAGTTACAATAGGGAAAACCCATGAACTAGGGATACGACTTCATATGATAATCCAGGGGAGTCACTGAGGCCAGGCCTTGGGGCACAAGTCAGGATGCACAGAGAGGGGCAGGCCTTGTCTGGGCTCTGGGACATGGTGACAACGCCACTGCTGGCTCTCCTAGCCTTCACAGGATGTGAACTGAAGGCTTTGGCTTAGACACTGAGCACAAGGTCCTATTGCTATAGAAGCAGAAGCTCGAGGAAACCAGGCACAGTCTTAGCCAAGTGTCCACAAACTCAAGGGGACCGTAGTATTGGAGTACCTCATGGTACAGAAGGAAACATTATATATTTGAAGTCTCAGGTTTAACTGCACTTTCAAATATATAATGTTTCCCTGAATTGCCCAGTAAAATCACTCTAAATTAAAAAAAAAAAACCCTCAAAAGCCTGACTTTACTGAAATGGTGAGAGTTTTATAACTGTCTTAGAGAAAAGAGAATTTCAAAGACAAAGCAAAAGATAAGGGCTTGCCTAATAATGGTGTCATTGCCTTATGGCTCCCATCAAATCAATTAGAGAGGAAACTCAATTTATAAAGAGGTAAAATGAGTTTTTACAATTCCTTTCAAATAACTTATGAGTATAACCTGCTGTGGCCACCACTTCCTGGAGCCTGGAGCATTATCCTGGGTCACCTCCACCACCACGTGCTCTTCTCTCCCGAGATGACTTGGGCCACTGGCCAGCAGGGCCCCTGCCAGGTCCACTTGGAGCAGCATGGAGTCTGCATGGCTGCTGAGGTTCACAGCTGGGGGGCTGTCAAGGTGAACTACAAATCAAGGAGGAGAGGCCTGGAGGGCCCCCCCCAACCTTTCCCACCTTCCCAGGGAACACCCATCTTGGAAAGTGCACAAGGAAATGTATGTCCAGGCCGTCCCTTCCACCTGTGTCACTTCCCTGACTGCTCCTACCTCTTCAGCCCCTCACCCCCGACATGCACAACTGGTTTTGCTTTGTTTAATTGTGTTTTGGATCCTCTGGTTTAACATTTAGGTGGTGTCTCCCATCCTACTATCATCTCTGCTTCTACTCGTTGCAGCCAGCATAAAACGCCTGCCCCAGTTCCTGGACTCATGATGAGCAGTAGACAGATGGAAAGAGGCCGAGAAATTCCAACTGTCTGGGGCACTGAAGGTTACCATGGCAACTACAAACCACAACCCAGCCAACCTCTAACTAGATTTACATGACTCCCCCCACCCCAAAACTAAGGCCCATAGAAGTTAAGGTGTGATCATCTCCAAGCTTAAAACTTTACCTCAGTGCTATGGACTGAATGTCCATGTCCCCCATATTCATCTGTTGAAGCCCTGAGCACCTGTGTGGCTATACTTGGAGATGGGCCTCTAAGGAAGTAACTGAGGTTAAATGAGGTCATAGGGTGAGGCCCAGATCTGATAGGATTAGTGTCCTTGTAAGAAGAGATACGAGAGAGCTCTCACTCTCTCTACATACACACTCATAAACACACACACACACACACAGAGGAAAGGAAAGGCCCTGTGAAGACATAGAAGGAAGGTGACCATCTGCAAGCCAGAAAGAGAGCCCTCATTAGAAATCAAATCAGCCCACCCTGACCTTGGATGTCCAGCCTCCAGAACTGTGAGAAATAAATGTCTGTTTGTTTATAAGCCACCCAGGCTGTGGTATTCTGTTATGGCAGCTGAGGCCTACAAAAAGGCAAGAGAGCCCAGAGTATAAGAAACCAAGCAATCATCAAACTCAGATGACACAGCCAAGGAAAGAACAAATGAACTTAAAGATAGGTCAAGAGGAACCACCCAAGCCAGAACACAAGAGGGTGGGGGCAAGGAACAGAACAGAGTATCCAAGAGCCACAGGAAGCCGGGCCTTAACTAAAATGCACTGTTTGGCTGCTGTCACACTTCCATGGGGAACCTCACCACCACCCACCCATCGCAGTCTCACAGTGCCCCTCCCCTTCTGTTCTGAAGCCTCATCTTTCACCAAACGTCCTGGAGGAACAAAACACACACAGGGAGGAAAGGTAATTGCTTAGGCTGTGACCTTGGGCAACAGTCATGATAGTTTTCGGGTCTCTTCACTTTGTGACTCAACCATGAGCGACTGTCCATCTAAGTACGGGTTTGGATACAGTAGCTTTCCAGCGGTGACACAGCCAGCAACTGCCAGAACTTTCCTTCATCTGGATACAGGCTAAATAAAATCTGTAACAATCAGAAACATTTAATGATAGATTTGTGGTGTGAGAGCAATAGGATTTAAGTAACTTTGATAAGAGCTGAAAATACGGGTATCATAATGGTGCTGCTTGATGTATCCAAAATTCACCAGCTTACTCTAAATAGCTTTTCTGAGATATTAAAAGATAAAATTCTGATCCATTATACTATTTTCTGCTACAATGGGCCTTGATTATTGATATTTGTCAATTTTAAGGATTAAATACCCAGCCATAAAATTAAATCATCAGAGGAGGGTAAACATGGTTTTCCCGTACTGGAGAGTAGGAAATACAATCCATATGATGGTGGGAGCACATGCTTGTGGAATTTGCAGAGTATCTTATACTTCATCAGAAAGTAAAAGTGATGATGAGATAACAGATTACAGAAGTTCAAAACAAATTCCTCAAATTCTGTTTTGGATTGTGTCCACAAATCACCAAAATTTCAATTACCAGAAGAAGGATGAAGACTAGACACAGAGCTCAGGTCAGCTCTCAGGGGTCAGGGGAGACTTGGGCCACCCATACCTCCTCCTTGGATATCCCAGTACACCCACCCACCAGGCTATGCTAAGCAGCTGGGGTTTCAGAGCCACACAACTGTGTGAATAGGAAGTAGAAAGGCAAACTGGTAGCCAAAACAGTAAACTCATGAAGTTTTCAGAGTTCAATGCAATTTTTTTTTGTTCTGTGCTTAGATTTCCTTTCTCTGTGCCACTGCTCTCCTCCCATGTGGATTATTAAAGAATGCCTCTACTCATTTCAATTCAGCCAGTATTGACTTCATGCACCCTTGCTGTCTGAAATGCAACATTGTTCCCTATATGTCACACTGAGAAGAGGAGACTCTTGTCATGTACAATCCTGCACACACATAGAGTCCCAACCCTCATGCCCACACACACAGATAATGAAGACCATGTATTCACAGCTACACATGGTCACATACACAGCTTCCAGTCACAAAGGGCAGCCAGCATGGCTGTCACCACAGGCTGCCTACAGAGAAAAGCCACAGCCACACCAGTCCTGGAGTCCACAGGGCACAGGTATGGAAACACCACTCACCCACCCCTTCCTTGCTTACAATCTCATACCCTGTCACAGCGGCACATACAAACCACCTACTTGTGTCTCCCAAAACTGGCCCACACAAACTATCCTATGCCAATGCTAAAAATAAGTAACTATTAACTCTAACAATAAGTCCCTAGGCACACACACAACCTCAAAATGCTCACAGACAGAAAAAGACCCACACGTCCCACAGAGGCATGCACACACACAAACACACAGCCAGGCACTTGGTACCTCACACCTCTGTGCGCACACACAGACACACAGGCAGACATGGGGGCCTCACACCCCCATGCACACACGCAAATGGGGGGCCTCACACTCACTCATTCAGCAAATACATTTTGAGTGCATACAATGTGATCTCAGCTAGGGCTACATCAGGGCACACACCACACAAATGCTGGCAGTGAAACTCGTGACCCCTCAAGCCAGAGGGAACACTTAGGTCACCTCCAGGGCCCTGGCTCTGCAGCCCTCCCTGGGGATGTATGGGCAAGTAAAATCAGAGCAGCCTCCAGGGAAGGGGCAAACATAGAACTTCACTCTCTCCCAGACAGGGTGGGTCAGCTGGGAGCCATCCCAAAGGGGCACTGAGACATTCCTGGGGGCACCCATGATTGCTAGACATGTCCCAACACAACTAAAGAGTGTTTACTGCTTGTGACTGAAAAGAGAATTTGGTAAGCCGCTTAAGGTGGGAATTGAGACCTGCGGGTAAGCTAACTGCCTTCCACAGAGCAAAGCCAGGTCCTCAGGGCTTCCATTGTATGACTGGGAACAACAACAGAGGAGCATTGCTAAGGGCAGGGCTCCCTAGCCACTCCCAGGCTGCCATTCCACACACCCTTAGTAACACCTCCAAAGAAATGTGTAAGCCCCACACCTCAGGTGTCCTGCTACCCAGCACAATGCACCCGGGGGCTCTGCTGAGCAGACAGCAGAGCTCAGGGTGCCATGGTACTCACAGAGCACAGCACCACAAAGACAAATAAGCCCGTGACTTTCAGCCACTGCACACAGCACCTGCAAGAGAAAAGACAGGCCCCAGGTCACACTGACAGCAGTCCTGCTTGCATGTGCCCCAAACTGTCAAACCTCAGATGCCTGCTGAAGCCTTGGGTAATGTTTATCTCAAAGCACATGTGTGAAATTCTTCCCATAACATGGTATGAAAGAGGATACTGCTGAGGACAACAGCAGATTTGTGGAGGTTATAGAGGGGAACAAACTTAACCCTGAGTGTCTGAACACTGCTTCTTATCAGAGATGCTGAAGATCAAGATTTGAGCCTCTTCACTAGCCTTTTAAAGGCTCTAGTTTCCTGGAAACAAGCTTCATCTCAGCTCTCAGATTCATATTTATCAATTATTTTCCCCTAAGTTTTCTGGAAGGTAGGCATATGGATTTGATCATCAAATAAACATCGACTGAGACATAACCAAGCAATTCAAGAAAGAAATTGCAATGTTATAACCAGTTGTACCAGCAGAGTCCTTTAAGAATTCCTTAGGAGATAATTCAATAGACATTCAGGCCCTCTTAGGACTCATGATGGCACCCTGGCCCAGTCATCATTACACACTTGTTAATTGTAGCCCTCAGGTCCTTGGCAAATGTGGGCCTGGCAGCCACTCCAGGCTTATCTCTGCTCCTGTCACCTCCCCAGGGTCCACCAGATCCTACCTCCTGAAGACACAATCACTGCCTAGTGCTGGGGAGTGCTCTCCCCTGGCCACTCCTCAAGAGCAAGCCCTGGGGTGTTTGTGCTCTGGCCCTGCAAAAGGAAGGGTGCTGGTACACAGCCTGTGCTTGACACATGTTTGTAGAACAAAGGAATATAGTCTATATAGGGATATCTTTTGCAAAACCTTTCTGATCCTTTCAAAATGGTAAAACCTTCTTTTGCATTCTCTCAGATTTAATGAATTTGATGAGTAATATTTCACCCTTCCAAATTATGATCAATAGCTCCTATTCAAATAGGAATCAAAAAACATTTCCTTTTAAAGCAGGAAGCATTAATTTAACTATTTTTAATACTTTTTTTTGAAACATCTATTAGAGTATAATTGCTTTACAATGGTGTGTCAGTTTCTGCTTTATAACAAAGTAAATCAGCCATACATATACACACATCCCCACATCTCCTCCCTCCTGCATCTCCCTCCCTCCCACCCCCCCATCCCACCCCTCTAGGTGGTCAAAAAGCACTGAGCTAATCTCTCTGTGCTATGCGGCTGCTTCCCACTAGCTATCTATTTTACATTTGGTAGTGTATATATGTCCATGCCACTCTCTCACTTTGTCTCAGCTTACCCTTCCCCCTCCCCATATCCTCAAGTCCATTCTCTAGTAGGTCTGCGTCTTTATTCCTGTCTTGGACCAGTTGAACTATTTTAAATACTAATTTCTTTCTACATAACTGACATATACAGCAGACTGACCAACCAAAATAATTTTTACAAGTTTCTTCGACAAACATGTGTAGTACTTTCTAGACATGTTAAAAAGAATGGCATTAAGTCTTCCAGTTAAGTGGCAAGTTTGAGGCAACTATTTTATGAATCGTAGAAGATAAAACAACCACTGAATGTAAAGGCTTAAATGTACTTAGTTCTATTTTCCATGGTATGGGACATTTGAGGAAGCTCGCATCCTCTGGAGTTGTGAGGCAGCCAGCTGGAGAAGGGTGTTAACAGTGTCAGCGCTTACCATCATGGTGATCTATGGGGCCAGGTCCCTGTTCACACACTTTCACATTATTCAGATAATTTTATAGCACATTAGTCGGCCAATATTTGTCACACCTATGAGAAGAGCTAAGACCAGTCAAGGTGAAGAAACTACACATGGCTGGGAGGCATGGTGGGAAAAGACATCTCCATGGTCAAGCACTGGTGGGGGACCTGGGGTCACATTCCTCCCCCCACCCCTTTGCTCCTCTCACAACCTGCATGACCTCAGGCAAAATCCTTACCCTCTCTGAAGTACCTCACCTACCTCTCAGGATTGCCTGAAAGATCAGTAGGACAACTGAGAGTGGGCCTCTCTAGGTAAAGACAGATACACTTTGGGAGGCAGGTAGGTACACTTCTAATCAGCTCTTCAAAGAGCTTCAGAAAAGCTGGGCCCCCTAATGTAGAGAAATAATAACACTAATATTCGATAGCTTCATGGTGTCTTCTCACCTATCCATGGGTTTTCACATAGACCATTTTAGTGGAAGCCCACAGAAGGCTGTGGAGCGAGGGGAATGCCAGGCAACAAGGAGACAGCTGCACAGACATGCCCAGCCCTGCTGGTTCCTCAGCTACCTCGGAGCAGATACATAATGGGGACCTTGGTGGTCCTGGTATTGTGTCCCTGGAAATGCCACTTTCAAAGGTGTGGCTCTCAGCGGAACCCCTCCTTCAAGTAAATGCTCACGCAGAAGCCTCAACAGACAAACAAGGGAGAGATCTCTCCTGCTCCGACCCGCGCGGGGGATGCTGCAAAATTCCCTCAGATCCCCAGCGCATGTGTGTCCTCTGCCCTCCTACACATGCACGGAGGACTCAGCCTCTCTCGGCCCCACCTGCAGCTGCATCACCCCTAAAAACGCTCTTTCTCCTTCCTGTGCAGAACCCTTCTAATAACGTGCTTCATCACTGAATACAAATGATAATATCACCTTCTAAAACACCACGGGGACTACTTCATCCACAAAGCCTCATGGGCTTGAAGACCCCAGCCACACAACAGAAAGGACAGGTGTGTAGGGTGTTCATCATTTAGGTCTGTAATTGGGTTTTCTTGTAGCCTTAAAGGCTCCATGCTGGTTTGAACGCCGCTTTATCTGTCTTCTAGGGCCTGGAGGAAAGGAAGATTACCTTCCAGGAAAGTGCCACCTAGCCTTCTTCCTCACCTCCACCCTGTCCTCAGGAACGATGTCGTGTGGGCAATACCCGCACCACACCCCACTCCCCAGCCCAGTCCCAGGTGGGCGGCGTGCACTGTGCGACCAACACCCTGTGCCAGTGCTGGCACTCCAAGTCTTCCTACCTCAACTTGGAAAGACGGCGGAACCCGATGTGAGCGCTGTCCAGAAGCTCCCCCTTCTCTGAGGAGGCGGATCCAGAGGAACCTACCAACTCTCTGCTCAGCAGGGATCCGCCCTCCCACTCAGCTGAGCTGTTCTCCCAAGATTCTTCAGCAGTGATGAACTCTGAGTGGCAAACGGGCACGCACCGTGACCTGGAAATCGAGGCTTTGTGGTTATTTTCACGGAAATAGTAGCATCTCCAAAGCAACACTTCATCTCAGGGGTAAGCGTGAAATGTATAATCAATACTTGTTTTTCAAAGGACCATTGATATTGTAGTACTGTCAGACTGGTGGGAATGGGTCTTTCTTGACGTCACAGACCCTGGACTGGAGGGAAATCGTCTGGGGTCACACAGTCTTCAAAATAAATTGTGGACCTTCAAGAAACATCAGCTTGTTCTGAGTTTGGAACTTTCCAGTACAGCTTTTTCTGGCTGAGACCAGCTCCAGCTCATTTCAGTTTTTTCCTTTCTCTTTGACTGTGCTGGAGTTCTCAATACCTGGTCCTGTTATACTCATCCTGAAGCACAGTGAGTGGTGTAAGCCTTTTCTCCTCTTTGTAGGTATCTATCTGTAATGGAGCTGTAGGGGAGATGGCCTAACTAGCTTTCCCACCCAACTCTACATGAGCACGAGCAGGAGTCGGGGACGTCAGTACTGGACTAGATGGGCCCAAGAATGGGACCTATATCTAGAAGGATGAATCAAGGGGTATCATAAAATTTATCAAAATTACATGTGGATATATCCATTTAATTTTGGTTGAATCCCTGAACAACTGAACAACTCATTCAGTACAGATTGTCAGTCAGCACTTGACTCTAGTAAGGCTGCACCAAGCCCAGAATTTTCCTGTGGAAATACATGGAATACTTGTGGGGTGGCAATATTGACACAAGAGCCACAATCTATTATGTTATGCCTCTCAATCTATGCCTTTCGAACCCAGTTAGCTCAACAGGACATTGTCATTCTCCTGAACTCTTATCACTGCTTTAGGACTGGTTCACAACAAGAAAAAGGAACTTCAAACTTACAGGAAATAGAGTTTTCTTTTAAATCATACATTTTTCAACTTCATAACTATTGACATTTGAGCCAGATAATTCTTTGTTGTGGGGAGATGTCCTGTGCAATGCAGGATGTTTAGCAGCAGCCCTGTCCTCTACCTTAAATGCCAGTAGTGCCCCTCCCCCATTGGTGACAGCAAAAAATGTCTCCTGACAGTGCCAACCTCAACCCTGGTTGAGAAGCCCTGGCCTGGCAAGATGGCCTTTCCCAGCTGTGTGCATGCATGAGTGTGTACATGTGCTATTCAATCATTGCAGGGTTATGCTCAAGGTTACTTGGCAATTCATAAGGCACAGAATACAACCACTAGAATCATGAACACACATTGAATTGACAAGGATCTAGCAGAGACCATACATGTAAGGTAAAAATTCATATCTCAGGAAGAAATTCTCCAGCATAAGTGCAAAGGATAATGCTCAGAGATTTCTTAATTTTATAAGAAAGAAAGAAAAAAAAACACCTCACCCTTTCTCTTGTGAGAAATTCCTCAGCAAAGGTGTGCTTTCTGTAAAGCAGGGGTCTTTAGAACTGCAGCTGAAGAACTGGAGGAAAGGAGGGTGAGACCTGAAAAACACAGTGAAGGAAAGGGATCACCAACACAAAATGATGACTGTGCTCACTGATGGTTGTGGCTAGATTCAAGAACGTTTATCTGTTGATGGACACTTAGGTGATGTAGCACATATATACAATGCAATATTACTCAGCCATAAAGAGGAATGAAACTGAGTTATTTGTAGTGAGGTGGATGGACCTAGAGTCTGTCATACAGAGTGAAGTAAGTCAGAAAGAGAAAACAAATACTGTATGCTAACACATATATATGGAATCTAAGAAAAGAAAAAAAGAAGGTCATAAAGAACCTAAGGGTAAGACAGGAATAAAGACACAGACCTACTAGATCATGGACTTGAGGATATGGGAAGGGGGAAGGGTAGGCTGTGACAAAGTGAGAGAGTGGCATGGACATATATACACTACCAAGTGTAAAGTGGATAGCTAGTGGGAAGCAGCCACGTAGCACAGGGAGATCAGCTAAGTGGTTTGTGACCGCATAGAGGGGTGGAAAAGGGAGGGTGAGAGGGAGGGAGACACAGGAGGGAAGAGATATGGAAACATATGGAAACATGTGTGTATGTATAACTGATTCACTTTGCTATAAAGCAGAAACTAACACACAACTGTAAAGCAATTATACTCCAATAAAGATGTTTAAAAAGATGTAGATCTTTTAGAATGTGTTTGAACTTATATGACTCTCCATCTAAAGCAAATAGATATAGTTGTGGGTTAACATACTTGAAAACCAGAGTAACTACAAATCAAAAACATAGAATGGATTCACAAAAACCAAAAAGAAAGGAACTCAAGTGTAATACAAGAGAAAATCATCAAACCACAACAAGAAAAATAATAAGAAGAAATGAACAAAGAAGAACTGCAAAAACAACTGTAAAATACAGAATAAAATGGTAATAAGTACTTGCCTATCAATAATTATTAAATGTCAATGGACTAAATGTGCTGATCAAAAGACATAGGGTGGCTGATTGAATAACAAAGAAAGACCCTTCAATACATTGCCTACAAGAGACTCACTTCAGTGAGAAAAACACACAGACTGAAAGTGAAGGGATGGAAAAAGATATTTCATGCAGATTAAAATGACAAGAAAACAGGGGTAGCAATATCCATATCAGACAAAATAGACTTTAAAACAAAGGCTATAATGAAAGACAAAGAAGGACATTAAATAATGATGAAAGGATCAATATAAGAAGAGGATACAATACTTATTAACATATACACAACCAATACAGGAGCACCTAAATATATAAAGCAAATACTAACAAACTTAAAGGGAGAAATTGAAAATAATACAAAAATAGCAAGAAACTTTAACACCCCCACTGACATCAATGGACAGATCAACCAGACAAAAAAATCAATAAGGCATCAGAGGTCCTAAATGACAGAATAGACCAGTTGAATGTAATGAACATTTACAGGTGACTACATCCCCCCAAAATGCAGACTATACACTTTTCAAGGAAATTTCTCTAGGACAGACTACATACTAGGTCACAAAAATAGACTCATCTATTTAGGAAGATAGCAATAATATCAAGCATGTTTGTCGACCACAACAGTATGAAACTAGAGCTGAACAACAGAAAGAAAAAGAGAAAACAGTGGAGACTAAATAACATGCTACTAAAACACCAATGGGTCAATGATAAAATCAAAGTGGAAATCAGAAAATACCTCAAGACAAATGAAAATGAAAACACAACTTTCCAAAAGCTATGGGATGCAGCAAAAGCAGTTCTATAAGGGAAATTCATAGTGATACTGGCATTCCTTGACATAAAAGAAAAATCTCAAATGAACAAATTAACCTACCAAATACTTAACCTACCAAATAAAAGAAACAGAAAAAGAAGAACAAAGTCAGCAAAAGGAAGGAAATATAGAGATCAGAGAGGAAATAAATAAAATAGAGATTTTAAGAAAACAATATAAAAGATCAATAAAACCAAGAGCTGGTTTTCTAAAAAGATGAACAAAATTGACAAATCACACCAAGTCTCACCAAGAAGAAAAGCAAGGACACAAATAAACAAAATTAGAATTAAAGAGGAGAAATAACAACCAATACTAAAGATATACAAATAATTATGAGAATACTATGAACAGTTATATGCCAACAAATTGGACAACCTAGAAGAAATGAACAAATTTCTAGAAACATACAGGCTGCTAAGACTGAGTGAAGAAGAAACAGAAAATTTGAAGAGACTGATCACTAGAAGTGAAATAGAATCTGTAATTTAAAAAAAAAAAAAAAACTCCCTGTGAACAAAAAACAAAGACTGGAAAGATTCACTGAGAAACTTTACCAAACATATAAAGAAGAATATATACCTATCCTTCTCAAACCATTCCAAAAGATTGAAGAGAAAGGAACACTGCAAAATTCATTTTATTAGGCCACCATTTTCCTGATATAAAAACCACACAAGGACACTACGAAGAAAAATTACAAGCCAATATCCTTGATGAATATAGATGCAAAATTCCTCAACAAAATATTAGCAAACAAATCCAACAATACATAAGAAGGATCATACACCATGACCAAGTTGGATTGGTTCCAGGGTTACAAGGATGGTTCACTGTATGCATATCAATGTGATACAGCACATTAACAAAAGGAAAGACAAAAACCACATGATCATCTCAATAGACTCAGAAAAAGCATTTGACATAATTCAACATCCATTCATGATAAAAACACTCATCAGGTTTTAAAGAGTCCTTTAAGATACACCACCTGCATGTCACCTCAGCTTCACCTCTAGATTTTCTTTAACTCCCTTTACCCAAATCTACTCTTCAAACTTTCAGAAATACTTTTACTTCTTGTAACAGGCTTCCACCCTTGTCTAGGGCGTTTATATATATAATATGCTTTCTTTCAACATTGTTTGTATAGCATGTCATCTTCCTTCAGATCTCACAACCCTTCCACATCATCCAGGAGAAATTAAGTGGTCCCTGCTTTGTGTACTCCCTGAGGATCCTCGTGCCCACGTTTCCTGCAATGCATTTTAACTGCTTCTTTGAATACTCCCTTAGCCGGTGCAGAGGGGATGGCATGTTGGTCAGGATATATC
This sequence comes from Globicephala melas, assembly GCF_963455315.2. NCBI lineage: Eukaryota > Metazoa > Chordata > Mammalia > Artiodactyla > Delphinidae > Globicephala > Globicephala melas. Next base: position 112,336,646 of record NC_083320.1, read on the forward strand.
ACCCAGCAAAGAAAAATCCAAGATACCAGTCAGATTTTTTACCACAATTGTCTAGTTCAGAACACTGGACCACCAGAGAGCTCCACGTCCCACGGAATATCAGTCAGCAAGAGCTCTCCCAGAGATCTCCGTCACAATGCTAAGACCCAGCTCCACCCAATTACCAGCAAGCTCCAGTGCTGGAAACCCCACGACAAACAACTAGCAAGACAGGAACACAAGCCTACCCATTTGCAAAGAGGCTGCCTAAAATCATACGAAGTTCACAGACACCCCCCAAAAACACCACCAGATGCGATTCTGCCCACCAGAAAGAAAAGATCCAGGCTCATCTGCCAGAAAACAGGCACCAGTCCCCTCCACCAGGAAGCCTACACAAGCAACTGAACCAACCTTACCCACTGGGGGCAGACACCAAAAACAATGGGAACTACCAACTGACAGCCCGCGAAAAGGAGACCACAAACAAAGTAAGTTAAGCCAATAAGAAGACAGAGAAATACACAGCAGATGAAGGAGCAAGATAAAAACCCAACAGACCAAACAAATGAAGAGAAAATAGGCAGGCTACCTAAAAAAGAATTCAGAGCACTGATAGTAAAGATGACCCAAAACCTTGAACATAGAATGGAGAAAATACAGGAAACGTTTAACAAGGACCTAGAAGAACTAAAGAGCAAACAAACAATGATGAACAACACAATAAATGAAATTAAAAATTCTCTAGAAGGAATCAATAGCAGGATAACTGAGGCAGAAGAACAGACAAGTAACCCAGAAGATAAAATAGAGGAAATAACTAGTGCAGAGGAGAAAAAAAGAAAAATCAAAAGAATTAAGGACAATCACACAGACCTCTGGGACAACATTAAACACACCAGTATCTGAATTATAGGGGTCCCAGAAGAAGAGAAAAAGAAAGGGACTGAGAAAATATTGGAAGAGATTATATTTGAAAACTTCCCTAATATGAGAAAGGATATAGTCAATCAAGTCCAGGAAGCGCAGAGTTCCATAAAGGATAAATCCAAGAAGAAACATGACAAGAAACATATTAATCAAACTATCAAAACTTAAATACAAAGAAAAAATATTAAAAGCAGCAAGAGAAAAGCAACAAATAACATACAGGGAATCCCCATAAGGTTAACAGCTGATCGTTCAGCAGACCTTCTGCAATCCAGAAGGGAGTGGAAGGATCTTTTTAAAGTGATGAAAGGGAGAAACCCACAACCAAGATTACTCTACCCATCAGGGTCTCATTCAAATTCAACAGAGAAATTAAAACCTTTACCCACAAGCAAAATCGAAGAGAATTCAGCACCACAAAAGCATCTTTACAACAAATGCTAAGGAACTTCTCTAGATAGGAAACACAAGAGAAGGAAAAGACCTACATTAACAAACCCAAAACAATTAAGACAATGGTAAAAGGAACATACATATCGATAATTACCTTAAATGTAAATGGATTAAATGCTCCAACCAAAATACATAGACTGGATAAATGGATACAAAAACAAGACCCATATATATGCTATCTACAAGAGACACACTTCAGACCTAGGGACACATACAGACTGAAAGTGAGGGGAGGGAAAAAGATATTACATGCAAATGGAAATCAAAAGAAAGCTGGAGCAGCAATTCTTATATAACACAAAATAGACTTTAAAATAAAGACTATTACAACAACAAAGAAGAACACTATATAATGACACAGGGATCAATCCAAAAAGAAGATATAACAATTATAAATATTGATGCACCGAACATAAGAGCAGCTCAATATATAAGGCAAATGCTAACAGCCATAAACGGGGGAATCAACAGTAACACAACCATAGTAGGGGACTTTAACACCCCCCTTTCACCAAAGGACAGATCATCCAAAATGAAAATAAATAAGGACACACAAGCTTTAAATGATACATTAAACAAGATGGTCTTAATTGATATATATAGGACATTCCATCCAAAAACAACAGAATAGACTTTCTACTCAAGTGCTTACAGAACATTCTCCAGGATAGATCATATCTTGGGTCACAATTCAAGCCTTGGTAAATTTAAGAAAATTGAAATCATATCAGGTATCTTTTCTGACCACAATGCTATGAGACTAGATATCAATTACAGGGGAAAAAAACTGTAACAAAATACAAACATATGGAGGCTAAACAATACACTACTATATAACCAAGAGGTCACTGAAGAAAAGGGGAAATAAAAAAGACCAAGAAAGAAATGAAAATGAAAACACGACGACCCAAAACCTATGGGATGCAGCAAAAGAAGTTCTATGGGGGAAGTTTATAGCAATAAAAACCTACCTCAAGAAACAAGAAACATTTCAAATAAAGAACCTAAGCTTACACCTAAAGCAATTAGAGAAAGAAGAACAAAAGAACCCCAAAGTTAGCAGAAGGAAAGAAATCATAAAGATCAGATCATAAATAAATGAAAAATAAATGAAGGAAACAATAGCAAAGATCAATAAAAGTAAAAGCTGGTTCTTTGAGAAGATAAAAAAATTGATAAGCCATTAGCCAGACTCATCAAGAAAAACAGGGAGAAGACTCAAATCAACAGAATTAGAAATGAAAAGGGAAAAGTAACAACTGACACTGCAGAAATACAAAGGATCACAAGAGATTACTACAAGCAACTCTATGCCAATAAAAGGGACAACCTGGAAGAAATTGACAAATTCTTACAAAACCACAACCTTCCGAGACTGAACCAGGAAAAAATAGAAAATATGAACAGACCAATCACAAGGACTGAAATTGAAACTGATTAAAAATCTTGCACCAAACAAAAACCTGGGACCCGATGGCTTCACAGTAGAATTCTATCAAACATTTAGAGAAGAGCTAATGCCTATCCTTCTCAAACTCTTCCAAAATATAGCAGAGGGAGGAACACTCCCAAACTCATTCTACAAGGCCACCATCACCCTGATACCAAAACCAAACAAAGCTGTTACAAAAAAAGGATTCTTCAATATATGCAAATCAATCATTGTGATACACCATATAACAAATTGAAGGATAAAAACCATATGATCATCTCAATAGATGCATAAAAAGCTTTCAACAAAATTCAAAAACCATTTAGGCTAAAAGCTCTTCAGAAGGTAGGCATACAGTGAACTCACCTCAACATAATAAAGGCCATATATGACAAATGCACACTCAACATCATTCTCAATGATAAAAAACTGAAACCATTTTGTCAAAAATCAGAAACACGACAAGGATGCCCACTCTCACCACTATTATTCAACATGGATTTGGAAGTTTTAGCCACAGCAATCAGAGAAGAAAAAGACATAAAATGAATCCAAATCAGAAGATAAGGAGCAAAACTGTCACTGTTTGTAGATGACATGGTACTATACATAGAGAATCCTAAAGATGATACCAGAAAACTATTAGAGCTAATCAATGAATTTGGTAAAGTAGCAGGATACAAAATTAATGCACAGAAGTCTCTTGCATTCCTATACACTAATGTTGAAAAATCTGAAAGAGAAATTAAGGAAACACTCCCATTTACCATTGCAATAAAAAGAATGAAATACCTGGGAATACAGCTACATAAGGAGACAAAGGACCTGTATGAAGAAAACTATAAGTCACTGATGAAAGAAATTAAAGAAGATACAAACAGATGGAGAAATATACCATGTTCTTGGATTGAAAGTATCAACATTGTGAAAATACTATACTGCCCAAAGCAATCTACACATTCAATGCAATCCCTATCAAACAGTCAATGGCATTTTCACAGAACTAGAATAAAAAATTTCACAATTTGTATGGAAACACAAAATACCCCGAATAGCCAAAGCAATCTTCAGAAAGAAAGATGGAGGAGGAGGAATCAGGGTCCCTGACTTTAGACTATACTACAAAGCTACAGTAATCAAGAAAGTGTGGTACTGGAACAAAAACAGAAATATAGATCAATGGAACAGGATAGAAAGCCCAGAGATAAACCCACGCACATATGGTCACCTTATCTTTGACAAAGGAGGCAAAAATATACAATGGAGAGAAGACAGCCTGTTCAACAAGTGGTGCCAGGAAAACTGGATAGCTACATGTAAAAGAATGAAATTAGAACACTCCATAACACCATACACAAAAATAAACTCAAAGTGGATTAAAGACCTAAATGTAAGGCCAGACACTATAAAACTCTTAAAGGAAAACATAGGCAGAACACTCTTTGACATAAATCACAGCAAGGTCCTTTTGTACCCACCTCCTTAAGAAAGGGAAATAAAATCAAAAATAAATAAATGGGACCTAATGAAACTTAAAATCTTTTGCACAGCAAAGGAAACCATAAACAAGATGAAAAGACAACACTCAGAATGGGAGAAAATATTTGCAAATGAAGCAACTGACAAAGGATTCATCTCCAAAATATACAAGCAGCTCATGCAACTCATTATCAAGAAAACAAACAACCCAATCTAAAAATGGGCAGAAGACTTAAATAGATATTTCTGCAGTGAAGATATACAGATTTCCAACAAACACATGAAAGGACGCTCAACATCACTAATCATTAGAGCAATGCAAACAAAAATCACAATGAGATATCACCTCACACTGGTCAGAATGGACATCATCAAAAAATCTACAAATAATAAATGCTGGAGAGGATGTGGAGAAAAGGGAACCCTCTTGCACTGTTGGTGGGGATGTAAATTGATACAGCCACTATGGAGAACAGTATGGAGGTTCCTTGAAAAACTAAAAACTACCATACAACCCAGCAATCCCACTACTGGGCATATACCCTGAGAATACCATAATTCAAAAAGTGTCATATACCACAATGTTCATTGCAGCTCTATTTACAATAGCCAGGACATAGAAGCAACCTAAGTGTCCATCAACAGATGAATGGATAAAGAAGATGTGGCACATATATACAATGGAATATTACTCAGCCATAAAAAGAAACGAAATTGAGTTATTTGTAGTGAGGTGGATGGACCTAGAGTGTGTCTTACAGAGTGAAGTAAGTCAAAAAGAGAAAAACAAATACTGTATGCTAACACATATATATATGGAATCTAAAGAAAAAAAAGAATGGTTCTTTAGAACCTATGGGCAGGACAGGAATAAAAATTCAGACGTAGAGAATGGACTTGAGGACATGGGGAGTGGGAAGCGTAACCTGGGATGAACTGAGAGAGTGGCATGGGCATATATACACTACCAAATGTAAAATAGATAGCTAGTGGGAAGAAGCTGCAGAGCACAGGGACATGAGCTCAGTGCTTTGTGACCACCTAGATGGGTGGGTTAGGGAGGGTGGGAGGGAGGGAGACACAAGAGGTAGGGGATATGGGGATATATGTATACGTATAGCTGATTCACTTTGTTATACATCTGCAACTAACACAACAATGTAAAGCAATTATACCTCAATAAAGATGTTAAAAAAAAAAGCACTCATCAAAGTGGGTATAAAGGTAACACATCTCAACATAATAAAGGCCACTTACAACAAACCCACATTCAGCCTAATGCTTGATGGTGAAAAGCCAAATGCCTTCTTGCTAAATTCAGGAAAAAGACAAAGATGCTTCTCTTTAACATAGTATTGGAAGTCCTAGCCACAGCAATCAGAAAAGAAAAAGAAATAAAAGGTATCCAAATTAGAAGGAGACAGGTAAAACTGTCACTATTTGCAGATGACATGATATTTTATTTAGAGAACTCTAAAGTTTACACCTCAAAACTATTAGACCTAATAAAGGAATTCATCAAGGTTGCAGGATACAAGATTAATATACAGAAATCTATTGCATTTTTAAACACTAATGATGAAATATCAGGAAGAGAAAGTAAAAAAAAAAAACCTTGTTAAAAATCTCATCTAAAAAGAAACCTAGGAATAATCTTAACTAAGGGAGGTGAAAGACCTATATAATGAAAACTATAAAAATTAATGAAGGAAATTGAAGGTCGTTCAAAGAAATTGAAAGATATTCTGCGCTCTTGGATTGGAAAAATTAATATTATTAAAATGGCCATACTATTGAAAGCAACCTACAGACTTACTACAATCCCTATCAAAATAGCCGTGATATTTTTTACAGAATTAGAACAAATAATTCTAAAATTTATATGGAACCACAAAAGACCCCAAGTTGCCAAAGCAGTCTTGAGAAAAAAGAACAAAAATGGAGGTATAACCCTACCAGACTTCAAACTATACTACAAAACTACAGTAATCAGAACAGTGTGATATTGGCACAAAAACAGACACATAGATCAATGGAACTGACTAGAAGTCCCAGAGATAAACCTACTCACCTACAGTCAATTTATGACAAAGGAGCAAGAATATACAATGGAGAAAAGACAGTCTCTTCAACAAGTGATGCTGGGAAAACTGGACAGCCACATGTGAAACAATGAAATTAGAGCACTTCCGCACACCATATATAAAAATGAACTTAAAATGGTTTAAAGACATAAACGTAAGACATGACACCATAAAACTGCTAGAAGAGAAAATAGGCCAAACATTTTCAGACATAAATCATAGTAATATTTTCTTAAATCAGTCTCCCAAGACAAAAATAAATTAATTAATAAAAACAAAAATAGGGCTTCCCTGGTGGCACAGTGGTTGAGAGCCCACCTGCCGATGCAGGGACCGCGGGTTTGTGCCCCGGTCCGGGAGGATCCCACATGCCATGGAGTGGCTGGGCCCGTGAGCCATGGCCACTGAGCCTGAGCGTCCAGAGCCTGTGCTCCACAATGGGAGAGGCCACAACAGTGAGAGGCCCGTGTACCACAAAAAATAAATAAATAAATAAATAGGACCTAATCAAACTTAAAAGTTTTTGCACAACAAAATGAAAAGACAACATACAGAATGGGAGAAAATATTTACAAATGATGGTACTAACAAGGGATTAATATCCAAAATACACAAACAGCTCGTACAACTGAATATTAAAAAAAAAAATCCAATAAAAAAATTGGCAGAAGACTTAAATAGACATTTTTCCAAAGAAGACATACAGATAGCTAACACGCACATGGAAAGAAACTCAATATCACTAACTATTAAAGAAATGCAAATCAAAACCACAATGAGATATCACCTCACACCTGCCAGAATGGCTGTCATCAAAAAGTCTACAAATAAAAAATGTTGGCCAGGATGTGGAGAAAAGGGAACACTTGTACACTGTCGGTGGGACTATAAAATGGTACAGCTACAAACTACTGTATAGCACAGAGAATTATACCCATTATTTGTAATAACCTATAATGGAATATAATCTGTAAAGATATTGAATCTCTAAGTTGTACTCCTGAAACTAACACAATACTGTAAAACAACTGTATTTCAATGAAATACATATATATAAAATAATAGCTTTGGACAATATGTAACAACACTGATAGTATTTATAATATAAAATTACATAAAAGAAATATAAAATGACGTTTACTATGAGCACAAAAATGTAAAAATACATATTACATATGGGAGAAGGCCAGAAGGGAATACAGGTAAATGCCAGTAGATAGTAATAATTGTTGTAAAATCATTTTTCCCCTTCAATTTCCAAATTTTTAACAATTTATTTACTTTGGCTTGTTAATAGTAAAAACAGTAATCAGTTCATGACAGATGAACTGGTCATGTCACATAATTCAGTCTGATAATATACTACATTTAATCCATATCAGATCTTATGTGCTATTTTATAATAAAAGAAAGAATTCATTCAAAGTTTTCTGGGATTTGAGATTCAAAACCATGCTATATTTAGATAAGGGAATGAGAAAGGGAGTGAAGAAATGGGGGAGGCTGTGTGAAACATTGTTTACTTTTTCTATGAAGAAAACTAGCATATTAGAAAAATTCATTCATCTTTAACTTGGCAGTTTTGTTTGGTCTATGTCATTTAAAATGTATAAGCAATTTATTCCTCTCACTTGGAGGCCTCAAGTAGCAAAGGGGTGGAATTCCTCAGTGAGGAACGGGGGAAAGCAGCATCAAGAAGTATCCTGCAGAGTTCCAGGGCTGCAGCTACAAGAGGAGGTTCAGAATCCCAAACATAAGGGTCAGGGTGCCACCAGAATGAAGTCTGCTTTCTCTATTTTTTGTTGTTTATTCCCTCTGTTATAGGATTATTGTTAAAAGAGAGCAAAATCAGAGCTGGGGAGGATGGCATAGTAGAAAAACTCTGAGCTCACCTCCTCCCACGGAAACACCAAAATTATAACAATTTATAGAGCAACTATCAGTAAGAAAGAATTGAAGGCAGAAAAGATCTTCTACAACTAAAGATATGAAAAAGCAACCACAAGATGGATAAGAGGGGTGGAGATGCAGTATCCCCTGTGTGGGCAACCACAAATGGAGGATAATTACAATTGCAGTGGTTCCCCACAAAGAACAAGAGGTCTGAGCCCCACATCAGGCCCCCCAGCTGCACCAGGAAGATGAGTCCCCAGAAGGCCAGTGGGGCTTACCTTCAGGAGAGTCAGAGAGCTGTGGAATATAGAGTCTCCACTCTTAAAAGGCATGCACAAAACCTCACATGCTCCAGGATCCAGGGCAGAAGCAGTAATTTGAAAGGAGCCTGTGTCAGACAGACCTGCAGACCTTGGAGAGCCTCCTGGAGAGGAAGGAGGTAACTGGAGCTTACCCTGGGGACATAGATGTGGGTGGAAGAGCTTTTGGGGATCTCACTCTACCATGAGGACATTGGTGTTGGCAAGCATCACTTTGGAATCCTCCTTCCAGCTTATAAGCACCAGGACCGAGTCTCACCCACCAGCCGATTGACACTAGTACTGGGACACCTCAGGCCAAGCAACCAGCTGGGTGGGGACACACCCCCACCCACCAGCAGACCCACTGCCTTAGGACCTTCCAGCCACCCAAGGACACAACCCCACCCACGAGAGGGCACAGAACATGGACCCACGCATCAGCATACCAGCACTAGCCCCAAGACCACTGTGGACTGTTGGGACCCAGCCCCACTCACCAGCAGGCCAACACCAGCTCCAGGACACCCAGGCCTTAGGGCCAGAGACATTGGTAAGCAGCTCCACCAAAAAACTGAGAGCCAGCACTTACCCCAGAATGCCCAGGACCCTGTCCCTGCCCACCAATAAGCCGACACCAGCTTTGGAACAGCTTGGGCCCCTCAGCTAGCCACACCAGGATTTGGACCCACTTACCAAAGAGCTGACACCAGGTCCAGAACCCCCTGGGCTCTGTAGCCAGAGACCCCAGGATCCAGCTTGGCCAACCAGCAGACTGACACCAACTCTGGGACCCCAAGAGTCCTGAAGCCTGGGACCCCCAGAGTCCTGAAGCCAGAGACCCCAGCACCCTGGTATACCCACCAGCAGTCTGGCACCAGCCCTGGGACATGCTCCCCTAAGCCCCACCCACCAGCAGGATGATACCAGCTCCAGGAGCCCCACAAGCCCAGCCCAGCCCACCAATAGGCTGACACTAGATCCAGGACCCTTGACATTTTTTTTTTCTTTAAGAGAAATAAGCCTCTATTTTCTTATTTCACAAATAAAGCTGGCTGAGTTGGTTGCTTTTTGGTGATTAGTCAAAGAGAACAACAACTCTCATATCTTCATCTGGCTCCTCTGGCCCTCCATTTGCTTCAAATTTGGCTGTGGCTGTGGTAGCAGTAGGAGCAGCAGTGGTTGCAGCACTAGCCCTGCAACCATTTGGGCTCTGCAGCCAGCCACTTTGTGACACAGCCCCACCCATCAGCTGCCAGAATCCTTTGCAAAAGGCAGGGCCTAGCAACCAACCAGACCAGGGGCCAGCCACCCACCAGACGACCCACAGTAGTCAGCTCATCACAACAGAAGGACCCACACAGCCCACATAGGGGGCAACACTAGAGTAGTTAGCTCTGATGACCAGAGGGGAGTGCCCTGCTGAGACATATAGAACATTTCTTCCATAAGGCCACTTCTCCAAGATACAAAAATGTAACCATTCTATCTAATGCATAGGAATAAAAATAGAGAATTAGGTAAAATAAGGTGACAGAGGAACATGTTCCAAATGATGGAATAAAATAAAGCACCAGAAGAACAAAGCAAAGTGGAGATAAACAATCTACCTGATAGAGTTTCCATGGAAATGACCATAAAGATGCTCAACAAATTCAGAAGAATGGATAAACACAGTGAGAAGTTTACCAAAAACTTAGAAAATATAAAGAAAAACCAAACAGAGCTGAAAGATACAATAACTTAAATAAAAAATACACAAGAAGGAGTTTTGCAGCAGATTAGATGAGACAGAGGAACAGGTCAGTGAACTGGAAAAGTAATGAGAATCATGCAAGCTGAACAGAAAAAAGAAAAATTTATTAATGGAACAGTTTAAGAGACTCCTGGGACAACATCAAGCATACTAACAAACATTCACGTTATAGGGGTCCCAGAAGAAGAAGGAAAGAGAAAGGGGCAGAGAACTTATTTGAAGATATAACTGCTGAAAACATTTCTAACCTGGGAAAGGAAACAGACATCCAGGTCCAGGAAGCACAGAAAGTTCCAAATAGGATCAACCCAAAGTGATCTACACCAAGATACATTATAATTAAAATTACAAAAATTAAAGATAAGGAGAGAGTAATAAAAATAGCAAGGGAAAATAACTAGTAATGTATGAGGAAACTCCCATAAGGCTATCAGCTGATTTTTCAGCAGAAACTGCAGTCCAGAAGGGAGTGATTTGATATATTCAAAGTGATGAAAGGGAAAAACCTACAACCAACTATACTGTACCTGGCAAGGCTTTCATTCACATTTGATGAAGAGATCAAAAGATTTACAGACAAGCAAAATCTAGAAGAGTTTAGTACCAGCAAACCACCTTTAAGGGACTTCTCTAAGCAGAAAAGAAAAGGCCACAACTAGAAATATAAAAATTACCAAAGGAAAAATCTTATTGACAAAGGCAAGTATACAGTTAAGGTAGTAGATCAACCACTTATAAAGATAGTAGGAGTTTACAAAAGCAGTAAAATCATCTATGTCTGCAGTAAGTAGTTAAGGGGTACACAAAACAAAAGGATGTAAAATCTGATGTCAAAAACAGTAAATGTTGGGCTTCCCTGGTGGCACAGTGGTTGAGAGTCCGCCTGCCAATGCAGGGGACACGGGTTCATGACCCAGTCAGGGAAGATCCCACATGCTGAGGAGCGGCTGGGCCCGTGAGTCATGGCCGCTAAGCCTGCACGTCCAGAGCCTGTGCTCTGTAACGGGAGAGGCCACAACAGTAAGAGGCCCGCATACCACACACACAGAAAAAAAAAAAAAAAAAAAAAAAACAGTAAATATTGAGAGGGAGTAAAAATGCAGGGTTGTTAAAAAGCATTCAGGGCTTCCCTGGTGGCGCAGTGGCTGAGAGTCCGCCTGCAGATGCAGGGGACACGGGTTCGTGCCCTGGTCCAGGAAGATCCCACATGCCGCGGAGCGGCTGTGCCGTGAAGCCATGGCCGCTGGGCCTGCACATCCAGAGCCTGTGCTCTGTAACGGGAGAGGCCACAACAGTGAGAGGCCTGCATACCACACACACACACAAAAAAAAGCATTCAAACTTAAGAAATCAGTAACTTAAAATAAGCATGTATATATATATATATATATATATATATATATATATATATATATACAGATTGATGAACCTTTAGCCAAACTCATCAAGAGAAAAACAGAGAGAGCACAAATCAATAAAATCAGAAATGAAAAGGAAGAAGTTACAGAAATACAAAGGATCATAAGAGGGCTTCCCTGGTGGCTCAGTGGTTGAGAGTCCACCTGCCAATGCAGGGGACACGAGTTTGTGCCCCCGTCCGGGAAGATCCCACATGCTGCAGAGCAGCTAGGCCCATGAGCCATGGCTGCTGAGCCTGCGCGTCCGGAGCCTGTGCTCTGCAACGGAAGAGGCCACAAGAGTGAGAGGCCCGTGTACCACACAAAAAAAAAAAAGGATCATAAGAGATTACTACAAACAATGAAATGGGCAACCTGGAAGAAATGGACAAATTCCTATAAATGTACAACCTCTAAAGACTGAATCAGGAAGAAATAAAAAATATGAACAGATAAATTATCAGTAATGAAACTGAATTAGCAATTTTTAAAAACTCCCAACAAACAATGATTCATGACCAGATGGCTTCATGGGTCAATTCTACCAAACATTTAAAGAAGCATTAACATCTACCCTTCTCAAGCTCTTCTTAAAAACTGCTGAGGAAGGAACGCTTCTGGACTTTTTCTACGAGACAAAGATAGCTTCTTTTTTAAAAAAAAGAAAATTACAAGCCAATATCACTGATGAACATAGATGCAAAAATCCTCAACAGAATATTACAAACAGAATTCAACAATATATTAAAAGGATCAAACATGATGATCAAATGAGTTTTATCCCAGGGGTGCAAGGATGGCCCATTATCCACAAATCAAAGTGATATACCACATTAAAAAATTGTAGAACAAAAATCATCTTATCACCTTGATAGATGCAGAAAAAGCTTTTGACAAAATTCAACATCTATTCATGATTAAAAAAAAACTCTGAAACAAGTGAGTATAGAGGGAACATACATCAACATAATAAAGGCCACATATGACAAGCCCACCGTTAACATCATACTCAATGGTGAAAAGCTGAGAGCATTTCCTCTAAGATCAGGAAAAAGATAAGGATGTCCATTCTAGCCTCTTTTATTCAGAAAAATATTGGAAGTCATAGCTATAGCAATTAGACAAGAAAAAGAAATAGAAGAAATCCAAACTGGAAAGGAAGAAGGAAAACTGTCACTGCAGATGACATGATACAATACATAGAAAATCCTAAATACACCACCAAAAATCTACTCGAGCTCATCAATGAATTTGGTAAAGTTGCAGGATATAAAATTAATATATAGAAATCTGTTCATTTCTTTATACTAACAACAAATTATCAGAAAGAGAAAGCAAGAAAACAATTCCATTTACAATTGCATCAAAAAGAATAAAATATCTAGGAATAACTCTAAACAAGAAGGTAAAACTATAAGATGTTGATGAAAGATAGTCAAGATGACAAAAACAAATGGAAAAGTATATTGTGCTCAGGGATTGGAAGAATTAATATTGTTAAAATGACCATACTACCCAAAGCAATCTACAGATTCAGTGCAATCCCTATCAAAATACCAATAGTATTTTTCATAGAACTTGAACAAATAATTCTAAAATTTGTATGGAAACATAAAAGACCCCAAATAGCCAAAACAATCTTTAAAAAGAGCAAAACTGTAGTTATCACACTCCCTGATTTCAAACCATACTACAAATCTACAGCAATCGAAACAGCATGGTACTGGCACACACAAAAAAGATACATAGCTCAATGAAACAGAAGAGATAGCCCAGAATGGACCCACACTTACATGGGCAATTAATCTATGACAAAAGTGTCAAGAATATACAACAGGGAAAAGACAGGCTCTTCAATAAATAGTATTGGGAAAACTGGACAGCTACCTGCAAAATAACAAAACTAGACTACTTTCTCACAACATATACAAAAACAAATTCAAAATGAATTAAAGGCTAAATGTAAGACACGAAATCATAAAACTTCTAGAAGAAAACATAGGCAGTATGCTCTTTGACATCCGTCTTACCAATATTTTGGGGGATGTGTCTCCTCAGAGAAGGGAAACAAAAGCAAAAAACAATGTACACATCAAATTAAAAACCTTTTCCACAGTGAAGGAAACTATCAGCAAAACAAAATGTCCACCTACTTAATGGGAGAAGATATTTGCAAATGGTATATCAAAATAAGGGGTTAATATCCAAAATATAGAAAGAGCACATACAGCTCAACATCAAAAAAAAAAAAAACAGAAAACAAAAAACAACCAATTAAAACCATGGGCAGAGTACCTGAATAGACAATTTTACAAATAAGACATATAGATGGTCAATAGACACATGAAAAGATGCTTAGCATGACTCGTCATCTGGGAAATGCAAATCAAAACCACAATGAGATATCATCTCAGACCTGTCAGAACGGCTATCATCAAAAAATCTATAAATATCAAACCTTGCCAAGGATGTAGAGAAAAGGGAACCCTCATACACTGTTGGTGGGAATGTAAAATGATGCAGACACTACAGAAAACAGTATGGAGGCTCCTTTAAAAACTACAAATAGAACTACTATATGATAACGCAATTCCACTCCTGGGAATATATATGGAAAAAATGAAAACACTAATTTGAAAGGACATATGCACTCCTATGTTCATTGCAGCATTAGTTACAGTGGTCAATGTATCCTGCATCTGTGGAATACATGAATAGACAACGAATCATCCCAAATTGAGGAGGTGGACTTTGAGAGCAAGATTTGTGACTTTTTCTCCTTCTTCTCTTTTTGTGAGTTTGTATGTTATGCTCTGTGTGAGATTTTGTCTGTATAGCTTTGCTTCCACCATTTGTCCTATCCGTCCATTTTTTGTTTTGTTTTGTTTTGTTTTCAATGTTTTTTCTTCATAATTATTTTTTAATAACTTTATTATATTTTATCTTACGTTATTTTATTTTACTTTATCTTCTTTCTTTCTTTTTTCCTTCCTTCCCTCCTTCCTTCCTTCCTTCCTCCTTCCCTCCCTCCCTCCTTTCTTTCATTCCTTCTTTCTTTCTTTTTTTCTTTCTTTCTACTTCTACTAATTCTTTCTTTCTACTTTTTCTCCCTTGTATTCTGAGCCATGTGGATGAAAGGCTCTTGGTGCTGCAGCCAGGAGTCACTGCTGTGCCACTGAGGTGGGAGAGCCAACTTCAGGACACTGGTCCACAAGAGCCCTCCCAGCTCCACATAATATCAAATGGCGAAAACCTCCCAGAGATCTCCATCTCAACACCAGCACCCAGCTTCACTTAACGACCAGCAAGCTACAGTGTTGGACATTCTATGCCAAACAACTAGCAACAAAGGAACACAACCCCATCCATTACCAGAGAGGCTGCTTAAAATCATAATAAGTCCACAGACACCCCAAAACACACCACCAGACGTGGACCTGCCCACCAGAAAGACAAGATCCAGCCTCATCCACCAGAACACAGGCACTAGTCCCCTCAACCAGGAAGCCTACACAGCCCACTGAACCAACATGAGCCACTGGGGACAGACACCAAAAACAACGGGAACTACGAGCCTGCAGCCTGCAAAAAGGAGACCTCAAACACAGTAAGATAAGCAAAATGAGAAGACAGAAAAACACACAGCAGATGAAGGAGCAAGATAAAAACCCACCAGACCTAACAAATGAAGAGGAAATAGGCAGTCTACCTGAAAAAGAATTCAGAATAATGATAGTAAAGTTGATCCAAAATCTTGGAAATAGAATAGACAAAATGCAAGAAACATTTAACAAGGGCCTATAAGAACTAAAGATGAAACAAGCAACGATGAACAACACAATAAATGAAATTAAAAGTACTCTAGATGGGATCAATAGCAGAAAAACTGAGGCAGAAGAACGGATAAGTGACCTGGAAGATAAAATAGTGGAAATAACTACTGCAGAGTAGAATAAAGAAAAAAGAAGGAAAAGAACTGAGGACAGTCTCAGAGACCTCTGGGACAAAATTAAATGCACCAACATTCGAATTATAGGGGTTCCAGAAGAAGAAGAGAAAAAGAAAGGGACTGAGAAAATACTTGAAGAGATTATAGTTGAAAACTTCCCTTATATGGGAAAGGAAATAGTTAATCAAATCCAGGAGGCACAGAGAGTCCCATACAAAATAAATCCAAGGAGAAATACGCCAAGACACATATTAATCTACTGTCAAAAATTAAATACAAAGAAAACATATTAAAAGCAGCAAGGGAAAAACAACAAATAACACACAAGGGAATCCCCATAAGGTTAAGAGCTGATCTTTCAGCAGAAACACTGCAAACCAGAAGGGGTTGGAAGGAAATATTTAAAGCGATGAAGGAGAAAACACTGCAACCAAGATTACTCTACCCAGCAAGGATTTCATTCAGATTTGATGGAGAAATTAAAACCTTACAAGCAAAAGCTGAGAGAGTTCAGCACCACCAAACCAGCTTTACAACAACTGCTAAAGGAATTTCTCTAGGCAAAAAACACAAGAGAAGGAAAAGACCTACAATAATGAACCCAAAACAATTAAGAAAATAGGAACAGGAACATACATATCGATAATTACCTTAAATGTAAATGGATTAAATGCTCCCACCAAAAGACACAGATTGGCTGAATGGATACAAAAACAAGACCCATATATTTGCTGTCTACAAGAGACCCACTTCACACATAGAGACACATAGAGACTGAAAGTAAGGGGATGGAAAAAGATATTTCATGCAAATGGAAACCAAAAGAAAGCTGGATTAGCAATTCTCATATCAGAAAAAATAGACTTTAAAATAAAGACTATTAGAAGAGACAAAGAAGGACACTACATAATGATCAAGGGATCAATCCAAGAAGAAGATATAACAGTTGTAAATATTTATGCACCCAACGTAGGAGCACCTCAATACATAAGGCAAATACTAACAGCCATAAAAGGGGAAATCGAAAGTAACAGGGGACTTTAACACCCCACTTTCACAAATGGACAGATCATCCAAAATGAAAATAAATAAGGAAACACAAGCTTTAAAGATTACATTAAAAAAGATGGACTTAATTGATATTTATAGGACATTCCACCCAAAAACAACATAATACACATTTTTCTCAAGTGCTCATGGAACATTCTCCAGGATAGATCATACCTTGGGTCACAAATCAAGCCTTGGTAAATTTAAGAAAATTGAAATTGTATCAAGTATTTTTCCGACCACAATGCTGTGAGACTAGATATCAATTACAGGAAAAGATCCATAAAAAATACCAACACATGGAAGCTAAACAATACACTACTTAATAATGAAGTGATCACTGAAGAAATCAAAGAGGAAATTAAAAAATACCTAGAAACAAATGACAATGGAGACACGACGACCCAAAATCTATGGGATGCAGCAAAAGCAGTTCTAAGACGGAAGTTTATAGCAATACAATCCTACTTTAAATAAAAGGGAAACATCTCGAATAAACAACTTAAGCTTGCACCTAAAGCAATTAGAGAAAGAAGAACAAAAAACCCCAAAGTTAGCAGAAGGAAAGAAATCATAAAGCTCATATTAGAAATAAATGAAAAAGAAATGAATGAAACAATAGCAAAGATCAATAAAACTAAAAGCTGGTTCTTTGAGCAGATAAACAAAATTGATAAACCATTAGCCAGATTCATGAAGAAAAAAAGGGAGAAGACTCAAATCAAAATAATTAGAAATGAAAAAGGAGAAGTAACAACTGACACTGCAGAAAGACAAAAGATCATGAGCAATTACTACAAGCAACTCTGTGTCAATAAAATGGACAACCTGGAAGAAACGGACAAATTCTTAGAAAAGCAAAACCTGCCAAGACTGAATCAGGAAGAAATAGAAAATATGAACACACCAATCACAAGCACTGAAATTGAATCTGTGATTTTAAACTTACAACAAACAAAAGTCCAGGACCAGATGGCTTCATAGGTGAATTCTATCAAAAATTTAGAGAAGAGCTAACACCTATCCTTCTCAAACTCTTCCAAAATATAGCAGAGGGAGGAACACTCTCAAACTCATCCTACAAGGCCACCATCACCCTGATACCAAAACCAGACAAGGATGTCACAAAAAGAGAAAACTACAGGCCAATATCACTGATGAACAAAGATGCAAAAATCCTCAACAAAATACTAGCAAACAGAATCCAACAGCACATTAAAAGGATGATACACCATGATCAAGTGGGGTTTATTGCAGGAATGCAAGGATACTTCAATATATGCAAATCAATCAATGTGATACACCATATTAACAAATTGAAGGAGAAAAACCATACGATCATCTCAACAGATGCCGAGAAAGCTTTCAACAAAATTCAACACTGATTTATTATAAAAACCCTGCAGAAAGTAGGCATAGAGGGAACTTTCCCCAACATAATAAAGGACATATAAATGTAAGGCCAGAAACTATCAAACTCTTAGAGGAAAACATAGGCAGAACACTCTATAACATAAATCACAGCAAGATCCTTTTTGACCCAATTCCTAGAGAAATTGAAATAAAAACAAAAATAAACAAATGGGACCTAATGAAACTTAAAAGCTTTTGCACAGCAAAGGAAACCATAAACAAGACCAAAAGACAACCCTCAGAATGAGAGAAAATATTTGCAAATGAAGCAACTGACAAAGGATTAATCTCCAAAATTTATAAGCAGCTCATGCAGCTCAATAACAAAAAAACAAACAACCCAATCCAAAAATGGGCAGAAGACCTAAATAGACATTTCTCCAAAGCAGATATACAGACTGCCAACAAATACATGAAAGAATGCTCAACATCATTAATCATTAGAGAAATGCAAATCAAAACTACAATGAGATATCCTCTCACACCAGTCAGAATGGCCATCATCAAAAAATCTAGAAACAATAAATGCTGGAGAGGGTGTGGAGGAAAGAGAACCCTCTTGCACTGTTGGTGGGAATGTAAATTGATACAGCCACTGTGGAGAACAGTATGGAGGTTCCTTAAAAAACTACAAATAGAACTACCATATGACCCAGCAATCCCACTACTGGGCATATACCCTGAGAAAACCATAATTCAAAAAGAGTCGTGTACCAAAATGTTCATTGCAGCTCTATTTACAATAGCCTGGAGATGGAAACAACCTAAGTGTCCATCATCGGATGAATGGATAAAGAAGATGTGGCACATGTTTACAATGGAATATTACTCAGCCATATAAAGAAACAAAATTGAGTATTTGTAGTGAGGTGGATGGAGCTAGAGTCTGTCATACAGAGTGAAGTAAGTCAGAAAGAGAAAGACAAATACCATATGCTAACACATATATATGGAATTTAAGGGAAAAAATGTCATGAAGAACCTAGGGGTAAGACAGGAATAAAGACACAGACCTACTACAGAATGGACTTGAGGATATGGGGAGGGGAAAGAGTAAGCTGTGACAAAGCGCGAGAGAGGCATGGACATATATACACTACCAAACATAAGGTAGATAGCTAGTTGGAAGCAGCCACATAGCACAGGGAGATCAGCTCGGTGCTTTGTGACCGCCTGGAGGGGTGGGATAGGGAGGGTGGCGGGGAGGGAGATGCAAGAGGGAAGAGATATGGGAACATATGTATATGTATAACTGATTCACTTTTTTATAAAGCAGAAACTAACACACCATTGTAAAGCAATTATATTCCAATAAAGATGTAAAAGTAAATAAATAAATAAAAATAAAAGGAGATTCAAATCTATTTTTTAAAAAAAGATATGGAAGCAACCTAAATGCCCAAAAATAGGTGACTGAAAAAGGAAGATGTGGTGTGTATGCATATATACACACATATACATACAATGGAATATTACTCAGCCATAAAAAAGAATGAAATACTGCCAATTGCAGCAACATGGTTCGACCTAGAGGGTATTATGCTAAGTGAAATAAGTCAGACAGAGAAAGACCAATACTGTATGATTTCACTTATATGTGGAGTCTGAAAAACAAAACAAATGAACAAATATAACTCAACAGAAAAAGAGTCACAGATAGAACAAACTGTTAGTTGCCAGACGGAGGGGTGTGGAGAGAAGAGAGAAACAGGTGAGAGAGATTAAGAGGTACAGCTTCCACTTACAAAATAAATGAGTCACAGTATTAAATGTACAGCATGGGGAATACAGTCAATAACTAAGTAATATCTTTGTATGGTGACAGATCGTAACTACCCTTGTGGTGATCATTTTGAAATATATAGAAATATTGAATCACTATGTTGTGGATGAGGAGCTAACATGGTATGGTAGGTCAACTATACTTCAAAAAATAAACTCAGAAAAGATCAGATTTGTGGTTACCAGAGTCAGGGGCTTAGGGAGGGGGAATTGGATGAAGACAGTCAAAAAGTATGAACTTCCAGTTACAAGATAAATAAGTGCTAGGGATGTAATATACAACACAATGACTATAGCTAACACTGCTGCATGTTGTATATGAAAGTTGTTGAGAATGAATCCTAAGAGCTCTCATTACAAGGACAACAATTTTTTTCTATTTCTTTAATGTTGTATCTATATGAGATGACAGATGCTCACTAAACTTATTGTGGTAATCATTTCATGATGTATGTAAGTCAAATTATCATGCTGTACACCTTTAACCTGCACAGTGTTATATGTCAATTTATCTCAATAAAACTGTAAGTATAAAAAGAAGATAAAATCATGACTGCCATACATATGTGACATGAACACATATCAAATATTTTATTGAACTCATTAATTACAGGAAACCAATAAGAAAAAGAAACCACACATATATGGGCAATTAGAAATGTTGAACTGAATTGAAAAATCAGTGTAAAACTGGACAATTCATTCCATCAGACACACTTCAAATGTATTTCTTGGGATGAGAATCATTTGCATTGTCATCAGTTTTCAGATCAGTTGTAAACAATGAGAAGATACAAATAACCTAGGAGGGCTCCATACATAGTTTTCTATAGAAAACACCAGTCATCTTTTTGGTCCATTTAGTCTTTCACGATTTTTCTCTCCTCCTCTCCTCTACCTTTGTGGCAGGCAGCCTCTGACATGCCCCCAGTGATCCACTCCAGGTGTTCACACCCTGTGTGATCCCATCCCCTTCAGTATGGGCCCACACAGCAAAAGTGATGGGGAGTTACGTCTGTGATTAGGTTACAAAGAACTGTCTCTCATGCTTGCCCCGATGGAGCAGCCCTCCTGACAAGGGACTGAGAACCTCAGTCCATCTGCCCGGGGGGAACTGAGGCCAGCCAACAATCACACAGACGAGTTTGGAAGCAGACCTTGCCCACTTGAACCGTGGTCAGCCAGCCCCAGCTGACCACTTGTTCTCAGCCTGTAAAAGACCCTGAGCAGAGGACCCAGCTAAGCCATGCCCAGATTCCTGACTCACAAAACTGTGAGAAAATAAACATGTGTTGTTTTAAGATTCTGAATTTTGGAGTTTGTTGCATGGCACTAGATAACTTAACACACTCTTCCTTCCTGCTTTCTGTGTACCTATACCCTGATTTTAATAGCTCTAAGAAAATACTTACACAGGTGATGTAACTGATCTTATTTCTATTTTTATTATCTTTTGGATTTACATTAGCCGCATTTTAGAAGTAGCATTCATTCAAAACAGGTCAGGAAAGTGATCTAATGCTGGAAAGATTCTTGCAGAATATCTGGAAATTTTTCCCACAAAAAATGTGAGAGAACTATGCTCAAGAAAACCCAGTATTTGTAAATTCCACATTCACAAGATAAAATTGTTTTAAACTCACCTCCACTTCGCGAGGAATGAGCCAAAATTCTGGTCCACAGGAGCCCAGCAGCTCTGCCCAGCTGCCCCACTGGGGTAGGGGTTCAGGGAGTCTGCCTTGCTGTCTCCCTGCTGTGGCCTATGGTTGCTGGTGTTGAGTCCCACCAGCCCCGGCCCTCCCAAGCCAGCACTCATGGGAGCTGATGTCTGATGTATCTCTATCTCCAGCATACCAGAAGTCAGCCTGCCATCTTTGTTCTCTAGGTGCATGTTTCTGTTGCCACTCTTCTCACTAGAGTCAGCCAGAAAGAAACCACTGTTGATAAAAAGCAAACTGTGAATATCATTTTTATCTTGGGGAATTCATACTACTGAATGGTACAGTAGAAACACTTCTTATAACAAGGCCCTTCCCATGTCTCAGCATCTAACATATGGAAAAAAGTGTATGTTCATCTCCAAGAATGAACATTTTAGCACATTTCACACTAGCAGTAACCTAACTATTCAACAACAGAGCATTAGTTAGGTAAATTGTGATATGTGCATAGTAGGAAATACTATGCAAACATAAATATCCTCTAGAGATACTGACATTGGGAAATGTTTAAAATATAGTAAACGCCATTGATACACTGGGATATATCTCTTGAAATAAATATGTACCTAGAATATACATAGAACAGAAAACCAAAAAGACACAGCCTCTAAAGTATGGCTACCTTTTTGTGGCGGAGGTACAGATGATTCCGGCTTTCTTCTTTGTCTTTGTCTAGGCTACAGCTTTAATGATATCTGCATCTAGAAAATTAATACTTTTGCAATGAGAAAATAATAATACCTATTACAAAAATGAGAAAAATCACCATACTTGCAAGGTTATGGTGTCCTGTTTTTGGGATTATGTTTTAACCCGTTACCATTTTATTTGTTTACATTTGGGTGAAGTGAGTACAATTCATGGGTCCACCACTCCTTGTCACCCAATTCACAGAGGCTCGCAATGCCCCATGATCACAAATTCTGGAGGACCCAGGATGTGTGGGAGTCCAAGCAGGTACAAGGTCACTGTGTTATGTCTACAACTGAGTAAGTGGGGGTGGGGGGTGCTCACAGCCCAAAAGCCCACACTTTCTGATGGAACAAGAATTTACTTTAAATACAGAAAGGCAACAGCTTTTGAAGAGACACAAATGACCAAGGAAGTCCTACTGTTTTCTTATTGCTATGATTTCCCTACTTTAACCCACCACTTACATTGAAAAGATGATTTACTCATCAGTAAGAAGGTGGCAGAGAGTGTTGATAGAATGTACTTGTATCAAAAGACAAAACAAAAATATTAGAGTTAGTTTCACGCAATGTTTCCATCACCTGGTAAGAATAAACTCCATATGCACATTTGAACTACACGAACATACAACTTGTGTGACTTCCGTGATTCCACCTACAAGTTAAATGCTCTCATATTTGTATTTTAAACTGATGTTGCACAATATACAGATGAACAATAAAATGTATGCTAATAATTTAAATTTTTAATTTTTCTTTACTTAGAATAGCAATTTAAAACACCAGGACAAGTCAAGAGACTGGAAGAAAGGAAAATCTTTTATATTGTAGGACTGTTAACGGCACTTTTTCCTGCTTTTTGAACGAGGGACCCCACATTTTCATCACACACTGGGTCCCACTCTCTCCCTTTAACAGAGTTATCCTCTTAGCTCTCCACTGCCATCTTCTCCCCTCCCTAACGTACTCCAGCTGCCATTGGAATACACCACCCAACCTTTACTACACTGACTACTGTCTTCCTGGCCAGGTCCCACCTTCATTCTTCAATGATTTGGGCCCCAGCTTATGGTCTCTCTCTCTCTCTCTCCCCATCCCTCCCACCCACTGCTACACTTGCTGTTATTTTTTGGCTTCACCATCTATACCCTGGGCTCTCAGTTTTGTGAGTGCCTCTCCAGCACTTGCCTGCTCCCATGTCAGCCAACACGTCCTCACTCCCCTTTCCCAGTTGAGATTCTGTGGTCCAGCAAACACCCTCCTTTTATTTGCCTCCTCTTACATTCTGTCAAGTTCACCAGATATATGAGTTTTCTATTACTGCATAATAAATTACCACAAAATAAGTAGCTTAAAATAATACACATTTATAATCTCAGAGTTTTGGTGGCTCAGGGGTCGCTGTGGCAGGCTTAGGTGGGTCTTCTGCTTAGGCTCTCAAGTGTCATTGCGCTGGGAATCAGCTTCCAAGATCACTCAGTGCTGACAGAATTCACTTCCCAGTGGCTGCAGGACTGAGGACCCAGCTGCTTGCTGGTTGTCGGCTGGAGACCACCCTCACTTCCTACAGGCTTCCTGCAGCTCTTTGCCATGTGAACCCCAACAGGTCTGTTCACTTCATCAAGGAATAGCAAGAGTCTCCAGAGCGAGTCAACTAACAAGGAAGAATTTCATGTAATGTAGCCGTCAAAGAGTAACATCCCATCCATCACCCTTGCCATATTCTATGGGTTGGAAGCCAGTTAAAGGTCCCACCCTCACTCCACGGCAGGGGATCATCACACAAGAGTGTGAACGCCAGACAGTGGGGATCATGGGGGCCACCCTGGAGTCTATCTGTCACGTGGCAAGACCCCAAACCTGACTTGCCCACTCTGAGCCTCCACTTACGTGGCTGAATGTGGCCAAGGAGAACCCTGGGTGCTGCTGCTGTTCTCACCTGGCCTCCACATGCAGGGTTCTCAGTGGGTCCCAGCACTGCCCAGCAATCCTACTGCATCTCCCAAGTCAATTTTCACTCCTGCTCTCCTCCACCTCCCTCCCTAAATCCCTGTATACCTTCCCTCCTTTCTAGTCTCAGCTACTGAATTTGCCTCTTTCTTCCTTCACTGATGGAATCAGCCAGGGTCCAAGAAGGAAATGGAAGCTGCTCTGAGTACACAACCACAGAAGCTGGTTACATGGGAGGTAGACATGCTGAGAAGCTAACCAGAGGCTGAAGTACCCAGCCTTCCAAGGACACGCTTGCCTGTAGCCCTACTGGGTACAATGGAGCCCACCCACGCTCACCTGTTCAAACTGCTACGTTACATTTTTTCCTCCTTCTCTCCAAAATCATTCAGGCTAGCATGCAAACATACTATCAACACTAAAAAAGTACATCTCAGGACTTATGCTCCCAGGAACATAGAGTAGAATTACTTTTCCCTCTTCTTCCTGCTAAGTACAATGAAAAACCTGACATTTTATATAAAACAACCATAAGAAGACTCTGAAAGGTGGACAGAAGGTGGCAAACAAGTTAGGGACCCAAGAAATGACACAGAAGTGAGGCTGTGTCCTTGGATTTTTATCATGTCTCATATATCCCAGACAGGGTGCTGAAGATGTCAGCAACCTGAAAACACCAACAGATGTAGACCAAAAAAGCCCCAAGAAAAGCCTGCCCTCTCTAGCCAAAGGAATATGAATGCGGCTGCCTAGTAGGATAGAAAACGTTTAGACACTACTCTACTGAAGCCAAACACTGTAGACCCACATTTATCCAGACAGCAAAGGCCAAGCGGTGAGCCTAAACTCCCAGCCTCACCAGGCTGTAATAAGGGGCCCGGTCCCCCATTCCCACTGAGGTGGTCAGAGAAGGAAAATAGGGAGCTGGGACATTCATCCCTGCTGGGTGCTAGGGAGTCCAACCTCCTCCTTATGCACACCCCGCACCAGGTAGGTGGAGACCAAGAGTGGGGAACCTGAACTTCAGCCCCACCTGGCAGTAAGAGAAACACCTCCTTGGTGAGGTGTCAGAGCAGGCCAAGTAGACAAAACGAACATTCACCACTGCAGTAGTGAGGCCATGTCACAACTGTGTCCCTGCAGGCCACATGAGGAGCAGTAATGAGGTGACCTTATCCCTCCCATCCAGGAAGGTATCAGCAGAGGCCTAGTAGGGAGCCAGATCTCCCACACCACCACCCAGAAATAACAAGGAATCCTTCCCTACCATGATATCAACTGAGGCCAAGTGGGGAACTTGGATTTCTAATCCCACCTGGCAGCAATGAGGCAGTACTAGGCCCTTCTGCTGGAATGGTGTCAGAGGAAACCAGCTAAACAGAAAGTTTAAATAGGAATTAGAGCCTCATAATACTTGAAATGTGCAAGTTTCAATCAAAATCCCCTGTTACAGTGATAACCAAGGAAATATCAACTTGAAAGAAAATAGATGAGAACACTAAGATGACAGGGATGTTGGAATTATCTGACAAAGAGTTTTAAGACAGCTAAAATGAAAATGGTTCAACAGGCAATAACAGAGACACTTGGAACAAATGAAAAACTAGAAAGTCTCAGCAAAGAAATAGAAAGCCTCAACAAAGAAGAGCCAAATGGAACTGAAAAACACAATAGCAAAACTAAAAATTCAATAGATGGCTCAATAGCAAAATGGAGGAAACAGAAAAGAACCAATGAACTGGGAGTTAGAACAATAGAAATTACCTAATACAAACAAAAGAGGAAAAAAATTAACAGACCCTCAGAGACCTGTGGGGCTATAACAAAAGATATAATCTTCATGTAATGAGAATCCCAGAAGGAGAAGAGAAATACTATGTAGTTGAAAAAGTGTTTGAAGAAATAATGGCTGAAAACTCCCCAAATTGGACAAAACACATATATCTACACATCATAGAAGCTTAGTAAAACCCAAAGAAGATAAACCCAAAGAAACCTACGCCAAGATATACTGTAGTCAAACTTTTGAAAACTGAAGACAAAGAAAAAGTCTTGAAGCCATCAAGAGAAAAATGAAGATGTATGTACAGGGGGGAAAAATTCAAATAACAGAAACCATGGAGGCCAGAAGTGGCACCATATTTTTCAAGTAATGAAAGGAAGAACTGTCAACCCTGAATCCTTTATCTAGTGAAAATATCCTTCAGGAATGTAGGGGAAATCAAGACCTTAGATGAAAGAAAACAGAGAATTTGTTGCCAGCAGACTTATCCTAAAAGAATGGCCAAAGAAAGTTCTCTAAACAAAAAAAGAAAGATTAAGAGAAGAAATTTTGGAGCATCAGGAAGGTGAAAAGAATAATGGAAATGGAAAAGTAAGAGCAAATACAATACATTTTCTCTCTCTTTTGGAATTTTCTACATTATGTTTGATTTTTGAAGCAAATATTGTAACACTCTCTGATATGGTTATCAATGTATGTAGAGGAAATATTTAAGACAATTTGTCACAAATTGGTAAGATAAAGAATGGAGAGGGGGCTTCCCTGGTGGCACAGTGGTTGAGAGTCCACCTGCCAATGCAGGAGACACGGGTTCGTGCCCCGGTCCAGGAAGATCCCACATGCCACAGAGTGGCTGTGCCCATGAGCCATGGCCACTGAGCCTGAGAGTCCGGAGCCTGTGCTCCACAACGGGAGAGGCCACAACAGTGAGAGGCCGACGTACCGCAAAAAAAAAAAAAAAAAAAGAATGGAGAGGGACATGGAACCTTCAAGATGACAGAGGAGTAAAACGTGGAGATCACCCTCCTCCACACAAATACATCTACATGTGGAACAACTCCTACAGAACACCTACTGAATGCCGGCAGAAGACCTCAGACTTCCCAAAAGGCAAGAAAATCCGCACGTACCTGGGTAGGGCAAAACAAGAAAGAAAAAATACAAAAGAATAGGGATGGAACCTGCACCTCTGGGAGGGAGCTGTGAAGGAGGAAAAGTTTCCACACACCAGGAAGCCCCTTCACTGGTGGAGACGGGAGTGGGAGGGGGGCAGCTTTGGAGCCACGGAGGACAGCACGGCAACAGGGGTGCAGAGGGTAAAGTGAAGAGATTTCCGCACAAAGGATCAGTGCTAACCAGCACTCACCAGCCTGATAGGCTTGTCTGCTCACCCGCCAGGGCAGGTGGGGCTAGGAGCTGAGGCTCTGGCTTCAGAAGTCAGACCCCAGGGAGGCGACTGGGGTTGGCTGCAGGAACAGAGCCTGAATGGGGCTAGTGCACCACAGCTAGCTGGGAAGGATTCTGAGAAAATTTCTGGACCTGCCTAAGAGGCAAGAGATCATTATTTTGGGGTGAGCGAGGAGAGGGGATTCAGAGCATCGCCTAAACGAGCTCCAGAGATGGGCACGAGCCACGGCTATCAGCACAGACACCAGAGACTGGCATGAAACGCTAAGGCTGCTGCTGCAGCCACAAGAAGCCTGTGTACAAGCCCAGGTCACTATCCACAGCTCCCCTCCCGGGAGCCTGTGCAGCCCACCACTGCCAGGGTCCCATGATCAAGCGACAAGCTCCCCAGGAGAACATACAGTGCACCTCAGGCTGTTGCAACGTCACGGCAGCTTCTGCCACCACAGGCTTGCCCTGCATTCCAATTATAAATACCATACCCCTCCCCACCCCCCAGCATGAGTAACCAGAGCCCTCTAATCAGCCGCTACTTTAACCCCATCCTGTCTGGGTGGGAACAGAAGACAGGGCAACCTACACGCAGAGATGGGGCCAAAACCAAAGCTGAACCCCAGGATCTGTGTGAACAAAGAGTAAGGGAAATCTCTCCCAGCAGCCTCAGGAGCAGAAGATAAAATCCCCACAATCAACTTGAGGTGTCCTGCATCTGTGGAATACCTGAATAGACAACGAATCAACCCAAAATTGATGCAGTGGACATTGGGAGGAACTGTAGACTTGGAGTTTGCTGTCTGCAACTGATTTGTTACTGATTTGTATGTTTATCTTAGTATAGTTTTTAGCACTTGTTATCATTGTGGGATTTGTTTATTGGTTTGGTGACTCTCTTCTTTTTTTTATTATTTTTTTAGAATTTTTTTTTATTTTTTCATTTTAATTTATTTTTTCTTTCTTTTATTCCCTTTTCTTCTGAGCTGTGTGTCTTACAGGATCTTGGTGCCCCAGCCTGGTGTCAGGCCTGAGCCTCTGAGGTGGGAGAGCCAAGTTCAGGACATTAGACCACGAGAGACCTCCCGGACCCACATAATGTCAATTGGCAAGAGCTCTCCCAGATATCTCCGTCTCAATGCTAAGACCCAGCGCCACCTAATGGCCAGCAAGCCACAGTGTTGGACACCCCATGTCAAACAACTAGCAAGACAGGAACGTAACAACACCCATTAGCAGAGAGGCTGCCTAAAATCATAAGTCCACAGACACCCCAAAAATCACCACCCAACGTGCTACTGGCCACCAGAAAGACAAGATCCAGCCTCATCCACCAGAACGCAGGCACCAGTTCCCTCCACCAGGAAGCCTATACAACCCACTGAAAAAACCTTACCCACTGGGGGCAGACACCAAAAACAACAAGAACTACAAACCTGCAGCCTGCAAAAAGGAAACCCCCAAACACAGTAAGTTAAGCAAAATGGGAAGACAGAGAAATACACAGCAGATGAAGGAGCAAGGTAAAAACCCAGCAGACCAAAGAAATGAAGAGGAAATAGGCAGTGTACCTGAAAACGAATTCAGAGTAATGATAGTAAACATGATCCAAAATCGTGGAAATAGAATGGAGGAAAAACAAGAAATGTTTAACAAGGACCTAAAAGAGCTAAAGAGCAAACAAACGATGAACAACACAATAAATGGAATTTAAAATTCTCTAGAAGGAATAAATAGCAGAATAACTGAGGCAGAAGAATGGGTAAGTGACCTGGAAGATAAAATAGTGGAAATAACTACCACAGAGTGAATAAGGAAAAAAGAATCAAAAGAATTGAGGACAGTCTCAGAGACATCTGGGACAACATTAAACACACCAATATTCGAATTATAGGGGTCCAAGAAGAAGAAGAGAAAAAGAAAGGGTCTAAGAAAATATTTGAAGATATTATAGTGGAAAACTTCCTTAACATGGGAAAGGAAATAGTCAAGTCCAGGAAGTGCAGAGAGTCCCATACAGGATAAATCCAAGAAGAAACTTGCCAAGACACATATTAATCAAACTATCAAAAATTAAATAAAAAGAAAAAATATTAAAAGCAGCAATGGAAAAACAACCAACAACATACAAGGGAATCCCAATAAGGTTAACAGCTGACTTTTCAGCAGAAACTCTGCAAGCCATAAAGGACTGGCAGAACCTATTTAAAGTGATGAAAGGGAGAAACCTACAACCAAGATTACTCTACCCAGGAAGGATCTCATTCAGATTCAATGGAGAAATTAAAACCTTTACAGACAAGCAAAAGCTAAGAGAATTCAGCATCACCAAACCAGCTTTACAACAAATGCTAAAGGAACGTCTCTAGGGAGAAACACAAGAGAAGGAAAAGACCAACAAAAGCAAACCCAAAACCATTAAGAAAATGGTAATAGGAAAATATATATCGATAATTACCTTAAATGTAAATGGATTAAATGCTCCAACCAAAAGACACAAATGAGGTGAATGGATAGAAAAACAAGAACTGCATATATGCTGTCTACAAGAGACCCACCTCAGACCTAGGGATACATACAGACTGAAAGTGAGAGGATGGACAAAGATATTCTATGCAAATGGAAATAAAAAGAAAGCTGGAGTAGCAATTCTCATATCAGACAAAATAGACTTTAAAATAAGACTATTAGAAGAAACAAAGAAGGACACAACATAATGATCAAGGGATGAATCCAAGAAGAAGATATAACAATTGTAAATATTTATGCACCCAACATAGGAGTACCTCAATACATAAGGCAAATGTTAAGAGCCATAAAAGAGGAAATTGAGCAACACAATAATAATAGGGGATTTTAACACCCAATGATCACCAATGGAGAGATCATCCAAAATCTAAATAAATAAGCAAACACAAGCTTTAAATGACACATTAAACAAGAGGGACTTAATTGATATTTATAGGACATTCCATCCAAAAACCACAGAATACACTTTCTTCTCAAGTGCTCATGGAACATTCTCTACAATAGACCATATCTTGGGTCACAAATCAAGCCTTGGTAAATTTAAGAAAATTGAAATTGTATCAAGTATCTTTTCCGACCACAATGCTATGAGACTAGATAACAATTACAGGGAAAAAGACTGTAAAAAATACAAACACATGGAGGCTAAACAATACACTACTAAATAACCAAGAGATAACTGAAGAAATCAAAGGGGAAATTAAAAAATACCTAGAAAGAAATGACAATGAAAACACGATGACCCAAAACCTATGAGATGCACCAAAAGCAGTTCTAAGAGGGAAGTTTATAGCAATAAAATCATACCTCTAGAAACAAGAAACATCTCAAATAAACAACCTAACCTTACACCTAAAGCAATTAGAGAAATAAGAAGAAAAAAATCACAAAGTTAGCAGAAGGAAAGAAATCATAAAGATCAGATCATAAATAAATGAAAAAGAAATGAAGGAAACAATAGGAAAGATCAATAAAACCAAAAGCCGGTTCTTTGAGAAGATAAATAAAATAGGTAAACCATTAGCCAGACTCATCAAAAAAAAAAAAAGGGAGAACACTCAAATCAAAAGAATTAGAAATGAAAAAGGAGAAGTAACAACTGACACTGCAGAAATACAAAGAATCATGAGAGATTACTACAAGCAACTATAGGCCAATAAAATGGACAACCTGGGAGAAATAGGCAAATTTTAGAAAGGCACAACCTTCTGAGACTGAACCAGGAAGAAATAGAAAATATAAACAGACCAATCACAAGCACTGAAATTGAAACTGTCATTAAAAATCTTCCAACAAACAAAAGCCCAGGACCAGATAGCTTCACAGACGAATTTTATCAAATATTTAGAGAAGAGCTGACACCTATCCTTCTCAAACTCTTCCAAAATATAGCAGAGGGAGGAACACTCCAAAACTCATTCTATGAGGCCACCATCACCCTATTACCAAAACCAAAGATGTCACAAAGAAAGAAAACTACAGGCCAATATCACTGATGAACATAGATGCAAAAATCCTCAACAAAATACTAGCAAACATAATCCAACAGCACATTAAAAGGATCATACACCAAGATCAACTGCAGTTTATCCCAGGAATGAAAGGATTCTTCAATATATGGAAATCAATCAATGTGATACACCATATTAAAAAACTGAAGGATAAGACCATATGATAATCTCAATGATGAAGGAAAATCTTTTGACAAAATTCAACACCCAATTTATGATAAAAACTCTCCAGAAATTAGGCATAGAGGGAACTTTCCTCAACATAATAAAGGCCATATATGACAAACCCACAGCCAACATCGTCCTCAATGGTGCAAAATTGAAACCATTTCCTCTAAAATCAGGAACAAGCCAAGGATGCCCACTCTCACCACTATTATTCAACATAGCTTTGGAAGTTTTAGCCATGGCAATCAGAGAAGAAAAAGGAATAAAAGGAATCCAAATCAGAAAAGAGGAAGTAAAATTGTCACTGTTTGCAGATGACATGATACTATACATAGAGAATCCTAAAGATGCTACCAGAAAACTACTAGAGCTAATCAATGAATTTGGTAAAGCAACTGGATACAACATTAATGCACAGAAGTCTCTTGCGTTCCTATACACTAATGATGAAAAATCTGAAAGAGAAATTAAGGAAACACTCCCATTTACCATTGCAACAGAAGGAATATAATACCTAGGAGTAAACCTACCTAAGGAGAAAAAAGACCTGTATGCAGAAAACTATAAGACACTGATGAAAGAAATTAAAGATGATACAAACAGATGGAGAGATGTACTGTGTTCTTGGATTGGAAGAATCAACATTGTAAAAATAACCATACTTCCCAAAGCCATTTACAGATTCAATGAATCCCTATCAAACTATCAGTGGCATTTTTCACAGAACTAGAACAAAATATTTCACAATTTATATGTAAACACAAAAGGCCCCAAATAGCCAAAGCAATCTTGAGAAAGAAAAATAGAGTTGGAGGAATCAGGCTCCCTGACTTCAGACTATACTGCAAAGGTACAGTTATCAAGATAGTATGGTACTGGCACAAAAACAGAAATATACATAAATGCAATGAGACAGAAAGCCCAGAGATAAATCCACACCCATATGGTCACCTTATTTTTGATAAAGAAGGCCTCTTCAAAAGTGGTGCTGGGAAAACTGGACAACTACATGTAAAAGAATGAAATTAGAACACTTCCTAACACCATTCACAAAAATAAACTCAAAATAGATTAAAGACCTAAATGTAAGGCCAGACACTATAAAACTTTTAGAGGAAAACATAGGAAGAACACCCTTTGACATAAATCACAGCAAGATCCTTTTTGAACCACCTCCTAGAGAAATGGAAATAAAAATAAACAAATGGGACCTAATGAAACTTAAAAGCTTTTGCACAGCAAAGGAAATCATAAATGAGATGAAAAGACATCCCTCAGAATGGGAGAAAATGTTTGCAAGTGAAGCAACTGATGAAGGATTAATCTCCAAAATACAAGCAGCACATGCAACTCAATATCAGAAAAACAAACAACCCAATCCAAAAATGGTCAGAAGATCTAAATAGACATTTCTCCGCAGAAGATAAAC
Source organism: Globicephala melas (assembly GCF_963455315.2). Lineage (NCBI taxonomy): Eukaryota > Metazoa > Chordata > Mammalia > Artiodactyla > Delphinidae > Globicephala > Globicephala melas. The sequence goes on from NC_083320.1 coordinate 112,369,723, forward strand.
AGATTGCCAACAAACCCATGAAAGGATGCTTAGCATCAATAATCATTAGAGAAATGCTAATCAAAACCACAGTGAGGTATCACCTCACACTGGTCAGGATGGCCATCATCAAAAAATCACAAACAATAAATGCTGGAGAGGGTGTGGAGAAAAGGGAGCCCTGTTGCACTGTTGGTGGGAATGTAAATTGATACAGCCACTATGGAGAACAGTATGGAGGGTCCTTATAAAACTAAAAGAAAAAAACTACCATATGACCCAGCAATCCCACTACTGGGCATATACCCTGAGAAAACCATATTTCATAAAGAGACATGTACCACACTGTTCATTGCAGCACTATTTACAATAGCCAGGACACGGAAGAAACCTAAGTGTCCATCAACAGATGAATGGATAAAGAAGATGTGGCACATATATACAATGAAATATTACTCAGCCATAAAAAAAAAAACGAAACTGAGTTATTTGTAGTGAGGTGAATGGACCTAAAATCTGTCATACAGAGTGAATTAAGTCAGAAAGAGAAAAAAATATCACATGCTAACACATATATATGGAATCTAAAAAAATGGTTCTGAATAACCTAGGGCCAGGACAGGAATAAAGACGCAGACATAGAGAATGGACTTGACACAGAGAGAGAGAAGGGTAAGGGTAAGCTGGGACGAAGTGAAAGAGTAGCATGGACATATATACACTACCAAATGTAAAACAGATAGCTAGTGGGAAACAACCATGTAGCACAGGGAGATCATCTCGGTGCTTTGTGACCACCTAGAGGGGTGGGATCGGGAGGGTGTGAGAGAGACCCAAGAAGGAGGGGATATGGGGATATATGTATACCTATAGCTGATTCACAATGTTATACAGCAGAAACTAACACAACTTTGTAAAGCAATTTTACTCCGATAAAGATTTAAAAAAAGAACAACTTATGATTACCAGGGGGTAAAGGGAGGAGGGATAAATTGGGAGATTGGGATTGACATATACACACTACTATATATAAAATAGGTAACTAATATGGACCTATGGTAGAGCACAGGGAACTCTACTCAATACTCTGTAATGGCCTGTATGGGAAAAGAATCTAAGAAAGAGTGGATATATGTATATGTATAACTGATTCTCTTTCCTGTACACCTGAAACTAATGCAACACTGTAAATCAACTATACTCCAATAAAATTTTTTTAAATCATAAAAAACAGTACCCCAACCATAAAATTTATATGTGCCTCTCCACCCCAATACACCTATTTACATGATTTTATATATATATATATATATATATATTTTTGGCGGTACGCAGGCCTCTCACTGCCGCAGCCCCTCCCGCTGTGGAGCACAGGCTCCGGACACGCAGGCCCAGCAGCCATGGCCCACGGGCCCAGCTGCTCCACAGCATGCAGGATCCTCCTGGACCGAGGCACGAGCCCACATCCCCTGCATCGGCAGGCGGACTCCCAACCACTGTGCCACCAGGGAAGCCCTGATGATTATATTTTATAATTATTATCCAGGCTTTAAAAAAAAAGAATGGAGAAGGAGGTAAGATTTCTAGATTTTACTCAAACTGATAAAATAATGACAACAGTACTGTGACAAGTAATGTATACATAATTTAATATGTAGAGCAACCACTTTGAAAAGCTATAAAAGATACATTTAAAAATACTATAAATCAAAGTGGGATTATAAAATATATTTAAGTAACCCACAGCCCTAACATATCAAAATTACATTGAATATAAGTGGTCTGAATCCAAAACTTAATGCAGAGATTGGCAGAGTAGATTAAAAAACACAACTCAATTATGTGCAGTCTACAAGAAATTCACTTCAAAAATAACAAGATAGGTGGGCTAAAAGTAAAAAGATGGATAATAGATATATCATTCAAGCATTAATCCAAAAAAAGCATGAGTGGCTGTATTGGTACAAGATACAGTAAACTTCATATCACAGAAAATTACTAGGGACAGACAGAGATATTGTATAATAATAAATGGGTCAGTTTACCAAGAAAACAGAAATATGGAATGTGTATGCACCAAACAACAGAGCTTCAAAATATGTGATGGAAAACTGACAGAATTGAAAGGAGAAACAAACATGTACAGTTATAGCATTGGATATTTCATTTCTCTATCAGCAATCAGTAGAACAAGACAGAAAATTGGCAAGGATACAGAAGAACTGAACAACACCATCAAAAAATGGGATCTAATTGATATCTATTGAATAATCCACCCAACAACAGCAAAACATTTTTTAAATGCCCACAGAACATATATCAAGGCCAGATACACCTTGAGCCATTAAAAAAATCTCAACAAATTCAAAAGAATTGAAACATACAGTGTGTTTTACAGACACAATGGAACCAAATTAGAGATTAATAACAGAAAGGCCAAAAATTTGCACACTTGGAAATTAAAAAACACACTTCTAAATAATCCAGGAGTCAAAGACAAAGTCTCAAGGTAAACCAAAATTATATTGAACTGAATTAAAATGAAAATATAACATATCAAACTTTGTGGAACACAGCTAAGGCAGTGATGAGAGGGAAACTTATAGCACTAATTGCTCAAATTAGAAAGGAGAAAGAGTCTCATCAATAATCTAATCTCCCCTCTCAATATCCTAGAAAAAAAAGAGCAAGACAAACCCAAAGCAAACAAAAATAAGAAAATAAAAGGTATAAAAACAACAAAATAGAAAACAGAAAAACAACAGAAAAATCTAAACCAAAACAAGTTCTTCAAAACGTCAATAGAATTGACAAACCTCTAGCACAACTGACAAAGAAAAAAGAGAATAGAAATTACCAACACAAGGAATGAAATGGGGAATAACACCACAGACCACCAGACAGCAAAAGGATAATAATTGAACACTATGAACAACTCTACAAACATAAATTTGACTAAATGAAAAGGACCTATTCTTTAAAAAAGCACAAATTAGTATAACTCACCCAGTACAAAATAATTTGAATATCCTATAACTATTAAGTAAGTTGAGTTTGAATTTTTAAGTTCCCCCCCAAAAAACTTCCAGGCCAAGATGACTTCACTGAAAATTCTACTCCACAATGAAAGAAGAATTAACACCAATCCTACCCAATGTCTTGCAGATAACAGAAGATGAGGTACACTTCCCAATTAATTTTATGAGGCCAGTATTACCTGATACCAAAATCAGATAGAGACAGTACAAAAAAAACTACAGGCCAGTATGTTACATGACTATGATGCAAAAAAACGTGACAAAATATTAGCACAGGAAATTCCACAATATGTGAAAAGAATTATATGCCATGACCAAGTAGGGCTTTTTTCCAGGGACTCAAGGCTGATTCAATATTCACAGGTTGACCAATGTTAAAAATGAACCAGTAATTCCACTTCTAGGTATATACTCAAGAGAAATGAAAACATATGTTCACACAAAAACTTGTACATAAAAAAAACTTGTACATTAATATTCATAAAAGCATTTTTAATACTCAAAAAGTATTATGCATACTCTTTTTAAAAGTATTATGAATACTTTTTTGTATTGTTTTTGAAACAACCCAAATGTTGATCACTGACTAAGGATAAATAAAATGTGGAATGGAATATTATTTAACAATAAAAAAGGAAGAGTATACCAATGCATGCTACAGCATGGATGAACTTTGAAAACATTATGTTAAGTGAAAGAAGGTAGTCACAAAAGTGCACATCTTGCCCAATTCCATTTACATATGAAATCTTCCAAATAGGCAAATCTATAGAGACAGGGAGTAGATTAGTGTTTGCCTAGGATGGACCGAGGAGGACGCTGTTGGAGGAAAGTGAGGAGTGACTGCTAATGTGTATAGGGTTCATTTTGGGTTGGTGAAAGTGTTCTAAAATTGACTGTGGTGATGGTCACACAATTCAGTGAATATACTAAAAACCACTGAATTGTACCATTTAAATTGATGAATTGTATGGTATGGTAAGTTATACCTCAATAAAGCTAATAAAAACATCAATCAGTATTATCTACCATATTAACAGGCTAAAGAAGAAAAATCACATGATCATATTAATTGATGCAGAAAAAAGCATTTGACAAAATTCCACACCTTCATGATAAAAACTCCAAGAAAAACAGTAATAGAGGGTAACTTCCTCAACCTGATAAACATTATCTACCAAAAACCTATAGCTAACATCATACTTAATGGTGAGAAACTTGAAGATTTCCTGCTAAGATCAGGAACAAGGCAAGGATGTCCAATCCCACCACTCCCACTCAACATAGTACTGGAATTCTAGCTAGGCTAATAGGACAAGAAAAGGAAGTAAAGGCATACAGAGTAGAAAGGAAGAGATAAAGCTGTCTCAGTTGGCAGATGGTATGATTTTCTACACACAAAAAAAATCCCAAGGAACCTACAAAAATCTCATAGAACTAATAAGTGAGTTCAGCAAGGTTATAGAATACAAGACAAACATTTCAAAATCTAATATTTCTACATACTATCAATGAACAGGTCGACCTCAAAATTAAAAACATAGTACCATTTACAGTTGCTAAAAAATATAAATAGGTATACATCTACTAAAACATTTACTGACTCATATGCTGGAAACTACACAATGCTGATGAAAGGAATAAAAGACGATCTAAATAAATGGAGAGATAAATCAAGCTTACAGATTGGATGATTCAATATAGTGAAGATGTCAATGTTCCCAAAATTGGAATTTAATGCAATGTCTATCAGAATTCCAGAAAGATTTTTTATAGATATAAATAAGATTATTCTAAAATTTATATGGAAAAGCAAATAATTGAGAATAACTAAAACAATTTAGAAAAAGTAGATTTAAATAGGAGGAACCAATCTATTCAATCACCAGATTTACTCTATAGCTAAGAGTGTGTGGTGGGGGCAGAGGTTTACACACAAGGATCAATGCAACAGAACAGAGGCCCACACAAATATGCTCAATGGATTTTGACAAAGGTGCAAAAACAATTCAATGCAAGGAATACAGCCTTTTCAACAAATGGTGCTGGAGCAATTGGACATCCATAGGCTAAAAAGAGAGAGAGAAGAACTTTTAGCTCTGTCTTACATCTTATATGAAAGTTTATCCAAAACGGACCACAGACTTAAATGTAAATTGTAAAACTATAAAAGCTTAAGAAATAAACATAGGAAAAACCTTCAGGATCTGGGGATTGGCAAAGAGCCTTAAACCTGGCACCAAAAACACAATCCATAAAACAAAAAAAATTTTGATAAATTGAAATTCATAAGAATTAAAAAATTTTGCTCTGTGAAAACTTAAGAGGATGAAAAGACAAATTTCAGGCTGGGAGAAAATATTTGCCAATCACATATTCAGAAAGGGACTAATATCCCTAATATACAAAGAACCCTCAACACTCAACAGTAAAGAAACAACCTAATTAGAAAATGGACAGAGGGCTTCCCTGGTGGCGCAGTGGTTGAGAGTCTGCCTGCCGATGCAGGGGACACGGGTTCGTGCCCCGGTCCGGGAAGATCCCACATGCCGCGGAGCGGCTGAGCCCGTGAGCCATGGCCACTGAGCCTGCGCGTCTGGAGCCTGTGCTCTGCAACGGAAGAGGCCACAACAGGGAGAGGCCCGTGTACCGCAAAAAAAAAAAAGAAAATGGACAAAGATATGAGTCACTTCACTGAAGAGTGACTTATAGATGGCAAACAAGCACATGAGAAGATGTTTAACATCATTAGCCATTAGAGAAATGCAAATTAAAATTACGATGACATATCACTGCATACCTAAAATTTAAAAATAGAGACACCACCAAATGCTGGTAAGCAGGCAGAGACTGGACCCCTCACACACTGCTGGTGGGAATGCAACATGTCATAGACAGTCTGGAAAGCAGTTTGACAGTTTCTTATAAAAGAACTATCATATGCCCCAGCAATTGCACTCCTGGACAGTTATCCTAGATGAATGAAACTTCCTCTTACACAAAAACCTATACACAAATATTCATAGCAGCTCTATCCGTAATAGGCCAAAACTGGAAACAACCCAGCTGTCTGTCAACACCTGTCAATATCTGAGTGGTTAGGAGGCAGGATCAGATGGTGGGAGAGGAGGACCCTGAGCTCACCTCTCCCCATGAACACGTCAAAACTATACCTACATATAGAGCAACTCTTGCTGAGAATGACCTGAAGACTAGCAGAACAGCTCATCTACAGCCAAGGCTCTAAAGAAACAAGCACACAGAGTCTGGTAGGAGGGGAGGCGAAGCGATCTAGTTGGGACCCACATACCTAGCAAGGGACCCAGAAGAGGAAGGGGATATCACAGGCTAAGGGATCTTCCCTAGGCAATGACGGGTTCAAGCCATGTATTAGGCACCCCAACCCTGGGATCTGACACTAGAGGGATGAGCCCACTTAGCTGATCTGAAAACCAGTGGGGCTCACCAGATGGCTGAAGGAAATCAAGACTCCGCTTGAAGAGTGCATGCACTTGCTTCTTCCAGTCCCAGCTCAGAGGCAGCAGACTGAAAATTACCTGAGGCTCTGGCTGGTATCCCAGGACTGACACAACATGCTCCCCACTCACCTGGGCCCTCCCTGCTGATACTTACTAACCCGGCTCCAGGCCACGCTACTCTGGCCTCACTGCTGCTCCAGAGGATGTGCCCAGAGTGTGGTAGAGGGGCTCATCAGATGACGGCACTGGGTGCAAGGGTGCCCAGGGGACAGTGCACATGGGGGGGTGACACTGATCATGCCCTGCTGGGGAAGACAGGGGGTTCTACCCCTGTGCCCTCCCCAACCTGGCCCAGCAGCCATTGTTCACTGCTCCGGGCCAGAGGGGAAACTCAACAACGGAGGTGTTGAGAAAAGGGGATCAATAGAGCCGTGCTCCCCACGCTCCAGCCAGGGCCAGGCACCTGCAGCCCTTCCCGATGGCTCTGACAGCAGAACTTGGCTGGGGCTTTGTGGGCATGATGGAACTTCTTTGCATTTACAGAGGAGAGCTCAGGTTTGGTGCAAATGAGGCAGCAGGGACGTGAGGGACAGGAAGTGGAAGGCGAGAAGTCCTAGGTACTTGCCCTCAGTGGCCTTCAGCCCAGCAAGACCGCACCTAAACAAGCATCTCCTTGGTGCACTGCGTGTGTTGTGGTGCTGTTCTGGCTGTCCTGAGAATGCGGTGCCCTCTCCTGCACAGGCATGCCAATTAAATAAAGTGTATTACTGAATGCAATGCCAGCGTGGTGGTTTTACGGTAGTGTATAAATTAGCAGCAGCAATACACATCAGATGGAAAATGGTTTCTTTGTAAATTTTAAGAACACCTTTCTCCAAGTTCTTTAATCATTTGACATAATGCAATAATGAAAAGAGAAGACAGAAAAAAAGCATACTAGCTGCTGCGAAAACTTTATTACTAAAAAGAAATCACTCTACAGGCAATTCCCTCCTCCCATGGACAACGTCTAAGTCCTGAGAAGACACCCTAGTCATGGAATGTCCCTCTCCACGTAACACACCCTTCAGGACCAAAGCTTCCTTCCTGGTGCAGAACTGTCCAGGTGGCGGCAACCTCGGGACTGTGGCTGGGTCCGCTGAATTTGGTGCACTCTTTCTAGGTGGTGAAGCCCAGGGAAGGTGCAGGTGTAGACTCTGGGGCCGTGGAGGCCGCCAGGAGTCAGGCCTCCTCTCAGCCCAGCCTGTGCACAGAGACAGACATTTCCCTGCAAGGGCAGTGCAGGGGTCTTTGCCCTTATCCCACTCCAGACCAGGACACAGACTGTGAAGTCTGATCCTTAATCCCTTCAGATGGCTCTTGCAATGACCGACCTTGGTTAAAAACCTCACTTTATGTTCTCATTTTAAAGTGTGGACCACGAATGTTGCCTGCCATGTCAGTAAACAAAGGATGTTGTGGCCATCGAGCAATCAGCCTCTGCAGCCACTTCCGACTGTGCACCCTGAGTAGATTCAGGATGGAGAAAAGCATGCGGGATGCCAGCCCTAGATAGCTGACGTGCATATCAAAGGAATGATTTCAATGAGCCCAGACTCTAGTATCTTCCCATATATAGAAAAGCACTAAACTCCTTAATTTGAGATGTCTGGTTCTTTTTAATTAACAGGAATCTTTTGATGTTCCGACTACCTGGGTTTTGTGGAAAAACTCCTATATATCCTGGCTCCCCCCTTACTTCTTCGAAGCAGTCCCTCAGAGCTATTCTTCTGGGGCATGAGTCCTCAGAAAGTCCACTGAATAAAGTATAATTCTCAACTTTTAGGTTGTGCTTTTTTTTTTCAGTGGACAAGAGTGGCCTTCCTCTGAGCTTGGAGGCTCGGAGAGTTGCCCTCCCACTCAGTGCTCCAGGAAGTGGGCTTTGCCAGCCCAGCTGCAGGCTCTCTTCTCTCTTCTCTCTCTCTCTCTCTCTCTCTCTCTCTCTCTCTTCCTCTTCCCACTGTGGGAGATGGTAGGTCTGAGGTAGGAGATAGATGGGCCCCTGAGCCGGACACCTGGGGTTTGTCAAGTGGAGCAACACAGAAGCTCTGGTCTCACCCAGACACTCCAAGGACAAAGCTGGTGGCAGAAGCTGAGCTCTGCTGAAGTAAGGAGATAAGATGACCACTCCTGAGGTCAAGGAAAACTTCCCTGTCTGCACATGCGCAGGAAGGCTCCTTGGGGGTCAAAAAGGGAGGGGCCGCCACCCCGTAGTGTGTATGGACATGCACCCACAGGCCTCTGGGGTGAGATCCAGCTTAGCAAAAAGTGGCGCATGCATGTGGGAAGGGTCCTGGGACCAGTCAGGTGTGAAAAAAGAAACAAGATAATTGGCCAAAGGTAAACAAAGACCTGGCAGGACTGTCCGATAGAAGGGATTTAAATGGCCTCTGTACTGCGCTCCGCATTCCGGACGCCCGCCCTCCTCTCCCAGTGTGTAGTTCTGCCCCGCTTCTGACTTATACTGCGTTCCTCCTCATTAGAGAGGATGCTCATCCCCCTGCTCTCTGGGTGTGTACTTCTGCCCTGCTCTGTCTCAAATAAACAAATTGCTTCTCTGTGTGCTCTCCCATACGTTGTGCTGTGTCTTTAATAATAAACTTTGTACCTGTTTTTACAGTTTTTGCTTCCTTGAAACATTCTTGCTTTCAAACGGGGGAAAGAGCTAGGGCCCCTTTGCTTCTAGCCTCTAGCTCCTGGTGGTCTAGCGGCTAGGATTCCTGGTTTTCATCCAGGCTCCCCAGGTTCAATTCCCGGGCAGGGAACTAAGATCTCTCTTCAGGACCGATCTCAGCTGTCCCTCCGAGATCAGACCCTGCTACCTGAAAAGAGACCTGCGCTGGGCGGGATCCTGCTCCCACCCCTGCAGAGTGTGTTTCCTGTAGGCTGGGGGTCTCGGGGGCCCTGCACATGGGCGACCTGCGCAGGTGCGCAGCTCCCTGAAGAACAAGCAAATGCCTCTGCGCAGCCCACGGCAAAATCCGGAATCAAACCTCTGTAAAATCCAACCAGGGGCTTCCCTGGTGGCGCAGTGGTTGAGAGTCCGCCTGCCGATGCAAGGGACACAGGTTCGTGCCCCAGTCCGGGAAGATCCCACATGCCGCGGAGAGGCTGGGCCCGTGAGCCATGGCCGCTGAGCCTGCGCGTCCGGAGCCTGTGCTCCGCAACGGGAGAGGCCACAACAGTGAGAGGCCCGCGTACCGCAAAAAAAAAAAAAAAAAAAAAAAAAAAAAAATCCAACCAGCAAGTGAGGTTCTCACCCGCGGACAGGTGACTCCCCAGTTCCCCTCTGCAGCCCAGACCACTGTGTCCAGCTGCCGTTTTGTCTACCCCAATGTCTCCAAGGTGCCCAAACACCCCCAGTGAAGTTCTGAGGCCTGGCCCTTCACCCGGGACCCTGCGACCATTCAGGTGCACATATCACAAACCAGGAGCGCCTCTGACGACTCCCTCTGACCCTGCAGACCCCTCACCTAGGCAGTGCCCCCTGACCTGACTGTGCAGCCACCTCTCAGCTGGCAGGACTCAGCAGTGGCTTTCTAGAGCCCCCCAACTGCTCCCTACCACTTAACCACAGCGATCTTTCCAAAACACACATGATGCCCTGGACTCAGGCTTAAAACCTTTCTCAGGCATCTAGGCTGCTGAGTCCCCAGCAGCAGCTAGGATCTCCCCCTCCCCCATGATTCTTGATGATCTCAGACCTCAACTAACCCCAAGGGTGTCATGTCTTCTCAAAGAACAAGAATAGTATCAGCATTTGCTTTTCATCAGTGCAGTAAAACTTTAAGAACTTATGTTCCTAAATCACCCCCACATTACACCTGATTTGAACAACTGCATTCAAGCGTTTGTAAGCTGAATTTGCAATAAGAAGCAGTTTTTGTGCAGTCCTTTACAGTTTACCTAGAGCTTTCACCTCTGTTGTTTCTAATGAGATTTAATCCTTACTAGCAATTATAATAAGTGCAAGCAGGTATCCCCAGATGCATTCAAGCTCCCAGGCCCTCCAAGCCCTGGCAAGCCTTGCACCAGGGGCCTGGACATGCCCACCTCTCACAAGCAAACCCCAGGGATGGCATTTGCTAGATGATGTAGGTTACAGTGGACTGCCTTGCATTTAGGCTATAGAAACAGCCTACCCTGCTCACAGCCTCCTGTTGGCTCTTCCTCAGAATCACTGCACCTTGTAGAATTGTCACATCCCTTAAACCAGTGCTCAGCCAGGCCAGTGTGGTGGGGGCCCCAGACACCTGCCCTGACATCCTGGCCCAGGCCTGGGTGTGCAAACCCAAACACATCCACACCCAGGGATGCCTGTGCTTAATATCCATGTCCTTGGAAAGAACTGGCGACATTAAATCCATTTATTCCACTGTGTGTGGGCAGAGTGCAGAGAAGCAGCTCAGGGGGATTCAATGTTTTCACCCTGGCACATTCCATTCCACAGGAACGCCTGACCAGCACTCACGTGGGTTAAGCCAGCAATGGGAGCAGATGCCACCCAGCCGTTCAGGCAGAACATTTGCTGCCTGAACACTTCCAAATTCTCCTCCCCCTTATCCCCATGGCCCACCCGGGCTCGGGAGCCCTTTGTACTGGGAACTTGCCTCCCAGTGAGCCATTAAACCCAGGAAATGCTTGACATGGTAGTGAGCCTGTGTTCTCACACCAGCTACTCAGTCTAGACTTCGCGCATTTTCCCTTAGAGGAGCTCTCCTTGCTGCTTAAAGCAACAGCTCAGCACAGGCTTATGAAAACCCCACCGGCCCCCTCGAACAGGTTAGCTCCTCACCTCCTCTCTCCCAACTAACCTGAAGACTTGATCTTCCTCCAGGAGTGAGTTGACGGTCCAAGGTGAGAGCTCTGAATGGTGACGGAGGCAGACCCAGGAGTCAGGTGCTCCCAGCCCGCTCCTCAGTTCTCCTGCCTGCCTGGCCACGCCCACAGACATCACGACAGGCAGCCGCCCCCCCGCAAGTCCCCGCTCCCTCCCCTGCTCCCTCACCCCAGCAGCTGCAGGAGTCAGTCAGGAAATGAAGACAGGAGGCTCCTGGCCAGAGGCCAGAGCCGTCTCTGAATGCCAGGTATGACCTGCCCTCGCTGTGCCCTTGTTAAGCTCTACCTGTAGAAGGTAGCCAAGTGTTGCTACTTGTAATGGGTTTTTCTCTGTGAACAGGAATTGGGAAAACGCAAAATGAGTGAATATTCTGCCTACTTTTTTCTGTTCTGCGTTTTAAGAGTTCTCTGCTAGAGCTGATAAACCTGACCAGTGTTTCTCTTATTTTCTCATGCCCTTTCCCGCCTCCAGCCTAGGGCTGCGGCCAAGGTTACGCTTGTGGAAAGCACTGTCTCATACAACACACAGACACACACACACACACATAAACAACACACAGACGCACCCATATACAGATGCACATATGGACACTGACACATAAACTACACACATACAGATGCACACATGGACACACACGACACATAAACACACAAGGAAATACAAACAGACACAGAGACAGGTAAACTATACACAGACACACACACACCACAGACACTACACACACAGAGATGCAGAAACACACAGAAATATAAACAGGCACACAGAGAGACACATAACTACACACACTCCAACACACAGACATATGCACAGACACATTAACTACACAGACACAGACACACAGGCCTGCAGTGGACTGGGCAGCCCCACTGGAGCTTAGCCTACTGGGCACTGCCCAGATATTGGCAGGAAGTCCAAGGCTCTTGGCTCATCAACAGTGTAACAGGCAGAACCCAAAAAGATATCCTTATGAGAGGTTCCTCTCCAAACCTCTCTGGGAGAACCACATATTCATGCAGCCCAGCTGCACTAGGTGTTTGGAGGCACAGACTTAAAACAAGCATGTTGTACAAGGCAGGGGGCTGCCCAGGAGCAAGGACCAAGGATGCAGGGTCTCTGGGTCCCCCAGAGCACGGTGGGCACTGCCATAGCGCAGTACCACTGCTGGCACTCTGGCAGGAAAGTCCAGCCTCTCCAAGAGGAGGCGCAGTTGCCATGTTTGGAGACGTCTCTATTCAGATTGCCACAGGCAGCCAGTGTGGACACAGCAGTGACCCCATCCACATGGAATGGGGGCCACACTGAGCCTGTGGCCACCCCAGGAATGTCAGCACATCTGCACTCAACCATAGCCAAGTCTTCCTCCAGCACCTCAAGTCTTCCTCCACAGGGCAGAAAGTGGCAAGGGGACCCCAGGGCATGAATATGCAGGCATCTGGGGCAGACAGAAGGTTCTAGTCTGCTCTGTCCTTACAGAATGATCTCCACACATGGGGAGCCTTACTGTGGGGGCCAATCTATCCGAAGGAGGATCATGAAGCACCAGCAGGGCAATTGTGGCCACTGCATGGCTCTCTGTGCCTAATGCCCATATCACTAGCATCCATGTGCAGACCCCAAGCCTAGCCCATGTCTCTTGTGTAGTTGCTAAATATTTGCAGGGGAATCAACCCTATTCCTGCTCCAGGGGTGGGCTTGCATGGCCTAAATTATGGAGGAAATCTCAGCCCTGCCAGGAATTGGCATTTGCCATGTCCAAACCCACATGGCAGTGCAGCCCCTTCAGAGCAGGGCAGAGTCTCCGAGACCAAGCACCACACTGGACCAAACCATGAGCTCTCCATCTCTGGGCTTCTGAGTCACTGCCAACCCTCCCTCCTCATCGTTGAAGCCAGGTCCTGGTGGGGGTTCCCTTCTTGGCAGCTGAGAACAAGGATTGGATACAGCAGCATCACTAGAAGCCTGTAGTGTAATTCAGGTGGCCCTGCTACCCCATGAATGGGAACTGGATTTCTTCAATCAGAAGTGATCAGGGACAGTCTTAGGAATGACATGGTAATTTGACCAAGATATCACGATAAAGTCATATTTTCTTGGATGGCTCAGGAAATTCCTGAAGGAAATTCCAAACTAGGAGTTCTCTAAGTGTTCTCAGCAAACAGCAGCATCACTGGAATCAGACATAAAGGCCAAGGTGACTGTTTTGAAGTACACGGTACAGTTGACCCTGGAACAATATGGGTTTGAACTGCATGGGTCGATTTACACGTGGATTTTCAATTGTGCAGAGGGTGCGCATCCCTAACCCCCACATTGGTCAAGGGTCAACTCTACTTGAATGTATACATTCCAGCATATCTGTAATAAAACCTCTTTTCTTACATTATATGTAGTGGTGGGTTTTGTGTGAATGTGTGTATATGCATATTTTATGTTTGTGGGTGATCCCATGAAGGTCCCCCTGGCCTCTGACTCTCAATTGGTAGTTATGACTCAGAGTAATCCCCTTCCCAGTCCTCCAGCCACCTCTTCAGTGGAAACCTGCCTGCAGCTTCCCTTTATGAGCCCCACCCACCCCCAAGGATCCCTGTAACCACTTGCTCTCCAGGCTTCTGTGGTCCCCAGACATTGCCTGCTCTGACTGCACAGCCCATGTGTCCTGCTCACCCACTGGTGCTCACAGGTCGTCAGCTCAGCCAAGCCTGTGCACTGACCCTTAATAGATATGGCACAAGAGGGGACGCCGGGGCAGAAAGCCAGAGCAGCTTCCTTCTGCCTCATGGCCGAGATCAGAGAGTGAAACCAGAAAGAGGAAAAATCAAATGCAGACTCACATGGGTCTTTATCTACTGCTGTAACAAACCACCCCAAGTTTAGTAACAAAAATAGCAACCATTTATCATGCTCCCAGATTCTTTGGGTCTGGAATTCAAAAAGGCACAGTGGAAACAGCTCATCTGTGTCCCAAGACAGTCAGGGTGGCACAAAGGCATGAAGTAACTTGAGTCTGGGGGCTGGAAACATCTGGAGGTCCGCTAGCTTACCTCTGGGGTTGGTCTGCTGGCCTTGCCACATGGCCTGTGCCTTGACACTTGGACTGCCTCACAACATGGCAGCCACGGGCCAAGAGTCAGGAAGTGGAAGCCAACAGGTCCATGAGGTCTGACCCAGGACTGGCAGGTGTCACTTCTGCTATATCCCATTAAACAAACAGTCACAGAGGCCAGGTCCAAGGGGGAGGACACAGCCCCCAGTTCTTGATGTGAGGAATGTCAAAAAACATTATAGCCATGTTTTAAATTGCCACAGACTACTCTCTAGCCAAGGATACAGCAACTGAACAGGGAAGGCTTCATGCAAGCAATGGGAGGAATTCTGGATTAAATTCTGTAGTTTAAAGGCATTTAGTGGGGATGAGACAAGATGGCAGAGTAGAAGGACATGAATTCACCCCTTCTTACAGAAACACTTAAATCACAACTAACTGCTGAACAACCAATGATCAAAAACACACACACACACACACACAAAAAAAAAGCCAGAACCTACCAAAAAAATACCCTACATCCAAAGATAAAGAAGCCACAATGAGATGGCAGGAGGAGTGCAAATGCAATAAAATCAAATCCCATACATGCCAGGTGGGAAACCCCCAAACTGGAAAACAATTATACCACAGACTTTCTCCCATAGGAGTAAAAGTCCTGAGACCCATGTGAGATTTACCAGTCTGAAGGTCTGGCAATAGGAGGAGGAAGCCCAGAGTATCTGGTATTGAAGGTCTGATCACAGGAATTCCACAGGACTGGAGGAAACAGAAACTCCATTCCTGGAGGGTGCACACAGATTCTTGTGTACACCAGGACCCAGGGGAAGAAATCAGTGACCTTGTAAGAGACTGGGCCAGGTTTACCTGCTAGTATTGGAGGGTGTCCTGCAGAGGCGGGGGGCAGCTGTGGCTTGCTGCAGGGACAAGGACACTGGCAGTGGCAGTTCTGGTGAGTACTCATTGGTATTAGCCCTCTTGGAGGCCACCATTTTCTCACCAAGACCTGGCCCAACCCAACAGCTTGTAGGCTCCAGTGTTGGGATGCCTCAGACCTAATAACCAACAGGGTGGGAACACAGCCTCACCCATCAGTAGACAGGCTGCTTAAAGTCCTCTTGAATAAATAGCTGCCTGATAAACAAACCCCTGACACAGCCCTGCCCACCAGTGGGACGAGACCCAGCTCCACCCACCAGTGGGCAGGTACCATTCCGTCCCATCAGGATGCCTGCACAAGCCTCTTAGACCAGCATCACCCACCAGCGGGCAGACACCAAAAGCAAGAGGAACTACAACCCTGTAGCCTGCAGAACGGAAAACATAATCACAGAAATTTAGACAAAATGAGACAGTGGAGGAATATGTTTCACATGAAGGACAAGAAAAAACCCCAGAAGAATAACTAAGAGAAGTGGGATAGGCAATCTACCCAAAAAGGAATTCAGAATAATGACAGTAAAGATGATCCAAAATCTTGGAAATAGAATGGAGGCACAGATCAAGAAGATACAAGAAATGTTTAACAAAGACCTAGAAAAACTAAAGAACAAACAGAGATGAACAATACAATAACTTAAATGAAGAATACACTAGAAGGAATCAATAGCAGAATAACTGAGACAGAAGAATGGATAAGTAACCTGGAAGACAGAATGGTGGAAATCACTGCCACAGAACACAATAAAGAAAAAAAGAATGAAAAGAAATGAGGACAGACTAAGAGACCTAGGAGACAACATTAAACATACCAACATTTGCATTATAGGATCCCAGAAGGAGAAGAGAAAGAGAACGTGTTGGAGAAAATATTTGAAGAAATAATAGCTGAAAACTTCCCTAACATTGGAACGAAAACAGTCACCCAAGTCCAAGAAGCATAGAGAGTCCCAGGCAGGATAAACCCAAGGAGGAACATGCTGAGACACATAGTAATCAAACTGACAAAAATTAAAGACAAAGAAAAAATATTAAAGCAATGAGGGAAAAGCAACAAATAATGTACAAGGGAATCCCCATAAGGTTATCAGCTGATTTTTCAGCAGAAACTCTGAAGGCAAGAAGGGAGTGTCACAATACATTTAAAGTGTTGAAAGGGAAGAACCTACAACCAAGAATACTCTATGCAGCAAGGCTCTCATTCAGATTTGACAGAGAAATGAAAAGCTTTACAGACAAGAACAGCTAAGAGAATTCAGCACCACCAGACCAGCTTTACAACAAATGCTAAAGGAACTTATCTGGGCAGAAAAGAAAAGGCCACACCTAGAAACAAAATTATGAATGGAAAATCTCACCAGTAAAGGCAAACATATAGTAAAGGTAGGAAATCATCCCTCTCAAAATATGATATCAAACCCAGCAATTGTCAGAAGAGGAGAGCACAAATTCAGGATATTGGAAATGCATTTGAAATTAAAAGACCAGTAACATAAAAGAATCTTGCATATATATAGACTGATATATCAAAACCTCATGGTAACCACAAACTTAAAATCTATATTAGAAACACACACACGAAAGAAAAAGGAATCCAAACACAACACTAAAGTTAGTCATCAAACCACAAGAGAAGACAACAAAAGAGGAAGGAGAGTAAAAACACCTACAAAAACAAATCCAAAATAATTAACAAAATGGCAATAAGAACATACATATCAATAATTACCCTAACATAAACGGAAGAAATACTCCAGCCAAAAGACATAGACTGGCTGAATGGATACAAAAACAAGGCCCATATATATGCTGTCTACAAGACACCCACTTCAGACCTGGGGACACATACAGGCTGAAAGTGGGGGATGGAAAAGTGTATTCCATGTAAATGGAAATCAAAAGAAAGCTTGAGTAGCAATACTCATATCAGACAAAATTGACTTTAAAATAAGGACTGTTACAAGAGAAAAAGAAGGACACTACATAACGATCAAGGGATCAATCCAAGAAGAAGATATAACAATTGTAAATATATATGCACCCAACATAGGAGCATGTCAATATACAAGGCAAATACTAACAGCCATAAAAGGAGAAATCGACAGTAACACAATAATAGTGGGTGACTTTAACACCCCACCTTCATCAATGGATATATCATCCAGACAGAAAACCAATAAGGAAACACAGGCCTTAAATGACATTATACCAGATGGACTTAATTGATATTTATAGAGCATTCCATCCCAAAGCAGCAGAATACACATTCTTCTCAAGTGCACATGGAATTTTCTCAAGGATTGATCACATGCTGGGTCACAAAGTGAGCCTCAGTAAATTTAAGAAAACTGAAATCATATCAAGCATCTTTTCTTTTTTCAAGCATCTTTTTTGACCACAATGCTATGAGATTAGAAATCAACTACAAGGAAAAAAAAAACAGTAAAAAACAAAAACATGTGGAGGCCAAACAATATGCTATTAAACAACCAATGGACCACTGAAGAAATAAAAGAGGAAATAAAAACATACCTAGAGACAAATGAAAATGAAAACACGATGACCCAAAACCTATGGGATGCAGCAAACGCAGTTCTAGGGCTTCTGGGAAGATGGCGGAAGAGTAAGACGTGGAGATCACCTTCCTCCCCACAGATACACCAGAAATACATCTACATGTGGGACAAATCCTACAGAACACCTACTGAACAATGGCAGAAGACCTCAGACCTCCCAAAAGGCAAGAAACCCCCCATGTACCTGAGTAGGGCAAAAGAAAAAAGAAAAAACAGAGACAAAAGGATAGGGACGGGACCTGCACCTCTGCGAGGGAGCTGTGAAGGAGAAAAGGTTTCCACACACTAGGAAGCCCCTTCATGGGCGGAGACTGTGGGTGGCGGAGGGGGAAAGCTTCGGAGCCACGGAGGAGAGCACAGCCACAGGGGTGCAGGGAGCAAAGCGGCGAGATTCTCCCACAGAGGATCTGTGCCGACCAGCACTCACCAGCCCGAGAGGCTTGTCTGCTCACCCGCTGGGGAGGGTGGGGCTGGGAGTTGAGGCTCGGGCTTCAGTTGGAGCGCAGGGAGAGGACTGGGGTTGGCGGCGTGAACACAGCCTGCAGGGGGTTAGTGCACTATGACTAGCTGGGAGGGAGTCTGGGGAAAAGTCTGGACCTGCCGAAGAAAAAAGAGACTTTTCCTTCCCTCTTTGTTTCGTGGTGCGCAAGGAGAGGGGATTAAGAGCGCTGCTTAAAGGAGCTCCAGAGATGGGTGTGAGCCGCTGTTAAAAGCGCGGACCCCAGAGACGGGCCTGAGACGCTAAGGCTGCTGCTGCCGCCACCAAGAAGCCTGTGTGCGAGCACAGGTTACCATCCACACCCCGCTTCCGGGGAGCCTGTCCAGCCTGCCACTGCCAGGGTCCCAGGATCCAGGGACAACTTCCCCTGGAGAACTCACGGCGCACCTCAGGCTGATGCAACGTCACGCCGGCCTCTGCCGCCACAGGCTCGCCCCCCACTCCGTTCCCCTCCCTTCCCCCGGCCTGAGTGAGCCAGAGTCCCCAGATCAGCGGCTCCTTTAACCCTGTCCTGTCTGAGCGAAGAACAGACACCCTCCGGCGACCCACATACAGAGACGGGGCCAAATCCAAAGCTGAGCCCATGGGAGCTGTGAGAACAAAGAAGAGAAAGAGAAATCTCTCCCAGCAGCATCAGAAGCAGTGCATTAAAGCTCCATAATCTACTTGATGTCTGTGGAATACATGAATAGACAACAAATCATCCCAAATTGAGGAGGTGGACTTTGACAGCAAGATTTATGCTGTATAGTTTTGCTTCCACCATTTGTCCTAAGGTTCTATCCATCCGTTTTTTTTGTTTTGATTTGTCTTGTTTTTTAAATTTTTTTTCTTAATAATTATTTTTAATAGCTTTATTATATTGTATATTATTTTATTTTACTTTATCTTTCTTTCTTTTTTCCTTCCTTCCCTCCTTCCTTCCTTCCTACCTTCCTCCCTCCCACCCTCCCTCCGTTCTTTCTTTCATTCTTTCTTTCTTTCTACTGCTACTAATTCTTTCTTTCTATTTTTTCTCCCCTTTATTCTGAGCCGTGTGGATGAAAGGCTCTTGGTGCTGCAGCCAGAAGTCAGTGCTGTGCCTCTGGGTTGGGAGAGCCAACTTCAGGACACTGGTCCACAAGAGACCTCCCAGCTCCACATAATATCAAATGGCGAAAATCTCCCAGAGATCTCCATCTCAACACCAGCACCCAGCTTCACTCAACAACCAGCAAGCTACACTGTGGGACACCCTATGCCAAACAACTAGCAGGACAGGAACACAAGCCCACCCATTAACAGAGAGGCTGCCTAAAATCATAAAAAGCCCACAGACACGCCAAAACACACCATCACACGTGGACCTACCCACCAGAAAGACAAGATCCAGCCTCAGCACCAGAACATAGGCACTAATTCCCTCCACCAGGAAGCCTACACAACCCACTGAACCAACTTTAGCCACTGGGGACAGACATCAAAAACAATGGGAACTACGAATCTGCAGCCTGCAAAAAGGAGAACCAAACACAGTAAGATAAGCAAAATGAGAAGACAGAAAAACACACAGCAGATGAAGGAGCAAGATAAAAACCCACCAGACCTAACAAATGAAGAGGAAATAGGCAGTCTACCTGAAAAAGAATTCAGAATAATGATAGTAAAGATGATCCAAAATCCTGGAAATAGAATAGACAAAATGCAAGAAACATTTAACAAGGACCTAGAAGAATTAAAGATGAAACAAGCAACGATGAACAACACAATAAATGAAATGAAAAATACTCTAGATGGGATCAATAGCAGAATAACTGAGGCAGAAGAACGGATAAGTGACCTGGAAGATAAAATAGTGGAAATAACTACTTCAGAGAAGAATAAAGAAAAAGAATGAAAAGAACTGAGGACAGTCTCAAAGACCTCTGGGACAACATTAAACGCACCAACATTTGAATTATAGAGGTTCCAGAAGAAGAAGAGAAACAGAAAGGGACTGAGAAGATATTTGAAGAGATTATAGTTGAAAACTTCCCTAATATGGGAAAGGAAATAGTTAATCAAGTCCAGGAAACACAGAGAGTCCCATACAGGATAAATCCAAGGAGAAATACGCCAAGAAACATATTAATCAAACTGTCAAAAATTAAATACAAAGAAAGCATATTAAAAGCAGCAAGGGAAAAACAACAAATAACACACAAGGGAATCGCCATAAGGTTAACAGCTGATCTTTCAGCAGAAACTCTGCAAGCCAGAAGGGAGTGGCAGGACATATTTAAAGTGATGAAGGAGAAAAACCTACCACCAAGATTACTCTACCCAGCAAGAATCTCAATCAGATTTGATGGAGAAATTAAAACCTTTACAGACAAGCAAAACCTGAGAGAGTTCAGCACCACCAAACCAGCTTTACAACAACTGCTAAAGGAACTTCTCTAGGCAAGAAGCACAAGGGAAGAAAAAGACCTACAATAACGAACCCAAAACAATTAAGAAAATGGGAATAGGAACATACATATCGATAATAACCTTAAATGTAAATGGACTAAATGCTCCCACCAAAAGACACAGATTGGCTGAAGGGATATGAAAACAAGACCCATATAGATGCTGTCTACAAGAGACCCAATTCAGACCTAGAGACACACACAGACTGAAAGTAAGAGGATGGAAAAAAATATTTCATGCAAATGAAAACCAAAAGAAAGCTGGAGTAGCAATTCTCATATCAGACAAAATAGACTTTAAAATAAAGACTATTAGAAGAGACAAAGAAGGACACTACATAATGATGAAGGGATTGATCCAAGAAGAAGATATTACAATTGTAAATATTTATGCACCCAACATAGGAGCACCTCAGTACATAAGGCAAATAGTAACAGCTATAAAAGGGGAAATCAACAGTAACACACTCAAGTAGGGGACTTTAACACCCCACTTTCACCAATGGACAGATCATCCAAAATGAAAATAAATAAGGAAACACAAGCTTTAAATGATACATTAAACAAGATGGATTTAAATGATATTTATAGGACACTCCATCAAAAACAACAGAATACATATTTTTCTCAAGTGCTCTTGGAACATTCTCCAGGATAGATCATATCTTGGGTCACAAATCAAGCCATGGTAAATTTAAGAAAATTTAAATTATATCAAGTATCTTTCCGACCACAACGCCATGAGACTCAATATCAATTACAGGAAAAGATCTGTAAAAACTACAAACACATGGAGGCTAAACAATACACTACTTAATAACGAAGTCATCACTGAAAAAATCAAAGAGGAAATTTAAAAATACCTAGAAACAAATGACAATGGAGACACGACAACCCAAAATCTATGGGATGCAGCAAAAGCAGTTCTAAGGGGGAAGTTTATAGCAATACAAGCCCACCTTAAGAAGCAGGAAACATCTCAAATAAACAACCTAACCTTGCACCTCAAGCAATTAGAGAAAGAAGAACAAAAAATCCCCAAAGCTAGAAGGAAAGAAATCATAAAAATCAGATCACAAATAAATGGAAAAGAAATGAAGGAAACAATAGCAAAGATCAATAAAACTAAAAGCTGGTTCTTTGAGAAGAATTGATTGAGAAGAATTGATAAACCGTTAGCCAGACTCATCAAGAAAATAAGAGAGAAGACTCATCAACAGAATTAGAAATGAAAAAGAAGAAGTAACAACGGACACAGCAGAAATAAAAAAGATCATGAGAGATTATTACAAGCATCTCTAGGCCAATAACATGGACAATCTGGAAGAAATGGACAAATTCTTAGAAATGCACAACCTGCCAAGACTGAACCAGGAAGAAATAGGAAAAATGAACAGACCAATCACAAGCACTGAAATTGAAACTGTGTTTAAAAATCTTCCAAAAACCGAAAGCCCAGGACCAGATGGCTTCACAGGCGACTTCTATCAAACATTTAGAGAAGAGCTAACACCTATCCTTCTCAAACTCTTCCAAAATATAGCAGAGAGAGAAACACTCCCAAATTCCTTCTACGAGGCCACCGTCACCTTGATACCAAAACCAGACAAGGATGTCACAAAGAAAGACAACTACAGGCCAATATCACTGATGAACATAGATGCAAAAATCCTCAACAAAATACTAGCAAACAGAATCCAACAGCACATTAAAAGGATCATACACCATGATCAAGTGGGGTTTATTCCAGGAATGCAAAGATTCTTCAATATACGCAAATCTATCAATGTGATAAACCATATTAACAAATTGAAGGAGAAAAACCATATGATCATCTCAATAGATGCCGAGAAAGCTTTTGACAAAATTCAATACCATTTATGATAAAAACCCTGCAGAAGTAGGCATAGAGGGAACTTTCCTCAACATAATAAAGGCCATATATGACAAGCCCACAGCCAACATCATCCTCAATGGTGAAAAACTGAAAGCATTTCCACTAAGATCAGGAACAAGACAAGGTTGCCCACTCTCACCACTCTTATTCAACATAATTTTGGAAGTTTTAGCCACAGCAATCAGAGAAGGAAATAAAAGGAATCCAAATGGGAAAAGAAGCAAAGTTGTCACTGTTTGCAAATGACATGATACTATACATAGAGAATCCTAAAAATGCTACCAGAAAACTACTAGAGCTAATCAATGAATTTCATAAAGTAGCAGGATACAAAATTAATGCACAGAAATCTCTGGCATTCCCATATACTAATGATGAAAAATCCGAAAGTGAAATCAAGAAAAAACTCCCATTTACCATTGCAACAAAAAGAATAAAATATCTAGGAATAAACCTATGTAAGGAGACAAAAGATCTGTATGTAGAAAATTATAAGACACTGATGAAAGAAATTAAAGATGATACAAATAGATGGAGAGATATACCATGTTCTTGGATTGGAAGAATCAACATTGTGAAAATGACTCTACTACCCAAAGCAATCTATAGATTCAATGCAATCCCTATCAAACTACCACTGGCATTTTTCACAGACTAGAACAAAAAATTTTGCAATTTGTATGGAAACACAAAAGACCCCGAATAGCCAAAGCAATCTTGAGAACGAAAGAAGGAACTGGAGGAATCAGGCTCCCTGACTTCAGACTATACTACAAAGCTACAGTCATCAAGACGGTATGGTACTGGCACAAAAACAGAAAGATAGATCAATGGAACAGGACAGAAAGCCCAGAGATAAACCCATGCACATATGGACACCTTATCTTTGATAAAGGTGGCAGTAATGTACAATGGAGAAAGGACAGCCTCTTCAATAAGTGGTGCTGGGAAAACTGGACAGGTACATGTAAAAGTATGAGATTAGATCACTCCCTAACACCATACACAAAAATAAGCTCAAAATGGATTAAAGACCTAAATGTAAGGCCAGAAACTATCAAACTCTTAGAGGAAAACATAGGCAGAACACTCTATGACATAAATCACAGCAAGATCCTTTCTGACCCACCTCCTAGAGTAATGGAAATAAAAAGAAAAATAAACAAATGGGACCTAATGAAACTTCAAAGCTTTTGCACAGCAAAGGAAACCATAAACAAGACCAAAAGACAACCCTCAGAATGGGAGAAAATATTTGCAAATGAAGCAACTGACAAAGGATTAATCTCCAAAATTTACAAGCAGCTCATGCAGCTCAATAACAAGAAAACAAACAACCCAATCCAAAAATGGGCAGAAGACCTAAATAGACATTTCTCCAAAGAAGATATACAGACTGCCAACAAACACATGAAAGAATGCTCAACATCATTAATCATTAGAGAAATGCAAATCAAAACTACAATGAGATATCATCTCACACCAGTCAGAATGGCCATCATCAAAAAATCTAGAAACAATAAATGCTGGAGAGGGTGTGGAGAAAAGGGAACACTCTTGCACTGCTGGTGGGAATGTGAATTGGTTCAGCCACTATGGAGAACAGTATGGAGGTTCCTTAAAAAACTAAAAATAGAACTACCATATGACCCAGCAATCCCACTACTGGGCATATACCCTGAGAAAACCGAAATTCATAAAGAGTCATGTACCAAAATGTTCATTGCAGCTCTATTTACAATAGCCAGGAGATGGAAACAACCTAAGTGCCCATCATCGGATGAATGGATAAAGAAGATGTGGCACATATATACAATGGAATATTACTCAGCCATAAAAAGAAACAAAATTGAGCTATTTGTAATGAGGTGGATAGACCTAGAGTCTGTCATACAGAGTGAAGTAAGTCAGAAAGAAAAAGACAAATACCGTATGCTAACACATATATATGGAATTTAAGAAAAAAATGTCATGAAGAACCTAGGGGTAAAGCAGGAATAAAGACGCAGACCTCTTAGAGAACGGACTTGAGGATATGGGGAGGGGGAAGGGTGAGCTGTGACAGGGCGAGAGAGAGTCATGGGCATATACACACTAACAAACGCAGTAAGGTAGATAGCTAGTGGGAAGCAGCCGCATGGCACAGGGATATTGGCTCGGTGCTTTGTGACAGCCTGGAGGGGTGGGATGGGGAGGGTGGGAGGGAGGGAGACGCAACAGGGAAGACATATGGGAACATATGTTTATGTATGACTGATTCACTTTGTTATAAAGCAGAAACTAACACACCATTGTAAAGCAATTATACCCCAATAAAGATGTTAAAAAAAAAAAAAAAAGACAGTATGGTACTGGCACAAAAACAGAAAGATAGATCAATGGAACAGGATAGAAAGCCCAGAGATAAACCCACGCACATATGGACACCTTATCTTTGACAAAGGTGGCAGGAATGTACAGTGGAGAAAGGACAGCCTCTTCAATAAGTGGTGCTGGGAAAACTGGACAGATACATGTAAAAGTATGAGATTAGATCACTCCCTAACACCATACACAAAAATAAGCTCAAAATGGATTAAAGACCTAAATGTAAGGCCAGACAATATCAAACTTTTAGAGGAAAACATAGGCAGAACACTCTATGACATAAATCACAGCAAGATCCTTTTTGACCCACCTCCTAGAGAAATGGAATAAAAACAAAAATAAACAAATGGGACCTAATGGAACTTAAAAGCTTTTGCACAGCAAAGGAAACCATAAACAAGACCAAAGGACAACCCTCAGAATGAGAGAAAATATTTGCAAATGAAGCAACTGACAAAGGATTAATCTCCAAAATTTATAAGCAGCTCATGCAGCTCAATAACAAAACAACAAACCCAATCCAAAAATGGGCAGAAGACCTAAATAGACATTTATCCAAAGAAGATATACAGACTGCCAACAAACACATGAAAGAATGCTCAACTTCATTAATCGTTAGAGAAATGCAAATCAAAAGTACAATGAGATATCCTCTCACACCAGTCAGAATGGCCATCATCAAAAAATCTAGAAACAATAAATGCTGGAGAGGGTGTGGAGAAAAGGGAACCCTCTTGCACTGTTGGTGGGAATGGTGGGAATGTGAATTGATACAGCCACTGTGGAGAACAGTATGGAAGTTGTTTTAAAAACTACAAATAGAACTACCATATGATCCACCAATCCCACTACTGGGCATAAACCCTGAGAAAACCATAATTCAAAAAGAGTCATGTACCAATATGTTCATTTCAGCTCTATTTACAATAGCCCGGAGATGGAAACAACCTAAGTGTCCATCATCGGATGAATGGATAAAGAAGATGTTGCAAATATATACAATGGAATATTACTCAGCCATAAAAAGAAATGAAATTGATCTATTTGTAATGAGGTGGATAGATCTAGAGTCTGTTATACAGAGTGAAGTAAGTCAGAAAGAAAAAGACAAATACCGTATGCTAACACATATATATGGAATTTAAGAAGAAAAAAAAATGTCATGAAGAACCTAGGGGTAAGACAGGAATAAAGACACAGACCTACTGGAGAATGGACTTGAGGATATGGGGAGGGGGAAGGGTGAGCTGTGACAGGGCGAGAGAGAGTCATGGACATATACACACTAACTAACGTAAGGTAGACAGCTAGTGGGAAGCAGCCACATGGCACAGGGATATTGGCTCGGTGCTTTGTGACTGCCTGGAGGGGTGGGATAGGGAGGGTGGGAGGGAGGGAGATGCAAGAGGGAAGAGATATAGGAACATATGTATATGTATAACTGATTCACTTTGTTATAAAGCAGAAACTAATACACCACTGTAAAGCAATTATACCCCAATAAAGATGTTAAAAAAAAAAAGAAAATAAGAGAGAAGACTCAAATCAATAGAATTAAAAATGAAAAAGAAGAAGTAACAACGGACACTGAAGAAATACAAAAGATCATGAGAGATTACTACAAGCAACTCTATGACAATAAAATGGACAACCTGGAAGAAATGGACAAATTCTTAGAAATGCACAACCTGCCAAGACTGAATCAGGAAGAAATAGAAAATATGAACAGACCAATCACAAGCACTGAAATGGAAACTGTGATTAAAAATCTTCCAACAGGGGCTTCCCTGGTGGCGCAGTGGTTGAGAGTTCGCCTGCCGATGCAGGGGACACGGGTTCGTGCCCTGGTCCGAGAAGATCCCACATGTCGCGGAGCGGCTTGGCCCGTGAGCCATGGCCGCTGAGCCTGAGCGTCCGGCGCGTGTGCTCCGCAATGGGAGAGGCCACAACAGTGAGAGGCCCGCGTACTGAAAAAAAAATCTTCCAACAAACAAAAGCCCAGGACCAGATGGATTCACAGGCGAATTCTATCAAACATTTAGAGAAGAGCTAACACCTATTCTTCTCAAACTCTTCCAAAATATAGCAGAGGGAGGAACACTCCCAAACTCATTCTATGAGGCCACCATCACCTTGATATCAAAACCAGACAAGGATGTCACAAAGAAAGACAACTACAGGCCAATATCACTGATGAACATAGATGCAAAAATCCTCAACAAAATACTAGCAAACAGAATCCAACAGCACATTAAAAGGATCATACACCATGATCAAGTGGGGTTTATTCCAGGAATGCAAGGATTCTTCAATATATGCAAAACAATCAATCTGATAAACCAT
This sequence comes from Globicephala melas, assembly GCF_963455315.2. Lineage (NCBI taxonomy): Eukaryota > Metazoa > Chordata > Mammalia > Artiodactyla > Delphinidae > Globicephala > Globicephala melas. The sequence continues at coordinate 112,397,191 of NC_083320.1, forward strand.
ATTAACAAATTGAAGGAGAAAAACCATATGATTATCTCAATAGATGCAGAAAATGCTTTTGACAAAATTTAACACCCATTTATTATAAAAACCTGGGAGAAAGTAGGCATAGAGGGAACTTTCCTCAACATAATAAAGGCCATATATTACAAACCCACAGCCAACATCATCCTCAATGGTGAAAAACTGAAAGCATTTCCACTAAGATCAGGAACAAGACAAGGTTGCCCACTCTCACCACTCTTATTCAACATAGTTTTGGAAGTTTTAGCCACATCAGTCAGAGAAGAAAAGGAAATAAAAGGAATCCAAATCAGAAAAGAAGACAGAAAGCTGTCACTGTTTGCAGATGACATGATACTATACATAGAGAATCCTAAAAATGCTACCAGAAAACTACTAGAGCTAGTCAATGAATTTGCTAAAGTAGCAGAACACAAAATTAATGCACAGAAATCTCTGGCATTCCTATACACTAATGATGAAAAATCTGAAATTGAAATCAAGAAAACACTCCCATTTACCATTGCAACAAAAAGAATAAAATATCTAGGAATAAACCTACGTAAGGAGACAAAAGACCTGTATGCAGAAAATTATAAGACACTGATGAAAGAAATTAAAGATGATACAAATAGATGGAGAGATATACCATGTTCTTGGATTGGAAGAACCAACATTGTGAAAATGACTCTACTACCCAAAGCAATCTACAGATTCAATGCAATCCCTATCAAACTACCACTGGCATTTTTCACAGAACTAAAACAAAAAATTTCACAATTTGTATGGAAACACAAAAGACCCCGAATAGCCAAAGCAATCTTGAGAACGAAAAACGGAGCTGGAGGAATCAGGTTCCCTGACTTCAGACTATACTACAAAGCTACAGTAATCAAGACAGTATGGTACTGGCACAAAAACAGAAAGATAGATCAATGGAACAGGATAGAAAACCCAGAGATAAACCCACGCACATATGGTCACCTTATCTTTGATAAAGGAGGAGATGTACAGTGGAGAAAGGACAGCCTCTTCAATAAGTGGTGTGGAGAAAACTGGACAGGTACATGTAAAAGTATGAGATTAGATCACTCCCTAACACCATACACAAAAATAAGCTCAAAATGGATTAAAGACCTAAATGTAAGGCCAGACACTATCAAACTCTTAGAGGAAAACATAGGCAGAACACTCTATGACATAAATCACAGAGTCTGTCATATAGAGTGAAGTAAGTCATAAAGAGAAAGACAAATACAATATGCTAACACATATATATGGAATTTAAGGGAAAAAATATGTCATGAAGAACCTAGGGGTAAGGCAGGAATAAAGACACAGACCTACTCTGGACTTGGAGAATGGACTTGAGGATATGGGGAGAGGGAAGGCTAAGCTCTGACAAAGCGAGAGAGAGGCATGGACATATATACACTACCAAACGTGAAGTAGATAGGTAGTGGGAAGCAGCTGCATAGCACAGGGAGATTAGCTCTGTGCTTTGTGACCGCCTGGAGGGGTGGGATAGGGAGGGTGGGAGGGAGGGAGACGCACGAGGGAAGAGATATGGGAACATATGTATATGTATAACTGATTCACTTTGTTATAAAGCAGAATGTAACACACCATTGTAAAGCAATTATACTCCAAAAAATGTAAAAAAACAAACAAACAAACAAAAAAGGCAGTTCTAAGCAGGAAGCTTATAGTAATACACGCTTACCTCAGGAAACAAGAAAAATCTCAAATAAACAACCTAAACTGACACCTGAAGCAACTGGAGAAAGAAGAATAAACAAAACCCAAAGTTAGTAGAAGGAAAGAAATCATAAAATCAGAACAGAAATAAATGAAATAGAGATGAATAAAACAACAGAAATGATCAATGAAACTAAATGAAACTAAAATCTGGATCTTTGAAAAGATAAACAAAATTGATAAACCTTTAGAACCCTCATCAAGATAAAGAGGGAGAGGGTTCAAACCAATAAAATTAGAAATGAAACAGGAGAAGTTACAACAGACACCACAGAGATACAGAGCATCATAAGAGACTACTACAAGCAACTATATGCCAATAAAATAGACAACCTAGAAGAAGTGGACAAATTCGTAGAAAGATACAATCTCCCAAGGCTGAACTAGGATGAAATAGAAAATATGAACAGACCAATCACAAGTACTGAAATTGAATCTGTAATTTTAAAACTTGCAACAAACAAAAGTCCAGGACCGGCTGGCTTCACAGGTGAATTCTACCAAACATTCAGAGAATAGTTAACACCTACCCTTCGAAAACTATTCCAAAAAATTGCAGAGGAAGGAACACTCCCAAATTCATTCTATTAGGCCACCATCATGCTGATACCAAAACCAAAGATACCACAAAGAAAGAAGATTACAGGCCAATATCACTGATGAACATAGACACAAAAATCCTCAACAAAATACTACCAAACTGAATGCAACAATATGTTAAAGGGATTATACACCATCATCAAGTGAGATTATCCCAGGATGCAAGGATTTTTCAATATCTGCAAATCAATCAACATGATACACCACATTAACAAACTGAAGAATAAAAACCATATGATCATCTCAATAGCTACACAAAAAGCTTTTGACAAAACTCAACACCAACTTATGATAAAAAATCTCAAGCAAGTGGGCAGAGAGGGAAAATACCTCAACATAATAAAGACTATATATGACAAACTTACAGCTAACATCATACTCAATGGTGAAAATCTGAAAGCATTTCCTCTAAGGTCAGGAACATGTCCACTCTCGCCAGTTTTATTCAACATAGTTTTGGACGTCTTACCCAAGACAATCAGAGAATAAAAAGAAATAATGGGAATCCAAAGTGGAAAAGAAGAAGTGAAACAGTCACTGCTTGCAGATGACATGATACTGTACATAGAGAATCGTAAAGATGCTACCAGAAAACTACTAGAGCCCATCAATGAATTTGGTAAAGTTGCAGGATACAAAATAAATACACAGAAATCTGTTGCATTTCTATACACTAACAATGAAAGATCATAAACAGAAATTAAAGAAACAATCCCATTTAGCACAGCATCAAAAAGAATAAAATACCTAGGAATATACCTACCTAAGGAGACAAAAGATCAGTACTCCAAAAACTATAAGACACTGATGAAAAAAAATCGAAGATGACACAAACAGATGGAAAGGTATACCAGTATCCTGGATTGGAAGAATCAACATTGTGAAAATGACTATACTACCCAAAACAATCTACAGATTCAATTCAATCCCTATCAAATTACCAATGGCATTTTTCCCAAAACTGGAACAAAAATTTTTTAAATTTGTATGGAGACTCAAAAGACCCCAAATAGCCAAAGTAATCTTGAGAAAGAAAAACAGAGCTGGAGGAATCACGTTCTCTGACTTCAGACTATACAAGAAAGGTACAGTCATCAAAACAGTACAGTACTGGCACAAAACCAGAAATATACATCAATGGAAAAAGATAGAAAGCCCAGAAATAAACACACACACCTATGGTCAATTAAACTATGACAATGAGGCAAGACTATACAATGGAGAAAAGACTCTTCAATAAATGGTGCTGGGAAAACTGGACGGCTACATGTAAATGAATGAAATTAGAACACTCTCTAACACCATACACAAAAATAAACTCAAAATGGATTAGAGACCTAAATGTAAGACCAGACACTATAAAACGCTTAGAGGAAAACATAGGAAGAACACTCTTTGACATAAATCACAGCAAGAGCATTTTTCATCCACATCCTAGAGTAATGGAAATAGAAACAAAAATAAACAAATGGGACCTAATGAAACTTAAAAGCTTTTGTGCAGCAAAGGAAACCATAAACAAGACGAAAAGACAACCTTCAGAATGGGAGAAAATATTTGCAAACGAAACAATGGACAAAGGATCAATCTCCAAAATATATAAACAGCTCATGCAGCTCAATATTAAAAAAACAAACAACCCAATCCAAAAATGGGCAGAAGACCTAAATAGACATTTCTCCAAAGAAGACATACAGATGGCCAAGAAGCACACGAAAAGCTGCTCAACATCACTAATTATTAGAGAAATGCAAATCAAAATTAACATGAGGTATCACCTCACACCAGTTAGAATGGGCATCAACAGAAAATCTAGAAACAATAAATGCTGGAGAGGGTGTGGAGAAAAGGGAACACTCTTGCACTGTTAGTGGGAATGTAAATTGATACAGCCACTATGGAGAACAGTATGGAGGTTCCTTAAAAAACTAAGAATAGAACTACCATATGACACAGCAATCCCACTACTGGGCATATACCCTGAGAAAACCATAATTCAAAAAGAGTCATGTACCAAAATGTTCATTGCAGCTCTATTTACAATAGCCAGGACATGGAAGCAACCTAAGTGTCCATCTACAGATGAATGGATAAAGAAGATGTGGCACATATATACAATGGAATATTACTCAGCCATAAAAAGAAACGAAATTGAGTTATTTGTAGTGAGGTGGATGGACCTAGAGTCTGTCATACAGAGTGAAGTAAGTCAGAAAGAGAAAGACAAATACCATATGCTAACACATATATATGTAATCTAAAAGAAAAAAATGGTCATGAAGAACCTAGGGGCAAGATGGGAATAAAGGTGCAGACCTACTGGAGAATGGACTTGAGGACATGGGGAGAGAGAAGGGTAAGCTGGGACAAAGTGAGAAAGTGGCATGGACATATATACACTACCAAATGTAAAACAGATAGCTAGTGGGAAGCATCAGCATAGCACAGGGAGATCAGCTTGGTGCTTTGTGACCACTTAGAGGGGTGGGATACGGAGGGTGGGAGGGAGGGAGATGCAAGAGGGAAGAGATAAGGGGACATATGTATATGTATAGCTGATTCACTTTGTTATGAAGCAGAAACTAACACACCATTGTTAAGCAATTATACTCCAATAAAGATGTTGGAAAAAAAAATGGGCAGAAGACTTAAATAGACATTTCTCCAAAGAAGACATACAGATGGACAACAGGCACATGTAAAGATGCTCAACATCGCTAATTATTCAAGAAATGCAAATTAAAACTACAATGAGGTATCACCTCACACCAGTCAGAATGGCCATCATCAAAAAGTCTACAAACAATAAATGCTGGAAAGGATGTGGAGAAAAGGGAACCCTGTTGCACTGTTGGTGGGAATGTAAATTGATACAGCCACTATGGAGAACAGTATGGAGGTTCCTTAAGAAACTAAAAATAGAACTACCATACAACCCAGCAATCCCATTACTGGGCATATATCCGCAGAAAAACATGGTTTGAAAAGAAAAATGCACCCCAATGTTCATTGCCGTGCTGTTTACAACAGCAAAGACATGGAAGCAACCTAAATGTCCATCGACAGATGAACAGATAAAGAAGATGTGGTATATATATATACAATGAAATATTACTCAGCCATTAAAAAGAATGAAATAATGCCATTTGCAGCAACATGGATGGACCTGGACATCATCATACTGAGTGAAATAAGTCAGACAGAGAAAGGCAAATATCATATGATATCACTTATATGTGGAATCTAAAGAAAATGATACAAACGAACTTATTTAGAAAACAGAAACAGACTCACAGAGAACAAACCTATGGTTACCAGGGGGAGGGGTGGGGGAGAGGGATAGATTGGGAGTTTGGGATTGACACATACACACTGCTATATTTAAAATACATAATCAACAAGGACCTACTGTATAGCGCAGGGAACTTTGCTCAGTACTCTGTAATAACCTAAATGGGAAAAGAATTTGAAAAAGAATAGATACATGTATATGTATAACTGAATCACTTTGCTGTACACCTGAAACTAAAAGAACATTGTTAATCAACTATGCTCCAATATAAAATTTAAAAAATTTTTTAAAGGCATTTAAAAGCGTAATGACCTGTGGAGCTGGAAGAACTCTCATTCATTGCTGGTGGGAATGCAAAATGGGGCAGCCAGTTTGGAAGATAATTTGGCAATTTCTTACAAAACTAAATACCATTCAGCAATTGTGCTCCCTGGCATTTATCCAAAAGGAGTTCACAACACATTCACACAAAAACTGGCACATGGATGTTTATGGAAGCTCTAATCATAATGGCCAAAACTTGGAAGCAACCAAGATGTCCTTTAACAGGTGAATGGATAAACTGTGGTGTCTAGACAATGGAATATTATTCAGCACTAAAAAGAAATGAGGTCTCAAGCCATGAAAACACATGGAGGAACCTTAAATGCATTGGTAAGTGAAAGAAGCCAATCTGAAAAGACTCCAAACTGCATGATTCCAACTATATGAGGTTCTGGAAAAGGCAAAACTGAAGATAATAAAAAATAAAAGAGGTTGGGGTGAGGGAGGAATGAATAAACAGAGCACAGAGGATATTTGGGGCAGTGAAACTATTCTGTGTGATATTAAAATGATGAAAACACTTCATTATATGTTTGTCCAAGTCCACAGAATGTAATACCTCCAGGAGTGAGCCCTCATGGGAACTATGGACTTTGGGTGACAGTGATGAGTCGATGCAGGCTCATCAATCGTAACAAATGTACTGCTCTGGTGGGGAGGTTGATAATGTGGGATGCTGTGCGTGCTTGGGGGCAGGGGGCATATGTGAATTCTCTGTACCTTCTGCTCCATTTTGCGGTAAGTCTAAAACTGCTTTAATAGTCTTTTTTTTTTTTTAATGTAATGAGCTAGAGGAAAATTCATTGTTCAGAATTCCTCAGAGGAAAGTCTCACTTGTGTATAAAAAACCAAAAAATAACAAACAAAAAAAACGCCTGAAAAGTGGCTGGGGCGTGGCCCACCTGGCCCAGCTCCCTGCACTTGGGGAGGGCCTGCCCCTCACACCCCTCACTCAGGTGGAGATGTCCCTGCGGCACACCACCAGCACCACTCCAGCCATTAGAGAGCAGGGGCCTGGTCCCAGGACTAGGACATACAGTGCCCGGCATGCCCTCCTCTAGGACCTGCATGTCAACTACAGGTTTCCAGTGTCCCACACTGGGACTGGGTGTCACTGCTTCGAGAAATCATCATCCCTCCAAGGGCCTCTTGCCATCCAAGCCAACTAAAGCAGAGTGAGAGCAGGGGATCAGGTGCTGGTGGCTTCCACTGGGTGTGCACTAGCAACACGGACGCAAAAGCTGGGCCTGGGGTCATGGCAGTGCCACAGCAGAAGAAAGAGGAAACAGAATCCTCCAGGATTCCTGAAGTTAAACAAAAAAGAAAAGGAGCTCACAGTGAGTGTGTCTTATGCAAATGCTCGTGGACAGGGCCACGATCGTGGAGGTGAAGCTTGTGTGCGGGCAGCTGTCCCAGCATCTGCTCCTCCTGGGACCACCCTCTGCCAGGACCTTGCAGCTTCTCCCCTGAGAAGCAGCAGTTTTGATCTCAGGACACTTTTTTACCCTTAAAGGCTCTTTAGGATCCTCAATGATTTTTACCTGGATTTTATCTATCAGTAGTTACCACACTGGAAATTAAAACTGAAAAAAAAAATTTTTTTAATAGTCCCACAAGGACCCTTAGATGGCAGGGGGTAGAGGGGAGAAACTAACACAGCAAAGATGTTAGTACATAAAACTGAAAAATTTTAGAATATTTATTCATCTTAAAATAAAAACAAGCCAATTACTTATTAACATGGATACTATTTTGAGAAATTATTTTTCAAAACAAAAAAATTTAGTGAGAATGGTATTTACATTTTTATCAGTCTCTTTACTCTGGCTTAAGAGAGCTGGATTCTCATTTCTGCCTCTGCAGTCCGCAAACTGCCATAGCCGGCCCTCCACTATTGTTCCACATTTGCGGATTCAGCTAAACCTCGGATCAAAAATATTCAGGAAAATAAATTCTAGGAAGTTCCCAAAAGCAAAAGTTGAATTTGCTGACAAATATTTACAAAGCATTTACATTGCATTAGGTATTATAATAAATCTAGGGATGATTTAAAGTATATAGGAGGGGGCTTCACTGGTGGCGCAGTGGTTAAGAATCCGCCTGCCAATGCAGGGGACACGGGTTCGAGCCCCGGTCCGGGAAGATTCCCACATGCTGCGGATCAACTAAGCCCGTGCGCCACAACTACTAAGCCTGTGCTCTAGAGCCCATGAGCCACAACTACTGAAGCCCACGTGCCTAGAGCCCGCCCGTGCTCTGCAACAATAGAAGCCACCACGATGAGCAGCCCGCGCACCACAACGAAGAGTAGCCCCCGCTCGCCACAACTAGAGAAAGCCCACGCGCAGCAACGAAGACCCAACGCAGCCAAAAATAAATAAATAAATTTATAAAAGTATTTATGGGAGGATGTCTATAGGTTATATGCAAATGCTACACTATTTTACATAAGGGACTTGGGCATTCACAGAGTTTGGTAGGCTTGGGGGTCCTGGAACCAATCTCCTGCAGATATCAAGGGACAACCATATGTTTTGATTGAAGGATATGAAGAAAATTTGGCCTTATGCAGATATGTACTTTGGAAAAGGGAGGACTTCATGGACACCTTGAAAGGGCCTCAGGAACCTCCAGGTTCCTAGAACAGGACTTTGAGAACACTGTTTGTAGAGGCGGTACCTTTGCCAGCCTGTTGAGCCTGAGAGTGGAGGGGACAATACAGGCCTGACCGCAGGCAGCACCTGTTCTCGCTTGCTCTCCTGCCCTGGGTCGTCAGAAGGGCATGTGAAGCAGAGCCCTACCCAACCCCCAGTCCTGAGCCACGCAGTCAAAACTGGCCAACCCAGATGCATAAAGAGAGAAATAAATTCTTCTTGTGTGCCACCGACTTTGGGGGTAGTTTGTTATGCAGCCAAAGCTGACTAAAAACAAAAGGGATGGTGATTAAAAAAACACCTCACAGCTTATGGAAATTTTGAGACAAGCTGAAAAAAGGGCTAATCTGAACGTTCACCAATTTGGTCATGAATAATTTCCCAGAAAAAAATTCTCTTTGGATCTTTTAATGTGACACATTGAATCCCCGAGGAAAGAAAGTCTCCCACATGAAATACCTACTGCTTGCCTCCACCTGATACCGTTTACCCCAAGTTCCACTGTACTAGGCCTGCCGGCCAATCTCCCTCCTATGGTCTCAGTCCTTCACTTTGCAGAGCCTACCACACACGTGATCCCGGAACAAGCAGCTCAAATCCTACTCCATGGCCGACTGGACCAGAGACACTCCCCTGCCCCCAGGCCCATGGGACAGGAAGGAACCAAGGCTGCAGAGGCAGATGGCATGGAGGACAGGGGAGGGACGCTGAAGGCTCCCGACCCTAGCTGCTCCCCTGGAGCCCTTCCAGTCTCCTGAGGACCACTCCCTTTGTCACTGCAGTGAGTTTGGTTTTGTAACCAAAAAAGTCTAACTAGACTGGAATGGCTTTAACTAATGCTGCATCAAACACTAATCTATTTTGGGGTGGCAGCACACCCACCAGTGCTAGTCTAACCACATAAGAAAGATCAGCTTAACAATTTTGTGACAGATGTTTTATTTATAGGGTATTAAAATTTAGGCACATACATGACACAAACATTATATATAGTACTTTCCATGATAGAAGGTATGATACTGCTCACAGAAAGGCCTCAATTCAAGTTACACACCGCATACGCTAGAATGTGCACCTGGGGAGGAGGGGGGCTGACGGCCTTTTTGTTTTGATTTTGGTTTAAATAACCTCTGGATGCATTCAAGTAATACTGATCATTTAATGTTCAAAAAACTTTTAATAAACAAATTCCGAGTAAAATCAATTGAAATATTTATGATACGATTTAATTGTTACACAGTATTTCCAATGTACAATCAAGGCAATGCACAACACTTAAAAGGAAGGGAAAAAACCAATCTATTGCACCCACAGGGAAAAAGGCTTTTTATTCATTTTTGGGACGCTGCAATTCATTATTTATATTAAACATTTACACACTTTAGTAAACGCAGAAGTCCTACATGTAATGCAGCATTGTGGGTAAGAAGCCCCTTTTAAGTCTCCACGTGCGAGGCTGACTTTCTGATCATTCTCCCACACGTTAGGGGGCTAACCCTTCTCATGGCACACGTCACGCCCTGCAGTCTGAACTGCAGCACTCTGCCTCCTCGCTCAGTCTCGTGGTGTCTTGTGATGGATGCCATTTCTCCACCTCAGTGTCCTGTTAAGTAATCCTGTGTAGAGTCTGAAGCAAATGAATCCACATCCTCGTTCTCTGAGTCGTCACTGCTGTCATCCGCAGCCGGCTCTCCTGTGAGGGCTATGCGAGCATAATCATCTGTGTCTATGGACTTGCAAAAGTGGATGGCATATTTCAGTTTCTCCTCTAGCACCTGCTTACAGGAATACCGGGGCAACTTTAACAAGAAGAAGCAGGTGTAGGATTCAGGAAGGAAGTGGTCAGGAGGGTTGTATTTATCCAATACCTGTTAATGAAAAATGTTAAATCATCACAGACTATGTACAAGGACAGGTAAAACCGCAATCTATTTTATTGTGTTCATTAGACTCTTGACTCTCATTCACATAAAGCATCATATTTTGCTGGCTAAAAATAACAAAATATCAGAAAACACAAAATCTAGCCAATTTCATAAATAAAAAGGAGCAACTAACTATTTCCCAGGACTTTCAATAAAAAAATAGCAACTGGTTACTGTGACAATTGCCTTTTACAGACCAATGCTGTGAGGAGAGTCAGATGGCTCCACCCACCCCCGGTCAACAAGGTGGGACCCCAGACCCACTGACACAGGGTCCGGTGCAAAGGCACGGGCTTAGCCATCACCCATGTGGGGAAGCTCTCCCTGAATCTATCAGCCCACTTTCAACCACAACAGATTAAGATGCTAGGAAGCCAGCAAGAACTGTGGAAAAACCCCACAAATTACCTACCTTCTGAGAGGAAAACTGCATATGCTCTCAAAGATCTCCCTGAGAGGGGACTACTTCTGTAACCCTGGCCAGAGACCCAGGACAGGGTGCACTGGGCAAGGAGTCGTCCCCGAATCCCCCCAAACATGCGGGAGAGTGGACTTCCAATCCCTCTCTCTGCGGTAAACTCCACCCCTCAGCACTGCGACTGGCAAAGTCAACTGAGAGTAGGCAGTGGGGAATCAGGTCATTTCACCCCCAGGGCCTGACAGGTAGACAGAGCCTATCTCTGACCACGGACCGCAGAGTCAGAACTCAAAGCAAAACTCAATCTGATGAGCGCTGATTTTTCTCAGTAAGCAGCATTACTCAGTGATTCACCTAATTCAACCAGAGAATCAAATAAACGCTTTAAGTGATGTGTGTGCTCAACAACCTAGGATACGCTGACATAACAGCAGTGTATTCTGGTGGTGGCCAGATAAAACTTTTTAGAAGTAGGCAGTGGTACCCAAGACCTGTAGTCATTGAATTTTGAGCTGTCAAACCAAAGAAGTTACGTGTTTTTCATTTTTGTTTCCAGAGGGAAGGAAAACCACGTAACAGGAGAGACCTGCTCGCCTTCCCAGCTGGGGCAGGGCTGCGTGCGAGGAACACGACCCTCGGCTGACGCCGCGGGGTGTGTCGGAGCCGCACCTGGACGACGAAGTCTCTGCCCCGGAAGTCGGCGATGGTCCTGGGCAGCCTCGTGCGGCCCCACACGAAGCGAAGGAAGAGGGAGCGCTCAGTGTTGGAGAAGGACTCCATCACCTCCCAGAACCACTGGATCAGGGGTGCGGAAGGCTCCACCCCCTTGTACGTTGCCACCGACTTTAGAAGATGCAGGGGGATGTCTGGGCTGCCGCACACCTGTGGAGGGACACGCTTTGCGTCAGCACAGGGTCCACCACTCCTTTCTCCCAGGGCTGGTGTGGAGAGGCTCAGGCGTGGGAGGCCCTAGGGGATGGGTGGGAGGACAGGCCCTGTGGCCTGCCGTGTGCGGGCCAGGGCTGGGCGGGGGAGGCGGGGACTAATCGCTCCCTGAGCATGTCTTACTTCACCCAAAAGGCACAAGTGTATCTCAGACCTCCAAGAGCAAGAGTTAACTGAGAGGTGAACTGGCGGCACTGACTCAGTGGATGACCATGAGAAGGCATTCCAGGGCGGCAGCACGAAGCGGCGGGCATACCATTGTCTCCAGTTCATATCCGGTGAACAGAGAAAGAAGGGGCACAGGCACGACTCGGGCCATCCCCTCCCGAACAGCAGCCACCTGCTCATCAAATTCGTGGAGTCTGAAAGAAAACACTCACTTCACACTTCTGTCTTTGGTGATGTAGACCTTGTTCTGCTCATACCAACCAAGCCTTGCCACACAGATGAGCCAGGTGTGTGCTCTGCAGACAGAGTCTCAGAGCTTCTCACGGAGCGGGGCCATCTCACTGGCACAGGGAACGCGACCTCAAAAACTAGCTACGGCTATACACGTTCCAAGACACAATTCTCAATCCCCCCTGCTTCCCAGGAAGAAGCCAGAGTCCGACAAGCAGAGGCAGCGAGCAGGCCTCACAGCACCCACGGTAAGAACTTCCCGAAAGCAGATGCCGCGTCCAAGGCCCTGGTGACTGGCGAGTTAGGGCACGAGACAGAAAGGAACACGGGTGGATGGCACAGGACACTTGCCAGGACCAGCCTCAGGCAGAGCCTAGCAAGCAAAGCCCACCTGACGCACGGGCCCTCATCCCAGCACCCAGCCAGGTGCTTCTGGAGGAGAAGGCTCCCAAGCAGCACACTGAGCGGACGTCGCCGGAGGCCATGCAGCAACCGCAGCTGATGGTGGCGCAAGGGCCAGGCGAGGGGTGGAGACGCCCCAAACACAGCCCTGCTCCCGGAGAGGTGGCACACAAAGGCCTGTGACCTCTGCTGGGACAGTCCCCAAACGGGGATTCTCTTCACCTTGGTATTCTGATCAGAGCCAGGAATCTCGGGTGAGAATAGTAAGTACTCCAACCCTGATCACAATGGAGCCAAGTCCATTAAATTTTCCTTGTGGAAAGAAAGCGGCCACCCAAGCAAACCATTTTCTGCTGTTTTTGCTATTTACTGAGTTGAAACACTGGAGGGCAGACGACCACGTACCTGTAGTTCATTGCGAGCCGGACATACTCAGCGCGGTTGTCCAGGGTGATATGTGTGTACTTGGAGCTCAGCTGGATGTCCTGGCCGCTGGCGCTTGGCACCGTGAAGGGAAGGCTCATGGCCTCAAACTCCTCCGAGGTGGCTTCATTGTCACGGATGTACATGAGTCCAGGGATAAAATCTTTATCGACCTTTCAAGGGGAGAAGGGAGTCCGTTTGTTGGGTCGGGGTTGTTCCCGCACCCCAGGCCCCAGTTCACACCCGACACGCAGTCGCGCGAGGCCTCGATCTGCCTGGGGCGTACGGCAAGGCTCCCAGTGTACTGCGCGTGCCGGGGAATAAAAGAGGGGCAGCGGGGAAGCATTTTACCCGAGGAGCTGAAGAAAGAACATGTAACAAGGAAGTCTTTAAAACCACTCACTGAGAGCGCGACAGGCACTGCTCACAGGCGAGTCCCAACCTCACTCATGGCACCAAGGGAACCACACCTAGGGAGGCCCCGGGAGCCTCAACTTCCCCCCAGCTGCCCATGGCTCAGCTGTGCCACAGGAAAGACAGAGGGCTTTCTTATCTGACGAGACCGTACAAGTGGCAAAGCCCACAAGCAGCTGGTGCATCAAGGTCTAGAAACGGACTGGCCTTGTGTCCACACCCCGACTCTGCTGCTAGAAGGCGGCCGACAGCCAGCAGCCTGACCACCTGCGAGTATGTCAGCACCTCGGGACAGCCTGTGCCTCTTAACCAGACCCCAGGGGACGCCCCCCATGCTCTGTGCTGGGCACACAAGGTGTCACATCTCTCAGCCCTCTCCCTCCTGGAGGTTACCTCACTGAGGTCTGCAATGGTGAGGCTCATCCCAGCCAGCTGCTTCCAGACAGGTTCAGCAAGGTTCAGACTCAGAGGACTCCCAGTCCGGATGGCAATACCCAGTAACACACCTGCTCGTTCGAAACAGAAGAAACAGGAGATACTTGGAACGGATGACAGAACATCCAGTCCATTCAACAACACAGCAGAGATGAGCTCTTCACTGGGGCCTCAGTGCCTTCTAAACCAACATTACCCCAATTCACAGAGACTTAGGTCTGTCCTTAAAACCTTATATCCTACTCTGAATTCATTGCTCCCTTCTGTTCCTATGGGTGAAGTCTATAACTCTTCTGCTCTTTCCACCAACAGCTGTAGCCACAGTGGCCAATCCTCTGACGGCAAAGCCAACAGCCGGAGCTTCTCAAGGAGGTGCTCGCAGTGCCTGGAGAGGTGCAGGCAGTGCCGTGAGTTAATGGGCACAGACCCTCAATGAACAGGTGGCCAAGTATCAAGACATCCTAAGATCTGATCCCAAGTTTCAGATACGTTTAGGATGCAGACATGCTATCTCAGATCCTCTGAGTGCCAAAGGCACCTCCTGGTCCTTAGCACACAGCTGCTAATGGCCCGGCTCTGCACGTCCCTGCAGCTGCACACTGAGAAGCTCGAAGGAGACATTTAAAACAGCTGCACCAAGACACAGCAGCCATTAAGCTAACAAGGCACACACAGCGGAACAGCTGCAGCACTGCACCCACACAAGAGGCCCACCCAAGAAGCGGAACATGTTGGTGTGCACGGGCGCCCTGGCAGCCGGGCTGAACAGGTAGCAGTCGCGGTTGGCCCCCGACTCGTCCCTCCCATTGGGCGTCACGATCAGAAGCGGGGTGAGTCCATTCTGCAGCTCTTCACAGATCTCAGCTATGGACTCACTGTAGCCACCACCACAGTCATCCACAGATTCACCTGGGGGGAAAGGAGGGTCGGCAGCTCACGGTCACTGCGCCAAAGCTCCCGGGGGAGTGGCTGAGGGCCGCTCATTTCTCCTCGCACCACCCATTACACCACCGCCCCTCGGCGCACGCAAGCTCTCACCCACGAACTTGACCTTCCAGACGCGGTGTGGGAGGAGAAGGCTGTCAGGACTAAATGAGCTCATCTTAGCGCACATCTGCCCGAAGACAGACTTGGTCCCATCAGGGCCCGCTAGGCCACCTTTACTCCTTGAACGCTTGACCTAGAGAGGGAGACAAAGAACATACAGAAGGGGGGCCACAGCAGAAAGCACACAGGTGCCATCTTCGGCAGCCGACCGGCCCTGGAACCTCTGCATCCAAAGCAGGGCCCTGCGGCCAGTCACCCTTCCCGTTACCCTCGCCTGTCCTGTCCTGGTCACCAGCGGGGAGTGGTGGCAGGAGACCCTACAGACAGCAAGCAGCACCCAGACGTGTGGCACGGCCCCTACAACCTCAGGCTGCCACGAGCGCCCAGCAAGCTCAAGCACAACCCCCCGAGCACACCTGTGCGCGCATGAAGGGTTGCTGGACCTCCCAGGACTGACCTATGTCCTCGCCTCCTCACCCACGCCTGCTGAGGACCCCGAAGACCAGCCTTGCGCTCCTCTTTTTCCCTCCCCTGATGCAGGCTGCCTGCTGGACAGCTGTGCTCATGGGGCCAGGGCGCGCTCGCCAGCACACGCAGCCCGGCAGGACGGTGGTGGCTAAGCAAACATGCCCTCAAGAAATCACAGACCACAGGAAGGACTGCAGCAGCCCGGGCGGGCAGGAGCTGCAGCCTGGCTCACCCTCACACTTTGTAACCTTGCCCACGGTCTCCGTGAAGAAGCGGCCAGGAGCCCTGAAAGCGCCCTCCGAGCAGACCATCAGCCCTGGCAGGGTCACCCCAAGGGGCTCTGAGACCAAACCTGGCCTGTAATATCTGGGCCAGGACAGAACCTTCCTCCCCTCCTTTCCTCACCTGCACAGACCCTGCTCAACTCTTGGGGTCACTGTGTCTCCAAGTATGATCACTTGTCCCACCTGTATTTCTCATCATAAGCTAAGATTCCCCAACAGATCATAACAATGGCCCTCAAGCCCTCATTTAGTGTGGCCTCAGTAACCCTGCAGCTTGCAGCCTAGGCTGTGCTTCAGAATCACCCAAGAAGCTCAGTCTGAAATGACTGCAAAATGAGAAGTTAAGGAAAATATGATTGTGAGAATGTACTTTCACTTGACTCTTCTGGCTAAACTCTCACCATCCTTAACTTCTTCGTGAGTTCTAGGCTGAGTTTAACAGCTAATTCTCCTCACTGCATAAATTACCATTCTCAAGACTAAAAATATAAGAACGATGACAATAGTTTCCTGTGGAGTGAGTTTTCCTGTGCACCACACAGTCAGCTGCACGTTCTCATATGTCATTTCATTTGACCTTAACAGCAGCTCTCTAAGGCACACAGCGCCCAGGGGAGAGTGAGCTACAGAAAGGAAGAAGGATGCGTTCCTACGTGAGGGGTAAGACACAGACCTGCTGCCCACTCGAAAGGTCACATCACCTCCGTTTACAGTGCCAGTTAACACAGACTGATGCTCTCAGCTGCTATGAAGGAACATGGTTATGTGAACACAGCCAGGACACTGCAAGGACAGGGCTGTGTACCTGACACCTCTGGACAGCAGGAATATAGGTGGTTTTAATGGTCTTTAATTTGGATTTTCTAAATTTTCAGAAATGAGCAAGCATTATCTGCAATACATTTAAAGTTTTTAATGTACACAGATTTTTAGATCCTGTTACAAAACTAAATTAAATTCAAACACAGAGAAACCCTCCAAGAACATGGCCTACTTTTAGTGTCTCTATAGCACTTCTGACAGACAGTAAGAAAATGTCTCCAAGGGCATCCCCACGAGAGAAGGCTGCAGCCTTGGGACAGCACAGGGAAGAGGATGCCCGCACCACCTTTCTGGGTCACTGCTGGTGTCTGCGTTCAACTTGGAGTCACAGAATGCCCCCCGCACCACTCTGCTCTACTTTATATCCATCTTTGTGGAGGACCTTCCCAATTTCAAGAGTATGTTTGAAACCCTGAACTGAAGGGAACCTGGCTCTGGCACCTGAGGACCGCTGGGTGGCCCGGAGTGGCCCCTGTGACATCAATGAGCATTGCACGCTGTGTTGAAGGTTGTTTATACGCCTTTTAAAAAATGTCTAATACAAATTTGTTTCTCTCCTTACCTATTCTGTTCTTTCAGACACACACCGAGCATTTTCATAACTCACTGTGCTGGGGATGCCAAGATGAGAAAAGAAGAGGCATTGAGCACACAATGACTGGAAAATGTGCCTGGTGTGGACTCCAGGTTAGCCAGGTTCCCTGGTGCCAAGGGCCCTGGGCTTGGACACCCACACTGGGCCACTGGCCCCAATGTGGTGCCTGTGCACAGCTGAGGCAGGCCTGCAATCCAGGAACACCCAACTGTCTGAATTAGACGATCAGCTTTCCTCACTTACGAACTTTAGTATTTACACCCTAATAATGTAGAGCAAACCAAAATGATCCTCCAAGGTGGGGAAATAAAAGCTTTTTTATGACCCTAGTTAAAACAGCCCATTTGTTTGTGGAATGGGCTGACTGACCTCCAGCTTCACATTAAACACTATGACGTCAGTGAAGGAACCACTTCCATCAGCATGGTCACATGTGTTCTCCAACAAAGGAAAAGAGTTTGATGCCTTAATTGAAAATGCCCCCAGGAACAGCTCTGGAAGAAAGTCTAGTCATACAACCAGCATCAGGGTAGAAACCACGTGCTGACACGACGGCTCAGGAACAAAGCATCTGCTCTTCAGGCTCTGCTCCTGCTCCAAGAGGCAGGGCCGACTTCGCTGGCGTGGGAAATGTCAAGTGCACACACGCCATCAGCAGTGCTGGGCTTCCTCTGGTTTTAATTAATTCTTTTAGCTCGAAGCTTATATACATTTGGCAGCAGTACAAATTCAGAGACGGTCTACTTTTCACTTCTTCAATTACTACTGTGACACAGTCTTGGTGTAAGTGATTCTGGCTTATTAAACTGGCAAAGTAAGCAGCCATCAGAGCCGGGGAAGGTATGAGGCTGGCGGGAACAGGGAACCTGCTCTGCCTCTCAAAACCTAACCCAAGGGGGTGACTGAAGACACACACGTAGCTGGGGCCACACCACCTGGCCCTGCTATACCCTAGCCTTCTAGCCCCCAGCCGAGAAATCAACGTGGGCAGCTGGTTGGCGTAAACAATCCCACGGCCCTACAGCATGGGACAGGGAGGTGCTTATTACAATGCATTAAGAGCAACAGACAGCAAGTTGCAAAAGAGAGTCATCCAGTTCAGTTTACAACCAACAGATACACACCCCCCAAATGTTAGCAGCAGTTATCACTATGTGGTGGAAATATGGGTCATTTTTACTTTTCCCCTTTTGCTTATCTCGATTTGTGGTTCTGGGTTATCTGAAATAAGCCTTTCTTCTTTCCGTTATAAAGAAAACCACTAACGTTGCCACCTGGCAGTCTCAGCACTGGACATCTCACACATGTGGCACCTTGCTCTCTAAAGCAAAGGCATGAGAGAAGGTTTTCTACGAGCACTTGCCCCCGGCTGAGGGGACATGCCTCACAACCACAAAGCCATCACATCTAAGAACAGAAAGCCATCTCCACTTGTTACCTGGATCCGGTTCAACTCCACCACGGGACCGTGCTGGCGATCTCGCACCATAGTTGCTTGTACTACTTTTCGGAAAGCCGCCTCCTAAAACACGAGAGACAAAATTTAGAATGTGATATAGAAAGTATTACCCACAGATATTTCACATCACAAAACTCCCTTTGTCGGGTCATGAGGTGGCCCAGGGCGGTAGCCTGGCATCCACACGCAAGCCCATGCAGAGGCTCAGGCAGCCGGCAGGGCCAGTGCTTAGCAGCACCCCCTGCCTGCCATCTGGAGGCATGAGGCACCTGGCACGCACTGCACAGAGAGGGGCGAGGGCCAGAGCCCGGGGACCACCTGCTCCAACCCAGGGCTCAGGCCAGGCTCCGAGGATTAAACAGAAAACCGAGGTTTCCCAGCCAAACTGCAAGTCCACTAGTGGCAGGACTGAGGCACTAATTATACAGTATTGCTGTCCCAGCAGAGACATCGGCCACAAAGCCGCAGCAGGGCCGGGGAGCGGGCCAGGGTGGGATGGGGATGGCGAAGCCAGTGAGGGAGGGAACTCATGGGCACCGGGCACTGAAAGAAACCTGGAAAACCCAGGGTGAAGACGGCAAGCAAAGGGAGCAGGCCCCAACTTCACCCAGGGAGACACATGCCCACGTGGGCCTGGGCGCAGGGGACACGTGCTCGTGTGCGTGTGCGTGAGGACGGGAGGAGAGTCCAGACACCCGGAGGAGGCAGGACCAGTGGCAGGTCCCTGCCAAGTGGACGACTGGGCTCTCTTCTGGAGACAGGGCGGCTGGGGTAGGAGCGGAGGGCGGGCCACGAGGTGCCGACAGCAAGGTCTGCACCCCCCTCTTAGGTCAGAGCCTGAGAGCTCCAACCTGTGAAGATGGGAAGGGAAGAGGTGCTGCCATCACACGGGGGGCCCACAGACACACACCCCGCACCATATAGGCGATGCAGAGGCAGGCCGCTCCCCACGCATTCCTGCACACCCTCCACCCCAAGGACCAGCACCCTGCTCGCTGCTCAGTCCTGCTCCAGGCATGACCTCCCTTCCCCACAGAGTGCCCCGCGAGCCCCGCCCTCCTGTGGCTCGCTCTCTTCTGGGCCCTGGTAACAGCTCTCCACAGTCACCAACGAAACCCACTCCCTAGAATTTCCTGCAGAGGCGGTCCTTTCCAACGAGGACCAGAATAGAGGCTGACACCCCCGTGGCTGAGGGTGCCCTTTCAGCCTCCCTGGGCGTCCCCGCCCTGCGCTCCCAGCCTGCACGACACTCACATACTCAGCGTGAGACACGTGCTACCTCTCGCTTTGTTTCCTCCCTACAAGGAGAGGCTTTTTCCCTTTTACTGCTTATTATCACCTCCGCTTTGAGGGATTAAAAAAACGGTGAAAGTAATCAAATTTGCCATTTTTATTACTGAAAAATGGTTGAAGTAAAGTCTCATATTGATTTTACCTGCCCACAATTTTTTCCTGCTCCGGGTCATCAGAGAGCTCTTACCATTACCACAATCCTCATCACTGTCTACGTGTCTCTAAGCCACACATAAAAATAAAACGTGTGCACCAGTCTCCTTCGGCTAGGTATTTTAGGAAATAAAGCTAATCCTGAAAAAAAATCTGTTTGGACAGTACTCCAAAACATCAAATTTTATTATCAATAAGAATAGATCATAACCTTGGATAACAATATATGTCACAGAATCAGACTCTTCAGGACTAGGATTCCTCAATTTGACCTTTATGCTTTTTTTTCCCTATACAAATATTCCCCCTACCATACAACAATCGAGCCTCTTCCAGGACACCCTGTCAAGCTGCTTGCCAGAAACTTGATGACTTCAGGCATTTCATTCTAGAAAGCTCAAATTATTACAAATGTCAATGGGTCAAAACTTCTCTCATGACTTTCAGAAGCCTTCATTCATGATTCTTTTCAGAGGCTGTTAAACTACCCTTCGGCCAGGAATTTCTACATATCCTGGTACCGAACTTCTATCCAAGCGATCTGTAACGTCCAGGTCCCTCTTCTGGACATCCCTGGAGAAGAAATTATCCCATTATTTTTCCTTCCTGCTGTCAGCAGGGATTTGCCGTAAAGCCTCAAGGCCAGGACAGCAGAGAACACTGTAAGAATGGAAGCTTAGGTCTGCCAACCCCCTTCTGGGGAGGTGGGAAACAGAGATTACAGGGGGAAAAGGCAGCACACCACACTATTCATTTTTAACATAAGCTCCAAAAGAGAAGAGATTTTTGTCTGTTTCGATGCATTCTAAGTACCCAGGACAGAGCCTGGCATATAGTAGGTGCTCAGTGAACATTTGCTGAATGAGCTGTATTCAATACATTCCTACTTTAGGAATTTTTGTTGGATAAAACTTACTGAAGATACCAATATCACCTATAGTAAAAACTGCTACCAGAGCGGTACCTTTCCCTGGGATATCAGAACTCCTCGCAGAGTGCCAAAGCCCACAGAAGGCCCGAGTCCAGTTTCATCGAGAGAGCCCTCCAGGTCAAACATGGGGATGCAGGGGCAGAAGAGCTCTGAGATGTGATGCAACAGCAGCAGCCGGTTCCGCAGTGCTGTGATTGGGATCTCCTGCAAATGACTGTACTCCATGGGGACCTGAAACATGGAAACTGCGTTAAGTCAACTTAGGCGCCAAACGCACAGGTAAGCCATAGTATAGTAGATGGATTCTGAAAATACTGTTTTTGAAAACACAGAAGCACTATGACTTCTGAGTTTGGTTTAAAATATCTTGCTGTTTCTAAAATAATATTTTGGCCATTTTGCCTGAGCCAAGAAACGTAAACCAAAGAGAGTGTTAAAAAAAATTAGCGTATAGAAATATATTTACTACAGAAAACATGCAGCCTGAACTACCAGAATGGTTTTATATAGTTTATAAAATTTTGAATAAAGGTGACACACTGATACACACAGAATGTCGACAGGTGTGAATAATTAATGTTCTTAAAAATACTGTTCTTACCATTATCAATAATTATAAATTATTTTCAGTAGAGCACCTCTGTAAATGTATAAGGGGAAAACGAAGTGGGCGCACGCTTGCACACGCATAATTCAATACACAGGCTGTAACTTTGTCACAACCTGCATGCCTGCTGGCCCACTCGCCCAATCGCCACTAACCTGTGCAGGGAGCTTCCCAGCACTGGCAGGCTTGCTCGTTGACCAGGCGAGAGTGTGTGCTGAGCCACAGGCCACACGGTTGACCTTCTTGCCCTGAAGGGCAGCTACCAGCCGAGGCCTCTGGATGGCATTTGTTGTTCCATCTCCCAGCTGTCCCTCATCATTGTCGCCCCACGTATAAACTTCACCTAATGCAGATTTAGAACAAGGACTTGTATACTAGGACCAATGAACGCACAACCACCACCATCTTCCCACACGTACAGTCCTCGCTGCCCTCCAGCTGGGTGTCGGCGGTTGTCTGTGAAATGTTAACCTTACGGTGATCTAGATGTCTCTAATCACAACACTCAAAGAGGTAGCAGGCTTCCCAGGACCCTTCCCCTGCTGCTAACACGGCTTTTCCAACCGTGTCTGTTCACAGGACTAAGCATGTAACTGGAGCAGTTCTTAATCAGAACAAGTAACATCAAAACAGATGGTAGGGCTTCCCTGGTGGCGCAGTGGTGGGGGGTCCGCCTGCCGATGCAGGGGACACGGGTTCGTACCCCGGTCCGGGAGGATCCCACGTGCCGCGGAGTGGCTGGGCCCGTGAGCCATGGCCGCTGAGCCTGTGCATCCGGAGCCTGTGCTCCGCAACAGGAGAGGCCACAGCGGTGAGGGGCCCGCATACCGCAAAGAAAAAAAAAAAAACAGATGGTAAATACTTACAATCCAAATTGATTTTGTATGTCAAAGGAAGAGAAAGTCAGTTTTTAACCAAACAAAATCCATGTTTTAAAGGAACATGTTGTTCTTCCAATGGTTATTCATATCCTAAACATGAGATATGAATCTCTCATTCATATCTCACTGATGAGAATCATATTTTTCAACATACCATACTAGATTCCAACCATGAAACACCACTGTATGGGTAAGTTGGTGACTAGAATAGAAATGAGTTTAGTTCTCTAGGAACATCACAAGCCTTGCAAATCCACAGACTCCTCAGGGTGCCATGAAGCCATAAGCACCACTGTGCAAAGTGCAAGGCCCACATGATCAAGGGCAGTGTGCTTGTGTCCTGCCCCTTCCTGCTCTGGAGAACTCAGTCCTAAAGCCACTGGGTAGGTGTCAGAGTGCAAGCAAGGGGAAGAGAGCCTCTCCGCAGAGGCGCAGCTGGGTGCAGGGAATCAGAGTGCATGAGAGACAAGGACTTCCACACAGAGGGTAGCCAGGTGTGGGAAGTCAGCCAAAGCAGGGAGCAGTACACCCATGTGGGGACACGGTTCAGAGTGGGCAGTCACAGCCCAAGTGAGGTGAGGATCCACCAGGGGAGAAGGCAAAGGCAACGATGGGACACCAGCCACTACAGGAAGAGTAAGTGAATCACTTACTTACTCAGTAAGGGGATCCAGGTTTCTTACCAAAAGAGAAAGGAGTAACAAGTATGGAAAGAGAGAAAACTAGAATGAACCTGTGGTCCAGTACCTTGGGGTACTGGTGTGAACAAGTGGTACTCTATGTACATATATACATATAGAAATAAACACAGATGTAATTTTGTGTATTACTTACATATATATTCCCTAGCTCTGTCCACTAAGAAGGCCTGGGAGCAGTGACATTCCATTAGCGATGAGCACACCTATAGACCTGACCTTGTCTTTCAAACACCATTTTCCTCTAAAGGCACCAGGGCTCCTTGGGGAAACAGACAATTCTAAGCTTGAGACATGGAGAGTCAAGACGAGGACAGAAGGTCTTTTTGTGCCAGAAAGCAAGGAAGTACTCAATGAATGACGGGGTGGGAACTTCAGGAGATGAAACCAGCCAAACAGGGCACAATTTGAGCATCAAGGTAAGTAAAAGCAACAGCTTATATGTAACTCATTAAATAAATTAGGAAACCATGAGTCCGACAAGATGAAAACAAACCAACAAAAATTTAAATATCTGATGAGAATAAATAAAATGTTCAGTGAAAAAGGAATATTTATATAGTTTCAAACACCCTCCCAAATACTTATTAGTTACAAAGGATGTTCACAGTGGAACAGGCTGGCTACACCACCTTTATCAAGTGACTGACATTAACACCATTAGTAATGGGACAAAGAGAACATGCATGTCACCTGATGAACTGAGAATGAGTTAGGAATGCAGGACAAATTAAGATCAAAGATGTGCAGCCTGAATCTACTGAGGAAACATCAAACTCAAATTGAGAAATGTTCTACAAAATAACCAGCCTGTAACCAGTGTGAAAAGTGTCAAGGTCCAAAAAGTCCAAGAAGACTAAAGAAGACTGACAAGAATGACCCTGAGGGGTGACTGAGGGTTGTCTCAGAACAGAGACAAGAGCAGCACAGCTGATGGAGCCCATGTTGTGAGGGGAGAGAGAGGGAGGTCAGGTGGAGTGACGACTGTGTGTATTTTCTCACTGAAGGCCATGTTGTGATTATGTAGCACAGGGCCCATCACTGTAGGAAATACACACTTGTTCAGGGTAATGGGGCACCATGGCATCACCTATCTCTCACATGGAAAAAGAAAAAGTTCTTTGTACTATACTTGCAACTGTTCTCTAAGTGTGTTATATATATGTTTCAAAAAATTTTAAATTATAATAAAGGAAATAAAAGTGTGTTGTAATTTCTTCATCAAGAACTACATCAGTCCCACCACAAGCCACAGAAGTTGCATATTCATATATGAAACTCATTCATCGAAACTAATTAAAGGGCACGTGTTCATATAATTCACCGAAGCCTTTTAAAGGGAGCAAAATTTGGGGAATGTCAGTTTTCCAGCAGCCACCCATACTCCCTGGCCCCTTCACTCCACCTTCAATGCCAGCAATGGCAAGTTGAGACCCTCTCGTAACTGGAAAATCTCTCCTTCCCCTTCTTCCATCACATCTCTCTCACTGATCTTCTGCCTCCTTTTCTGCACTGAAGGGTGTGTGAGATTTTACTAGGCTCACCTAATAATTCAGAATATTTCCATACTGTAAAGTCGGCTGATTTGGCAATCTTAATTCCATCTGTAATTCCCTTTTGCCACTGTCTTGGGGTTCCCAAGACCACCCTCAGTTTTGATGATTCACTAGGAGAACTCCAGGACTCAGCACATATCATACTCAGAGCTATAATTCATTACAGTGAAAGGACACAAAGCAAAATCAGCAAAGGGAAAAGGCACATGGGTGAAGTGCAGAGAAAACCAGGAGCGAGCTTCCAAGCGTCCCCCACTCCCAGTGGAGTCACACAGACGCATTTAGTTCCTTCAGTAACAAGTTGTGGCCACTTGTGACGTGCCGTCCAGCAGGGACATAAAAGACTCGATGCCAGGGTTCTGACTGGGGCAGGTCAGGCAGGCACTCTGCCTGGCACGTACCCAAGTTCCAGACCCCCAGAAGGAAGCAGGTTTCAGCAGAGACCACGCTCTTTGCAAACATTCTAACAAAGCCTCCTTCAATTAGGACTGGTGGGAGCCCTCCTGAAATCCAGGCTCCCAGAAGCCAGCCGAAGGCCAACCTTGCAAGCGAGTGTTCCTAAAAACAGCCGTATCAGGCCTGCTCTGTTAGCCACGAAACACAACATGTTCACCAGTGTTAACACCAGGGACTGAAGACGATAGGGCCAAAACCACAGGCGTATTTTCAGAGTATAGTATGACTCTCCCCATCCCCCCTCCACCTTAGAGCTGCACAGATTATCCCTAAACCTCCAAGTTACAAGGTTGGGCCTCCCACCTACCGTCCTCAGTGCAGCACACACAGTGCAGGGAGCCGGTGGCGATGGCAATGACTTTCTTCCCCTGCAGCCCTTGAACCTGCCGAGGTCTTCTAACATGGTCATCAGATCCATGGCCCAGCCTGTGATAATCACCTTTGCCCCTGCACACAAGGAAACGTGGAACTTGTGAGTGCAAAGCCATCTTGTTTACCACCCTGCGCCACCCTCCTGGAGCAGACACCACACTGACACTGCAAGACACAAACCACAGCCTGCCACAGAAACCACATTTCTATCTACAAAAAGGCAGTTAAAGTGACTTCTAATTAACAATCTGGATTTGGTGGACTTAAATAAATAGAATCTTGCATACCAAGTATAGACAGCACCAGATTTGGTCAGGGCGACAGAAAACTGGGACCCACATTCCACTTTAACCACTCCAAGGCCCGTCAGAGAATCGATCTAGAAGGGAAAAGGCTTAATTAGACTGATTCAATCAAGGTTTTTGCTGATGGCTGCACCCATATAGAGACTGCAGTGACGCGAATAGAGAACTCGGAAAGCCCTTACTCCTACGCCAAACATTTACTACAACATAAAACCCTACTCCACACAGCCAAGTGTTCTCAGAAGGGGCAGGAACCCTGGCTCTGAGGGAGCACAGGCCACAGGCGGCCAGGCGGCCATGCCACCACCCGTGAGACCCGCCGCATACTGCTGGAAATGAACACGTCACTGCTGAAGGTCTATGATCGCTTTCCCCAGCATTCACTCTCCCAACTCCTTTTCTCTTTGTGATGTGGTGGCCCCATTCTCCAGCAAGCCCTGCACTTCCCATCTGCCCTCCAGCCCTATCAGATGCACAGGCCCACAGGCAAGAAGAAGCAGGTAACGGGGGACGGATGGCCAAGACAACCAGGGTTCTGACTTCAGACACTAGCAATCCACCTGCCCAGGTTATTCCAATTAAACACGACGTTGATCGGGTCAGTACTGGAACCCACTTCCACCCCTGCATGCTCAAGGGTCCAGACCCTTCACAGCCAGCACCCAGAGGTCTTGTTGGGGTTCATTTACCTAGCTGACATCTTTTCTCACCAAGCAAACTATGTTCCTTATTACCTGTGACTGTTTCCAGACTCAAGTTCTCAAATTTAAATTAATTATCCCCTAATTCTCTGTTTTCTCCTCACCCTACCCCCATCACAATGATAGCAGTAATGGCCTCCCCCCCCAAGACCCCCCAACATTCGACATCTCAGTCCTGCAAGGTGCAAAGCCTCTGTCTAATGCCTTCTTGACATACAAAAGCCCACAACAATTTTTTCATAAATGTGGAAACCATACGTAACAGACCTCTGTGAACAGAAGGGTGTGAACAAGTCGTCCTTCCCCTCAAACAGGTCCGCACGCTAAATAAAACCATGGGCTGCGTGAAGCCCCGCTGACCACAGACATTCCCAAGAGAGCACGAAACAGTACTTAAAACTATCTTCATACCTCTGGGTCTTTCACTCCCTTTTCACCCAGTGACCCATCATGTGTTTTGCAAAGAAGCTAAAGATGAAGTTAGGTTACTCCTGAGACGCAGGCGGCGGCAGGCAGCGTACCTTCACGGGCGCCTTGCAGCCGTCGCTGCCCCCTCTGCCCAGCTTGCCGTAGTCCCCGTCCCCCCAGGACCAGACGGTGTCGTCCTCCGTGAGGCAGAGGGTCTGAGCATCCCCACTGCCACAGGCAACGTCGACCACACGGTGGCCCTGCAGCACCTCCACCTGCAGAGAGAGGGGCACTGAGGACATCCGACTGCAACAGAACGGAGGCTCTCCCCGGAGGGGTTAACGTGCTGGGATTTGGGGGTGGGGTGGGGGGGAGGGTGCCTGTCTTAATTCTTTACAAACAACAGGGAATCTTAATGGTCCTGCAGGCCAAGACAAAAGACACCCTCGCATATCTGAACTGTGAGCATCTCAGCGGTAGGAGGCAGGTCCCAATGTCCAGTGCTCAGTCCTGCCACCCACCCTGCAGCCTCACCTAAATCACAGCGGACCTCCCAGAAGACAAAGCCTCTAGCTAGATGCCAAGTAATATTTACTAGTGTAGATAAAAGGGTATTTCAAACGCTATCCTGTTTAAACGACCCATAGAATATATACCACGGTGGTTTTTATTCCCACCAAAAAAAACACTGTTAACTCTGAAACTGAAAAGAATCCGGAATAGGAAATACTGTGGATTTTTACAAAGCATAACGACAACAGCAAGCTGTCCCTCCAGGCCTCCCGCGCACAGTTCCAACTCACCAGCTTTGGTTTCAACTGGTCCTCACTGTCACTGTGCCCCAGGCGGCCATACCGGCCTTTGCCCCACGTGTAGAGGTCCCCGGCTGCAGTGACACAGGCGCTGTGGGCTCCACCAGCAGCGACGTCAACCACCTCTATTCCTCTCAGAGACTCAATGACACGAGGACGGTCACACGGACTGCAAAAGAGGTCACCAAATGTAACTGAAATAGTTTCATTCTTAAATATTTTTAAATTATTAAATATAGGCTTTTGGTTTGTTGCTCATTTATTCAATGCACACCTCTCAAACTACATACATCTGTCAAGTCAATCATTAAATCAATCTGGAAGAAGCATTCAGGCCTGAACTCAAAATCATGTAATTCCCTACCTACCTCCTTCTATACAAACTGCCCAAATGCCAGAGAGGAGATGTACAGTCTAAATCAGGGGCTGGAAGACCAGCACTTACAGATGGGCCATGTCTGGCCTATGACCTGTTTTTGAAAGGCCAGTGAGCTGAGAATGGGCTTTGCATTTTTTAAGGGTTGTAAAACAAACAAACGAAAATGACGAAAGAAGGATACACAACAAAAAATGTATGTGGCTGGCCTAAAATATTTATTACTATCTGGTCTTTTGCAGAAACAGCCTGTCCACCCTTGCTATAAATCAACATTTCATTTAAGGAGTCAACTAGTCTATATATAACATGGCAAGCCTGATGACAAACTTCTTTTTCTTATTACTGAGTTTTGAAAGCTATTTATAATGATTTTGGATATAAGACCTAAGGTCAGATATATGATGTGGCAAATATGCTTTCCCAGTCCGTGGCATGTGCTTTCCATCTCTTAACAGTGTCTTTCAAAGAGAAGTTCACAATTTTTATAAAGTCCAATTTATCCTATTTTTCTTTACTGGATTGTGCTTTTGGAGTTCTATCTAAAAATCTTCTTCTGACCTAAGGTCACAAAAGTTTTCTCTCATGTTTTCTTCTAGACGTTCTTAATTGTAGGTTTTAGACTTATGAGTTAATTTTGCATATGACGCAAGATAAGAATTCAAGTTCAAAGATCGAGGTGTTCCCTTAGGCAAGGCTGAAGATTTCAGTCTGTGGTATTTGGAATTTAGGCTGCAGTCCTTGTTTTCGGATGGATCACTGGGTTTGTGGCACAGTTCATGCTTTAAACCAGATCTGAACAGAAGAATGGCTACTTGGCCCAGGTAGAAGTAGATGAAGTATTTGGTTTAATTTTGGATATTAATGGTACAAGATAAGAATTTAAGTTCACTGTTTACCATACGGTTGTCCAATTGTTCAAAACCATTTGTTGAAAACACTATCTTTTCTCCAATAAATTGTTTTTGCACTTTTGTATTATGCACTGCAAACTGTGAGGGAGGAATCAAGTTTCATTTTTCCACACTCATTGTATCAGTATTTGTGGGTACGTTTTTGGACTTCCTATCCTATTCTGCTCCACTGATGTATTTCTCACTCGATACAATAATACCACACTGTCTTGATTACTGTATCTTTAAAATGAGACTTGAAGTTAAATAGTGTCAGTCCTCCAACTCTGCTCCTCATTTGCAAAGCTGTCTTGACTACTGTAGGTACTCTTCATTTCCACATGAATTTTATAATCAGCTTGTCAATTTCTACAGAAATTTTGACTGGGAAGGGGTTGAATCAATAGGTTAATTTGGGGGAAAACTAAAAAATCAACAATATTGAGTCTTCCAATCCATGAACACAGCATACTCCTCCATTATTTTAGGTCTTTTAAAATTGCTCTCAGCAATATTTTATAGTTTTTTATCTGTAAGTTATCCATACCTTTGGGTCAAATTTATTCCTTACTATTTCGATTTTAGGGGGAGGGTACCATAAATGGTATTTGAAAATCTCAACTTCTGATTGCATATGTATATGTATAAAGACACACAGTTGACTTTTTTAAATGCAGAAATGTTTCCTTTATTTGCCTGCAATCGACTTTTATTTACTGATCTTCTATCCTGCAACCCTGCTAATCACACTCATTAATTCTAGTAGCTGTTTTGTAGATACCATCAGATTTTCTACATAAATAATCATATTATGTGTAAATGGACAGCTTTAATTCTCCTTCCAATCTGAATGCCTTTTACCTCTTTGCATTGTTGTGCTGCACTTGCTAAACCTGCTAAACAACGCTGAATACAACTGGTGACAGACAGCAGCAGATGTCCTTGTCTTGCTCCTGGAGATAGGGAAAGTGTTCAGCCTGTCACCATCAGGTACCACATTAGCTCTAGCTTTCTTTCTTTCTTTCATTCATTCATTCGTTTATTTATGGCTGTGTTGGGTCTTCGTTGCTGTGCGTGAGCTTTTTCTAGTTGTGGCGAGCAGGGGCTACTCTTCATTGCGGTGTGTGGGCTTCTCATTGCGGTGGCTTCTCTTGCTGTGGAGCACGGGCTCTAGGCACTCAGTAGTTGTGGCTCGCGGGCTCTAGAGCGCAGGCTCAGTAGTTGTGGTGCGTGGACTTAGTTACTCCACGGTACGTGGGATCTTCCCAGACCAGGGCTCGAACCCGTGTTCCCTGCACTGGCAGGCAGATTCTTAACCACTGAGCCAACAGGGAAGTCAAGCCCTAGCTTTAACAGAGATGCCCTTTACGAAGCTGAGGAAGTTTTCTCTCATTCCCAGATTGCTGAAAGTTTTTATCAGAAACAAATGTTACTTTGCCAAATGCTTTTCCGCCTTTCATCTATTGAGATAATCTATACAGTTTTTCTTTTTTACACTGATCAATTTTCTAATGTTAAAACAGTTATTCAATACTGGCAAAAATGTCATTTGGCCTTACTGCTTTATCCTTTTACATATTGTTGGATTCAACTTTCTAAAATATTAAGAATTTTTACATCTATGCTCATGAAGGATACTGGTCTATATTTTCCTAATAACATCTGAGTCTGGTTTTGATATAAAAATAAAGCTGTCCTCAAAAAAGTAAATTGGCTAGAATTCCCTCCTCAATTTTCTGAAATTGACTGTGAAGAACTGGTATTATCTGTTACGTACCTGTGTGGTAGACATCACCAGTCATATATCTGGTCCTGAGGATTTATTTGTAGGAAATTCAATTTCTTAAATAGACACAGGGCCATTCAAGTCATCTAATTTTTCTTGAGTGAGCATTAAAGAATGTGTGTCCTTTGAGGAATTTGTCCATTTCATCTAAAAAGTTCAATCTGTCGGCATAAAGTTATTTAATATACTGCCTCTTTCAATAACTACATTCTGCAGTAATGAAAGCTCCCTCATTCCTGATATTGCTATAATTTGTGTGTGTGGGTGTATACATAGGTAGATAGATTCGTCTAGATGGAGGTTTTATTGATGATGCTACCTTTCTCAAAGAACCAACTTCTGTTTTCTTTAATTTTTCTCTATTTCTCTGTTTTCTATTTCATGGATTCTTGCTCTGATCTTTCTTAGTTGCTCACTTTGTCTTTCTTATTCTAATTCCTTAAAGTAGAAGCTGAGGTCATTGTTTAGAGATCATTTTTCTTTTATAAAAAGGCATTTCATGCTATACATCTCCTTCTAAGTACTGCTTCTGCTGGATCCCACACATTTTTATATGTTGTTCTCATTTTCACTCAGATCAAAATTCTTTCTAATTTAGCACTGATTCCTTCTTTGACCCATCAGTTTTTACATTTTAGTTATTTTTACATTTTATTTACTTTCCAAATATACGGAGGATTTTCCATACTTTATAGTAATTGATTTCTAATTAATTCCATTGTGGTCAGAGAAAATCTTTTATATAACTTGAATCTTTTTGATTTATCAGATTTGTTTTCTGGCCCAAATTACGGTCTATGTTGGCAGCTGTTCCACGTGTACTTGAAAAGAATGTGCTTTTGTTAAGTAGTGTTGTATAGTGGTAATTAGATCAAATTGGTCGATAAAGTTGTTCAAGTCTTCTGCCAAATCTTCTATCCACCTATCAGTTATTGAGGAAGGATATTAAAATCTGCAACTGTAAATCTGTTTCTCCTTGCAGCTCTGTCATTTTGTTTAATTTCACATATTTGGAAGATCTATTATTAGTTGTGTAAACATTTAGGATTATTATGTCCTCTTGATGAACTGACCACATCAACATCATAAAATGACCCTTTCTCTGTTGATATTCTCTGATGTTACATCTAGTTTGTATAATATTAATATAGGTATTCCAGCTTTATTTTAATCTGTGTTAGCATATTTTCCCACCCTTTTATTTTTAATCGATTTTAAATTTTAAAAAATTAAAAAAAATTTTTTTTTAAAATTAAAAAAAGATCGTTTTTAAATATAGACATGTTAAATACAAATTTTGTTCTATGTAGCATATGGTTTGATCTTGCTTTTATATGCATTCTGACAATGACTTTTAACTGTGGTTTAGATCATTTAACATTTAGATCATTTAACATTTAGATCATTTAACATTTGATGTGATATTATTTTGGTTTAGATCTATACCTTACTATTTGTTTTCTATTTGTCTCATCTGTTTACTCCATTTTTTCCTTTTTCTGGTTTCTTTTGAGTACGTTTTTTGATTCACTTTAACTCCTTTGTTGGCTTATCAGATAAAACTTTTTGTTGCGTTATTTTCGGGGTTGCTTTGGCGGATGTAGAATGCATCTCTAACGATTAGAGTGTAGTCTGGGGTCATGTACTACATCATGTATAGTATAAGAACTTCACAACAGTATATGTCCACTTCCTGCCTCTAACCCCAGCCTCTGTGCTACTGCTGTCATATATTTTACTCCTATGTATGTTTTAAGCATCTCAATTCATTTTTACCATATCCTGAAAACATTCAATTATCTCTTAAAGAGATTTATATAATAAGGGAAAACATCATGATATTAACCCATGTAGTAATTTCCTCATTCATTTGTATAGATCCCTGATTCCATCTGGTATAATCTTCCTCTGGTTTGAAGTAATTCCTTTAAATTTTTAGTTGTACAGATCTGGAGGTGGTGAATTATTTCAGCTTTTGTATGCCTGCATAAGTCTACTTCAAATTCATTCCTGAAAAAATAATTTCATTGAGTAAAAAAAATCTAGGCTGACAGTTATTTTTACTTTCAGTATCTCCCACTGTATTCTAGCTTACATTATTTCTTATCAGAAATTCACCATCACCCTTTACCTTTTATTCTGTACATAACTGGTATTATTCCCCCTGGCTGCTTTAAAATATTTTGCTCCTTATCAATGGCCTTGAGCAATTTGATTATGATGTGCTTTGGTGTAGTTTCCTTCATGTTTCTCTTGCTTAGGGTTCTCTGAGCTTCTTGAATGTGTGGGTTTATAATTTTCATCAAATTTGAAATTTTTTCAGCCATTACTTCTTCAAAATCCCCATCTTCATCACTTTTGGTAACTCCAATTATGCATGTATTGGGCCATTTGAGGTTGTCCACAGCTCACTGATACTATGGTCTTTTTATATATTCTTTTTTTTTCTGTTTCATTTGGATAGTTTCTACTATTATATATTCAAGTTCACTGACCTTTTCTTCTGCAATGTTTAATCTGCCATTAATCCCATGCACTGTATTTTTCATCTTAAACATTGTATTTTTCTTGGACATTGTATTTCTTTAGGACTTTGATTTGGGCATTTAAATATCTTTCAGTCTCTACATAACATGTTCAAGTTTTTCCTCTAGCTTACTGAAGATAGAACTGTTTCAGTGTTCTTGTCTAGTAATTCTACCACTTGTGTCACTTCTGGGTCAGTTTCAATCAACCGACTTTTCTCCTTATATGGGTTGTATTTTCCTTCTCTTTTGTGTGCCTGATAATTTTTTTATAGCTTTATTGAGATAAAATTGACATATAATATTGTGTAAGTTTAAGGTGCACAATATGATTTGATAGATGTATATATTGTGAAATGGTTACTACAATAAGGTTAGTTAACAAATCCTTCACCTCACGTTTACTTTTGTATGTGTGTAGTAAGAACATTTAAGATGTACGCTCTTAGCAACTTGCATCTGTACAATACAGTATTGTTAACTATAGTCACCATGCTGTACATTAAATCCCCGGAACTTATTGATCTCATAACTGGAAGTTTGCACTCTTTTAGCAACATCTCTCCATTTCCTCCACCCCCAACCGCTGGCAACCACGAATCTGCTCTCCATTTCTATGAGTTCAGCTTTTTTAAGATTCCACATATAAGTGAGATCATACAGTTTTTTTTGTCTTTTCTCTGACGCATTTCGCTTAGCATAAAGTCCTCGAAGTTCATCCATATTGCTGCAAATGGCAGGATTTCCTTTTTCATGGTTGAATAATATTCACATGCGCACACACACACACACAACACATTTTTCTTTCTCCATTTGTCTGTCAATGAACACTTAGTGGTTGTTTCTTTATCTTGGCTATTGTAAATAATGCTGCAATGAACATGGGGGTGCAGATATCTTTTTGAAATAGTGGTTTCATTTCCTTTGGCTATATACCCAGAAGTGAGATTATTGGATCATATGCTAATTCAATTTTAAATTTTATGAGGAACTTCCACACTGTTTCGCACAGTGGCTGCACCAATTTACATTCCCATCAACAATGTACAAGCGCTCCCTTTTCTCCACACCCTTGCAAGTACTTGTTACCTCTTGTCTTCTTGATGATAGCCATTCTAACACTTGTGAGGTGATATCTTACTGTGGTTTTGATTTGCATTTCCCTGATGATTTAGTGATCTTGAGCAATTTTTCATGTGCCTGTTGGCCATTTGTATGCCTCTTGGAAAAATGCTTATTCAGGTCCTTTGCCCATTTGTTAATTGGGTTATTTGGTTTTTGTTTGCTATTAAGTTGTATGAGTTTCTTATGTATTCTGGATCTTAACCCCCGATCAGTTATGAGATTTGCAAATATTTTCTCTCATTCCATAGTTTGCCTTTTCACTGTGTTGTTTCTTTTGCTGTGAAGAAGCTTTTTAGTTTGATGGAGTCCCACTTGTTTATTTTTGCCTTTGTTGCTTGTGCTTTTGCTGTCATAGCCAAAAAATCATTGCCAAGACCAATGTCAAAGAGCTTTTTCCCTATGTCTTCTTCTAGGAGTTTTATCATTTCAGGTCTTATAGCCAAGTCTTTAATCCATTTTGAGTTAATTTTTGTGAGTAGTGTAAGAGAGTGGTCCAATTTCATTCTTTTGCATTTGAATATCCAATTTTCCCAACACTACTGAAGAGACATGTGCCTGATAATTTCCGACTGGATGAACAACATTGTGAATATTATCTTGCTGGGTGCTTGGTATGTTTGTATCCATAAAAACATTCTTGAGCTTTGATCTCTACAACACGGTTAAGTTACCTGTAAACAGTTTAATCCTTTCAGGTCTTGCTTTTTAGCTTTGTTGGTGGGATCAGAAAAACACTTGTCTATGATTAATTTCTTTCCCCTCTGTTGTGCACCATCACTCTTAGTCCTCTACTCAGTGAATTATGAGGTTTTGGGAGTAGGCACTATCCTCTGCCCTCTGTGAGCTCTGGGAATGTTCCTCCTAATCTTTTTAGGTGGTCTGTTCCCTGGCCTCTCAGATATTCTCCTCACACATGATTGTCAGTATTCACCTCTGGAGATCACTGACCGTACTTTACTTCCTGTTATCCAATGTCTTTAGGGCTGCTATTTCATGTATTTTGTCTGGTGCTTTAGTTATTTCAGATGCAAAGGGCCCTGTCATTCCAATTTGG
The DNA here is from genome assembly GCF_963455315.2 of Globicephala melas. Lineage (NCBI taxonomy): Eukaryota > Metazoa > Chordata > Mammalia > Artiodactyla > Delphinidae > Globicephala > Globicephala melas. The sequence continues at coordinate 112,432,790 of NC_083320.1, forward strand.
CAGGTAGTTCCCGTTACTTTTTAAAAATTTAGTGGGTTTCGTTGCTTTGTTTGAAAAACTATGTCATTTGTGTGTCCCTTTCCCCTACTGCCATTTCCTCTGTATTTACAGTTTTAGCATCTGCATATTAACAAAATACCAAATGTGATTCAGTGGATGACTCAGGATGAGGGGAAGGGGACTTGGGGGAAAAGGACAAGATGAAGCTCACCATACTTAGTAATCAGAAATCAAAATTCGGAACTGATTTCCCCCCAGCAGAGGGGTCATGTAGGCAAGCCTAAATAATGTCACATGAACTTATTTCTGCTAAATGAGTCATTAACATTAACTTTGAGTAGATTATTACAAATGTTGTCTTAAAAAACAAACTGTCAATACACCATACAAGCATTAACACAAACAAGAAGAGGAAAACATAACATTAAAAATGATGTTTTCACATAATACCTTCTGTTGCCATGCCCCAGCTTCCCATCTTCTGCCTCACCCCAAGAGTAAACTTCTCCTTCTGAAGAGAGGGCAAGACAGTGTTTTCCTCCTGAGTTCACAGCTACTTTCTTAATAAACACATGCTGAATGGATTCAAGTAATGTTGGGGTAGATACCGACTCTGTCCCTCCAATTCCTAGTCTGCCGCCTGCACCATACCCAGTGGCATACAGCTAAGACAAGAAAAAGTAACATAAACATCAGATTTTTATCTAAATATATTTCAGTAAATAATAAACCAATTAGTTCATTTTAGTAATTAATAACCTATATTTTAGTAATTAATAAACCAGATCAATGCTCTAGATTTTTTTACCACAGAAAAATAAAATTAAAAATCACAGGAAAGTTTAAGACTTTATTTTTGCTTTATCAGATCTCTAAAAATTAAAGAAAACATTATAATTAATAGAAACCCCAAATTCAGAAAATGTATTTTGAAAACACAGTCTTTTCCCTGGACGCATTTCTATTTTTGTCTAGAATAGCAACTACAATTAATACCAAGAAAAACAAAAACGATTTAATTAGCTACTATATGCAAATCCCAGATAAGTAACACCTACAGAAACACCCATATGAAAATTATACATATACTTAGTACTTCAGCAAGGCAGCATACAAATCACACAGCAGAATATACTACTTTTCTTTCATTCTAAGTGGGTAATTGATTTGGGACATAAAACATCTTTACCATAAAAAAAAAAAATCAAGATTGCCATTTCCAGATGCATGTCAAACACCCCTCCTATAACAATTTAAATGCTGTTTCACATTGTTTCAAATGCTCTGCTGCATTGACACAACAGTAAGGAAACTTCAAGGACTAAAACAGGAAGTGAAACCAAGAATTCAGATGGATAAATGAATCCAAAGTCAGCCTCCCCTGGGAAGGTTTTAAGGCTCTCGAGTGCACTGGGTGTGAGCAGTGAGGCGCCAAGCCTAAAGGGAGACTCTGTAGAAAGGAGAGGCTCTGAAGTGCTTCCCCTCACTCAGACTGTGAATGAGAACTAAGAAGAAAACAAAGAGAGTTGCCTTTCTCAAAACTTGGGACTGAATGAGAGGGTGGAAAATCTCTCCTGAGAATTCGTAACTACAAAAGCTGGTCCTTGAGTTGGTTTTCAGTCTGAATTAATGCTACCTATGGTCTAAATTCCGTAGGTAGAGAATTTAATTTACAATGGCTTAAAGTTGGTAGTACCCAGGGTCACAAATTCTTGTTTGATTAGTGACTTCAAACTAGGCCTCTGACACCACAAACTTCTTAACCAGCACAGGCAGGAGACAACACTATGAAAAAGTGAAAATGTGCTGCCTTCTTCTTTTACTTTCTCTTCATTTAGATACTGCCTGATCCCTCCTCAGTCTTCTGTCTGGAACTCCTCCTCTCAGACACCTTTCATGGAGCTATTTCCCAGCAGTTTTCCATGCTTCAAAATCGTCCCATCCTATCAGAACTTTATTGTTCAGAGTCCCATTTCTGTGATATACTTAGCTTTCTAAGATGTTTAATAGATTCTGATACTTTAGGATATCATCTTTTAAAATGTGTCCATTAAATGCATGGACCCTGTAATAAAATACCTTAGCTGAGAGAAATCAAAAACAAAACAAAACATACAAAAAACAAACAAACAAAAACTAGGCCTCAAAGAATTTCTACATCAAATTTTCTAAGGAAAATGGTCAGCTCATAGTTTTAAAAATTCCCATTATCTAAAAGGAAGGAAGGCACCATGAGAGAGAGTCAGAAGAAAAAAAGCCCAATATTATGTTTAAAGAAATAAAAAGCTTGAAAGTATCCCCAAAGAATAAGAGACCAGAAGGTAACCCAAAACAGAACTTCCAGAAATTAAAAAAAACATAGTTGAAACAAAAAACCCAGAAGTATTAAACAGAAGATTATAAACAGGTACAGAAATCAGACAACTAGAAAATGGATCTAAGGAAATTATCCAGCATATGGCACAGAAACACAAACAGAAGAGGAAACAGAAAAGAAGAGAGAATTTGGGATAGATCTCCTCACCTGAACGTCGATCAGAACTCAGAGTTTCAGGTACAGATCATACAGAGAATATGGGAGAGGCAATATTTGAAAAAATGTCTGATAATTTACCAGAGTTGTTAAAAGGCCACTTCTCAGAGCCAGGAAGCCCACCCCTCATCCCTCACCACCTGGCAGAAACAAAACAACACAAAAAAGGGCAGGAAAAGTAAAAAGAAACTGACATCTAAATATATTCTAGTGAAACTGTAGATCACTAAAGAAAGACCTTGAAAGCAGCTACAAAGAAAAGATTTATTACCTTCATTTGGGTAAAAATTAATCTGACTGCTGACATCACATTAGCAACAATGAATGCCAAAAACCAGAAGAATAAAACCTTTAATAGGCTGACTGAAAATAATGGTCAACTGAAAGTGTTATACTCTAGAACAGGGCTTGGCAAATCAGGCCCACCACCTGATTTTGCCACACCCATTCATTTACATATTCTCTACAAGCTGCTTTCATAATTGCAACAGAGACCAGACTATATGATTCCCATAGCCAAAAATACTATCCTTTACCTAGAAAAAGGACAAAGCTAAGATATTTTTAAATAAACAACAAATACAATCAGGGGATTAACCAACAGTAGACCCTCACAAACGGAAACTGAAAATATACACTTAAAGTAGAAGAAAAATGACTGCAGATATAAGATCTGAGACGTACGAAATAATTGGTGACCAAAGATGTGTATAACATTTGGGTAAATCCAGAAAACACACGGTCTATATAAAACAACAATAATAATAATGCCTATCATTCGGGGAGCAGGTTAGCGCCAAAACACAGGATAACAAAGGATCAGCCTTTTTAATTTGAGAGGAGTATAGAAATTTTAGATTTTAAATATACATGTTAAAATCACCAGGGAACAACTGAAAGACAGAATTCTCCAGAAAACAGAAAAAGAGAGCTACACTTCAACCCTTGCTATGAGGCTAGCACGACCTTGATACCTTTGGCGGGTGGCCTCTGACGTGGTTCCCAAGAGTCCCTGCTTGCAGGGATTCCCGCCCCTATGTAATCCCTTCTTGGATGTGGGCTAGACCTAATGACTCTCTTCTAATGGACAGAATACAGCAAGAGGGATGGACTGTCACTTCTGGATTAGCTCACACAAGACTGACTTCTGTCTTGCTCTCATGCTCTCCTGCCCTCTCCCTTGCTTGCTCTGATGAAGCCAGCTGCCACATAGTGAGATAGCAAAGAGCTGAGGGCAACCTTAGCCAATAGGTCATGGGGAGCTGAATTTTCCTCAGGCCAGCCTTGCAGCAACTGCAGCCTGATGAGAGATTCTGGGCTGGAGGCCCAAGCTAAGCCACCCAGGGAAACTGTGAAATAATAAATGTGTATTGTTTTACGCCAACTGTTGTAAGTTAAACAGATAACTAATATATTGGGTTGGCCAAAAGGTTCTTTCGTTTTTTTCCATAAGATGGCTCTAGTAGTGCTTAGTTGTCTTTAACTTCATTTGAAACAATTTTGTTAGACTGTATTGGGACAGCTGTCATTATCAGTGTGCATTAAAAAAAAAAATCAAAATTGGTGAATTTTTGTGTAGCCATTCTAATACTGAAGATATAGGGGGGAAAAAGAAACAGTTTTGGCACATTACGCTTTATTATTTCAAGAAAGGTAAAAACGCAACTGAAATGCAAAAAAAGATTTGTGCATGGAAAATGCAAAAAAAAAATTTGTGCACAACATTTGTGCATGTTGCTAATTTGTGTATGGAAAAGGTGCTGTGACTGACTGAACATGTCAAAAGTGGTTTGCAGAGTTTCATGCTGGAGATTTCTTGCTGGATGATGCTCCACAGTCGGGTAGACCAGTTGAAGTTGACAGCGATCAAATCAAGACATTCATTGAGAACAATCAACATTATACCACATGGGAGATAGCCGACACACTCAAAATACCCAAAACAAGCACTGAAAATCATTTGCAGCAGCTTGGCTATGTTAATCACTTTGATGTTTGAGTTCCGCATTAGTTAAGCAAAAAAAAAAAAAACCTTTTTGACCGTACTTCCGCATGTGATTCTCTACTGAAATGTAACAAAAAGTTCTGTTTTTAAAACAAATTGTGTTGGGCGATGAAAAGTGGATACTGTACAATAATGTGGAACGGAAGAGATCATGGGGCAAATGAAATGAAGCACCACCAACCACACCAAGGGCCGGTCTTCATCCAAAGAAGGTGATGTTGTGTATATGGTGGGACTGGAAGAGAATTCTCTATTATGAGCTCCTTCTGGAAAACCGAACGATTAATTCTAACAAGTACCACTCCCAATTAGACCAACTGACAGCAGGACTCAAAAAAAGCGTCCAGAATTAGTCAACAGAAAACGCATAATCTTCCATCAGGGTAACGTAAGACCACATGTTTGTTTGATGACCAGGCAAAAACTGTTACAGCTTGGCTGGGAAGTTCTGATTCATACGCCGTATTCACCAGACACTGCACCTTCAGATTTCCATTTATTTTGGTTTTTACAAAATTCTCTTAATGGAAGAAATGTCAATTCCCTGAATACTGTAAAAGACACCTGGAACAGTTCTTTGCTCAAAAAGGTAAAAAGTTTTGGGAAGACAGAATCATGAAGTTGCCCCAAAAATGGCAGAAGGCAGTGGAACAAAACAGTGAATACGTTGTTCAATAAAGTTCTTTGTGAACATGAAAAATGTGTCTCTTATTTTTAACCTAAAAACCGAAGGAACTTTTTGGCCAACCCAATAGTACCATAACGGGACATGGAGTGGGTAAGATAAGAATATTATGATGATTGCACTCATGATCCTGGATCTCCCCAAAATCCCAAACACAAACCAAAAAAATATAAAACAGAACCTGACCAAGTAAGGTTTTTCCAAAGAATACAAGACTATCTGATATAAGGAAAACAATTAATCCAATTCACTATGTTAATCCACTAAAGGAGAAAAACACCTCTTTGATTATTTTTTAAACATAGGAAGAATGTTTGACCAAAGTCAGTACCTATTCCTAAATAGAAAAAAGAAGGGAACTTCCTTAATCTGATACAGGGCATCTACCAAAACCCCACAGTAAGTGTGTAAAGGATTCCATCATAGTGCTTCCTTTGCAGCCTGGATCAAGCCAAGAATAGGCCCACTACCACCCCTGTTTAATACTGTACTGCAGCACCCACCAGGCTGATGAGCTTCATTTCTCCCCTGCACAGGAGAAAAGTAAAAGTAAAAGACAGGTGAACTGGAAAGGAAGGAACAAAATTTATTTACAGAACATGGCTTTATAAAGAAGATACACAACAGTTTGAGATACTAAGAAAGAAAAGAGTATAATAAGGTCACTAGACATAATGTCAGTATATAAATACTAACGATTTCCATGTATCAGTAGCAATTAATTTTTTAAAAGATAGCATTGTGGGGCTTCCCTGGTGGCGCAGTGGTTGAGTGTCTGCCTGCCGATGCAGGGGACACGGGTTCGTGCCCCGGTCCGGGAAGATCCCACATGCCGCGGAGCGGCTGGGCCCGTGAGCCATGGCCGCTGAGCCTGCGCGTCCGGAGCCTGTGCTCCGCAACGGGAGGGGCCACAGCAGTGAGAGGCCCGCGTACCGCAAAAAAAAAAGATAGCATTATGATAGCAAACAAAAAGGAATACATACGTTTAACGAACTGATATGCAAACAATTATAACACGCTTTTTTATGTATGCTGCATCTCAAAATAAAAAATTCTAAAACCACAGGACACATTAAAGATTAAACAGAGATACTTTAGAACGATAGCTGCTTCCAGCACACCATAAGCACTGTGTACATAGTCTTGAGATACTGTTTTAGCACAGAATCGTTATACATGCTGTGAACCAAACAAATGCCCTCCAGCCACAGCTGTCTCAGTTTCAGTGTATGACACAGGAAATGCACCTTCTTACCTTCCCATCAGCTGTCACTGCAAAGAGCGTCTGCTCTCCTCCAATTAACTGCACGGGTCTGAGAGCTGCAAGGGCTTCACATGGAGTGGGGACTTTAACTTTTGCACCTTCGATGCCCCCAAGCTGACCCCTATGATTATGACCCCAACCATAAATTGTTCCACTGCCGCCAGCAGAAAGAGTCCAGTCATCTGGTCGCCTGTAACAAACATTAAGAGAACAATTGACATGGGAAAGAACTGCACGTGAAGCACCATTCTCTCACAGACAACATTATTTCTTATTTCTGATATAGTAAACCTGTTCATCCACTGCACAAGTTGTTCATCTTGCTCTCTTCTAAAAATGCCGTGGCTCTCATGGAGAACATCCATGTTTTCGCCGTCTGCCATTAATTCACGAATTTTCTTAGCCACCTGGACAACATTATTATGAGATTATACATCAAACACTCATCTCTCAAGAATAAAACAAATAATACTAAGGTAAGAAGACAGGAGAGGAGGTCTCCCCACCCAAGAATATGAGGGAATGCCAACATCAACATTGTGACTTTACAGTTAATAAGTAAAATCAACATGATTATATCACGTTGAAGATATTTTAAAATGTCTAGACAGTATCATTATATCTTTACTAAAAATAAACTTTAACTGAAATTTACAGTATCAGTTTATTCATTTTCACCTATGTGCTTTTTTCTTTATGATATTCCTTGGCAAGAGAAGTGTTACTGTGTCTCATAATATTGGCATCTTTTTACACTATAAAGAAAACACTGTGCATCCCAAAAGTGGTTCCAAAATAACTTGCAATACCTCATCGAGAAACAGACGGGGCAGTGGTGTTCTCTTGTCCAGGGCCACAGCAACACGGGAGGCCATGCAGTACCTTCGGAACCAAGCCCACTTGTGCGTCTCAGCACAGCAAGGGAGAGTGTCTAATTCCAGGTCACAAGCAAGAGCTACTAGTACCTGCAGCCACCACAAATTAACAACACAGGGACACTCAGAGACACGGCTGACATTCCACTTCACCAACACTGCCTGCCAAAGACAGCCCCCACGCAGGCTCCCTGGGGGTCCTCCTTCAGAATTCCTCATGCCAGGCTGACTGCCACGTGCCCAGCAAGGGTCTTAGCATCACCAGTGATGTGGATTATTCCTACCCAGTGACTAGCAATGCACCTGACAACAGGACCTCAGATCAGACCACTGCTACAACACTTGCCACCTAAACCAAGGCATCTGAAAGCACACTGATACTTAAAGTACAAGGGCTTAGATCACACAGTTAACTCCTGAAAATCTTTCATATTCAACTTCAGCAATAGCTACACCTGTCCTCGGGGATGCCTGATACTTGATGCACTGCACTTGATGGCTCTCTGTGGCTCTCTCATCACTTCAGAACAAGTCAAGTATTACCTTGAAGAATGGGCTGTGGAGCAGTTGTTTGCCACCTCTCACGATAGGATCTTCATATTCAAACTGCCTTTGCAAAGCTTCTGGAAGGCCTTTCACCAGAGCAGCAAGAGCACTGCCTGAAAAACTCTTCAGAAAACAACCAAATTATAACCTATCCCAGGAAACCAAATGCAGGGGAGTCGAGTGTTTTGTTCCTGTGAGTCAAATGTTTTATTACATTGATACTGTTCTCCCCTAAAACATGTGATTGATACTTTCAAATAGGAAAAAATCTAAAAGGACATGATGAACACGAGAATAAAAAAGAACATGAAAATTCACCTCAAAATGTTTGGTCTTAATTTCAGCACAGCAACTCCCAGGGAACCAGAAAGGAACTTTCTGGCCTACAAACCTCCATCTCCAACATGGTTAAGATCAAGAGTTCTTTTCATAGTAACTATTTCATCCAGCAAAACAAAGGGGGTGTGGTGAGTCAGACTCATAAAGTCCAATAGACAATCCTATTCTCACAGCCTGAGAATAGGGCTGTTCTTAAAATCTAAGCCCAGCCTGAACTCAATATAGTAGCAATATAAGGGAGTCTGGATGCAAGAAAAGCTGTCTATTCCTATGTGAAACTTCCCAACTCTTCTCGGTGATTTAGAAGTTTACATTATTAAAGCAACGCTTTAGTCCCAAAGGGTCACACGACTAGAAACTGTAACGTGATGTTTCGTACCAAAGCTCTCGTTTCCCCATCATCTCCAAGTAGCCTGTTTATGTTAATTGATTGCCCAAATTCAGTTGTAAGAAGCTTCCTTAATCTTTGAAGGGCCCACATTCTGTGACTGGCAGCTGAAATGAGAAGGCAGAAAATGTCAGAGGATGATCATTTTTCTCACGGAGTGAGACAGACCTGACAACGGAGGTGCCATTTACCTAAGGCACTCAGTTGTGCGCACGCTGCCAGAGAGGCTGCAAGGCGGGGGATGATGCTTCTGTTTGAGGCAAGGTTGAGCCGGAAGTCCAACAGACAGGTTACTAAGTCCATGGACGGACAGGAGAGGACACAGCGATCAGAAAGGAGGTCTTTAGGGCCTGAAAAAAGAGCACTATAAATGTCCCCTTGCTGGACAGGGCGAGAGCTACCCCACAAGGAGACGTGGACAGATTCAACCAACAATGAGTGGGCCCCATCCCCCTGGATGCCACGGTTAGAGGGGCGCCCGGGGTGCTGCCACTGTCTTGCACATAACTACGTTCTGTACACTGACATTTTACCTGAAAAATCAAATGGCTTAAGAACTGCAACCAGCAACAGCTGGGAAACTTTGGGTGAGGATGGAAGGCTAACGCCCAACAGGCAGACAGCTGAAGCAGCTCACTGCAGTTCTGATCTTTGCCACAGCGGGGCCTTGGGCAGTGCTGTCTCCCAACACCACAGGAGAAGGTGGACCACAAAGTACTAAATGAACACGACATGTGTGTTTCCCTCGCGTGGGTCATCAAGCCTTGGTGGCCATAAGCCTCCTCCTCACCTGCAGCTGGCATGATGGGGTAGACTGTGAAGCGCCAGCCCCATCCATTCACAGACCCGTCACTGATGAACTTCCACTTCAACTCATCCCCCGGGATGCGCAGCTCGCTGGACCAGTCAGACCACTCCCGGCCTGGAGGACAGAAGCACACTGGGGTTGGGTTCACCCGTCATCAGATCAACATCAACTTCTTTAGATACAAAGCAAAGTCATTCATGCCACATCTGAAGAATAGCTGGCTCCTCCAGCCCACTCCCCATGTGCGTTCACACCATGCCCTTCGACTCACACTGTAGCAAGCAGTTGGGAAGTGGAGGGCAGGCAGGCACTGCTCCAACAGAGACACTCACACACAACCACGATGCTGTGTGAGAGGCCCGCAGAGACAGCCCATGCTCACACCCAGGGTCGGGGCCGCAGGGAGGTCTCTTGGGGAAGGTCTGATATAATGGTTGTTACCCAGGCAACAAAACAGAAAAGCCCCGGTTCTTCCCCAAAGAGGGTGCAAATGTTCAAAGGCACAGGGGGCACCCCTGCGGCACAGGGGCAGCTCAGCAAGGAAGAGCCACCCTCAAGGGAGAGTGGAGCAGCCCAGCCAGAGCCCGGGGCCTGGGGTGCCACGGAGAGGAGCTAGAGAGACAGGCGTGTGGGGTGCTACCCCAGCCAGGCTTCTACTTCGAAGTGCCGTCGGTCAGCGGCGTGGCGGCAGCCTGGAGGGAATCTTGTCGGAAGCATAGAAACCGGGGGGAACATCTCACAACACTGAAAACTATATCGACATTTGTCAAACTGCCAGAAAAAAATCCACACTCATCTGTGACACCACTTCATCCGAAGTAACGTTTTGTGAGTAAAATTCTACTGGGTCACAGCCAGGCCCATCGTTTACATTCGGTCTGTGGCTGCCTTCACTACAAAGGCAGAGGGGAGTAGTTATGTCAGAAAACGTCTGCTGACCCTTGCTCCAGGTGAAGGATAAAGAAGTCTGAAGAGATCTACGTGTGCACGCGTGCACACACACACCCACACACACACACCCGCACTGATGATTCTAAAAAGCCCAGTGAAGAGCGTGTTAACAAGCCCCTAGACAGAGTGATCTGCTCTTGCTCAGCCTCATGTTGAGCATGAGGTCGCTCAACCTCCTGAAGCACATCAGCAGAGCAGAGAGAGGCCCAAAGGAGACACCTCTCACCCACTCCAGTGCTGTCTACCACACGCACAGAACACTTCCTCCGTGTGCAACCCAAGTCCTCACTGCAATCAATTAAAACCCAAAAGCCTTTAAAGCCTTGTAGTATGTCAACATTTACCTGGCACGAGCCCGGCACTACCACACACCTTACAGCACCGTCTCCACTGACTGGCTGAGACTGGGCCCCAGGCGGCCTGTGCTCCCAACAAGGACCCGTGCTCACACTAGTCACCCAGTAATCCCACCCGTCAGTGGTTAGGGGCAAACATCACTTGAATAATTATCTTACTGAAAGTACTGGGAAGAGGCAGATAAAACCTACTGTATTTTGCAGCTGGATCACTTATGGTCCCTTCCTTAAGTCTTACATGAGAACGAAGCAGTAGTAATGTTCTGTTTAGTAATGCTAATGGTTCCATTTTACAAAGCAAGCTCAACTGGCTTCCCACCTGACCGCACGGAGACAATCCTGTTGACGCCGTCCATGACTGTGAGAGGGTCGTGGCGCCTCTCTGTGGAGCACTGCCGGTCAAACTCCACCCTGAGTCCTTCTGCGCCTGGAGGACAAGCGAGCACAAAACACAAAGTAACAACTCCCACTCAACATACCACAGACAAGGCCAAAAGCCACACAGAAGCAGTGAGACTAAAATGATGTGTAACAGCTAATGAAAAGCAAAACTCAGGAAGAACTAACCTCAAAAAATAAGAACCTAAGACTGAGCACCCCTCTCTCCCACCCTGCCTCCCACAAAAGAATTCACCTGGGATGGAAACGCCAGAAGACATTCTCACTTGGCCAACTGGTTTTGTGGTCTCACTTCTGGGCACATTTTCATGCTGCAGCCCCAGCTGTGAGACCACGCTTTATTATCCCGCCCACCCCCATATTTAAAAAGCCATATAAAATCACATGCATCAAGCATTTAGCATTAGATCTAGAGTCTTCTCTGGGACAAATTAGCTTACAAAAGAATCAGTAAAGGGTAGGACTGGGTTATGGTGGAGGGAAGAGGGTGGCAAAATAACTATAAAACCACTCAAAATGATAAAAAAAAAAAAAAAAACAGTGATTCCAGGGCTCTTCAAATCAATTAACGGCAAGCAACAAATTGAGAAGTGATTATTTATGGAAAAACCTGCCAAACTTGGGTAGGGAGAGTGAGAGCCTGTGGTGTCCTCGCCTGGGGCTGCTCTACGCAAGCTGGGGCACAGCTCTACCAGGGTGGGACTCTACCTCCTGGGGCTTTTTGCTCACTGTGTAGAGCAGGGGAAGTGCCCGGGCAGAGATTCTGGAAGTCAGAGAGTAGGGAGGGCAACTGAGGACACACAGAAAAACTTGCATCTTTGCTGGCCCGGGGACAGGGGTGTGGCTGGGGGGTGCCAGACCTGAGAACTAGCCAGAACTCTAACAGGAAGATCCTGGAAGTCAGAGAGCAAAGAAGCGCTCAATGAGGACGTCATTGAGGCCTGGATGACGCGAGGCACGTGTACTCAGGAAAACGGAAAGAGCTGGGCGCACACACACGCACAGGGAAGACTGCCAAAACACTGACTTCCATGCCCTCCTTGCTCCCACCCACACAGAGATCCACCCGCAGAAGGGAACTCAGCACGCTTGAGCGCCAAACCAAGCAGACATAGAGCAAACCCTAGAAGTCAGGCTAGAAAACAAAAATCAAAATAGAAAAGTGAGCAGGGATCCCAGTGGATATGTGATGTGGGGGAGAGATTTCAGAGAGTAATTCCAGGCATGTTACAAAACAAACACAAAACCACCAAAGAAACCCAGTGACAATTACAAATCTTAAAAAAAAGTCAGAATCCAGGTGACACAATACAATCTAAATGTCCCGTTTTCAATAAAAAATAATGGGATATGCAAAAACACTGAAAAGTTTGAGCCATACTCAGGAAGAAAATCAGGCAACAGAAACTGACCCCGATGGCCAGATGCTGAACTGAGTAGACAACAACTTCAAAGCAGCTGTAATAAATATGTTCAAAGAGTTCAAGAAAACCAGAGAAAACATGATCACAAAGGAAAAGATGATAACAATGACTCGAAGAAAAAAGTACTAAGAGGAATTCTGGGGGTGGAAAAAGTACAATGACCGAAATGAAACATTCACCAGCTGGACAAAACAGCAGATTTGAAATGGCAGAAAAAAAGAATCATTATACAACTTGAAGACTGTGTAATTTCTATTACTCTAACTGGAGAACAGAAGAAAAAAGATTGAAGATAAATAAAGTCTCATAAACCTGGGAGACAACATCAAGCATACAAACATATGCATAATGGGAATTCCAATCCCCCCAAAAAAGAGGGAAGAGGTTAACGGGGGGCAGAAGAAGTACTTGAACAGAGATAGCCCCAAATCTCCAGTCTGATGAAAAACATTAATCCACAGTTCCAAAAATTAATAACCCCAAGTAGGAAAACACAAAGAGATCCCCACCCAGACACATTATACTGAAACTGTTGAAAACTAAAGACATGGAGAAAATCAGGAAAGCAAGAGCAAAAGACACATAACATATAGGGGTACAAAATACAGTTAACTCTGACTTCTCTTGAGAAACAATGAACACAAGAAGCCAGTGGGATGACAAATTTAAAGTGATATGAGAGAAAAATGCCTATCAACTAAGAATTCTATCTCCAGCAAAACTATCCTTCAAAAGCGAAGGCGAAATAAAAACATTCCCAAATACACACATACTGAGAGAATCCACTGCCAGCAGACATGATTTAGAAAAACCACTTAAAGTATTTCAGGCTGAAATAAAATGATACTGGATAGTAACTTGAATCCACAGGAAGAAATAAAGAGCACTAAAAATGGGAAAGACATGGATTGAGAAATAAGGTTTTTTTTCTCCTTTTCTTAATATTTTTACAAGGTGAAAGACTGTATAAGGGAGAGCTTAGGAAACTATAGTCCACTGGAGAAATTTGTCCCACTCACCATTTTTACATAGCCTGTGAGCTAAGAACAGTCTGTACATTTTTTAATAGTTGGAAAAAATTCAAAATAATATTTTGTGACATATGAAAGTTGGCCAATCCCTGGCACAATGCGATAATTATTAAATCACATACATATATTTGTAATACATATAGTTACAAATATGTTGTACAGGTCTGCAACATATACAGATACAGTATATACAACACTAACAGCAAAAATGAAGGAAGAGGAAATAGAACTATAATGAAGCAAAGTTGCTGCATTTTACCAGAACTAAAACATTAACCTGACCTAGACTGTGATAAATTATGTATTTTAATCCTCAGAGCAAACACCAATAAAAGTGGTTTAAAATCAACAGAGGAATTTAAATGGTACACTAAAGAAAATTTTGTTTAATGTAAAACCAAGCACTGAAGGAGGAACAAAAAAGGACACAAGACACAGAGAACACACACAGCGAAATGGTAGATGTAAATCCAACCACATTGTCTATAACTAACTGTCTTCCTAATCCAGATGTAAATCCAACCACATCTATAATTACATTAGATATGAATGGCCTAAGCATCTCAATCAAAAGGCAAAGACTGTAAGGATGGTCCTTAAATATGTTCCAGGTTTAGGCCATTTGTCTTGCTTTGTACTTGCCATCTGCCTTTTCATACCCATGAAAAAGAAAACCGAAGCAAGGATGCAAAGAAATGCTACAAACTATAATGCAAAAAAACTGTCTTGAACGACAAGACCTGAAACTACATTTTAAAGGGGCGCAACTCCTTATCTGAGAATATCACCTATAACAACCAATATGAAAACATATTCTTAGTAAAATTACAGAAAGAAAGCACGATTTATAAGGGGGGAAAATAGATTATCATTTTCCCACTTTCACAAGAGAAAAACATATTTAAGGACCAGCAAAGAAGATGACGTGGAGGGGACAGGAGAGAGAGACGGGTAGAGAGGAAGAGAATGTTGTTGGAGAGGTGAACAGGGCTCATGTAAAGTTGCACAGGCCACCATCAAGGGTTTACATCCTATTTTAAGGTTACAGGGGTGTACTGGTGGGTTTTAAGCAGAGTAGCAGTATGTTCTGACTCGTTTAAGAGACTCTCTCTAGATGCCACGTAAGGAGTTGATTCTGGGGGACAAGTAGGTGAGAAGTAGAAGGTGAGAAGTAGAAGCAGAACATGCATATTATACTAGTATATGACATCTAGTATAATAAACCAGGTGAGACTAGATGGTTGGACCCAGAATGATCTGGAGTTGGTGATAAATGACCTAATTTGGAATATATTTTTAAAGTAGAAATGATAGGACTTGCCTGGTAGACTGGTTATGAAGTAAAGAGAGAAACAGAAAAGAGGAAGAGGGATACCAGATTTTTGTCTTAGGCAACCGCTGAGTGGAATTATCTTTTGTTTTGTAAATTTCTATGAAAGAGTAAGAGCTCAAAGTTAAAGAAGCTTTTCTGAATGCCATCTCATTCCAAAAGTTTAAGAATACTAGTTTCACATAAAAATGATCCGGATAAAAGTATCAAGGTCAGAAATCCAAGAAAGAGGGGATATATGTATATGTATAGCTGATCCATTTTGTAGTACAGTAGAAACTAACACAATGCTGTAAAGCAACTACTCCAATAAAAATTAATTTAAAAAATGTATCAAGGCCAAATGCAATAAAAAGTTATCATTATAAAAGAGAGAATAAGAACATAATAACATTTTCCTACAGACAATGAAAGCAAGCCAGAAAGATGTACCCACAAAACACATGAAAATTAAAATCTATTATTTCAAACCAAGCTAAAAGAAATTAGGAAAATGATACAAGATATGAAAGAACAACATAAATTAGAATTAGGACAACCAAAACACTAAATGAGAAAATAGGGTAAAGAATTTTTTTTTTAAATTCAGAAATGAAAATTAAACTAGAAAGAGCACAGGAGCAAATAAACACAACGAATAATGCTTTGAAACAAACAGAAGGACAAAAGGGGAAAAAAGGAGATAAAAGGCACTTGAGGGACTTCCCTGGTGGTGCAGTGGTTAAGAATCTGCCTGCCAACGCAGGGAACACGGTTTGAGCCCTGGTCCAGGAAGATCCCACGTGCCATGGAGTAACTAAGCCCGTGCACAACAACTACTGAGCCTGCACTCTAGAGCCCGCGAGCCACAACTACTGAGCCTGGGTGTTGCAACTATTGAAGCCCACCCACCTAGAGCCCATGCTTTACAACAAGAGAAGCCACCATAATGAAAAGGCTGTACACCGCATCGAAGAGTAGTCCCCCGCTCGCCACGACTAGAGAAAGCACACGCGCAGCAACGAAGACCCAACGCAGACATAAATTAATTAATTAAACTGTTCCTCCAAAACTGTTTTAAAAAAAAGAAAAAAGAAGCACTTGAGAGGGAGTAGCCAACACTGACTCTAAAACAGCGGTCCCCAACCTTTTTGCACCAGGGACCGGTTTCGTGGAAGACAATTCTTCCATGGCCGGGGTTGGGGGTGATGGTTCCCAGCAGATGAAGTTTCGCTTGCTCACCCACCACTCACCTGCTGTGCGCAGTTCCTAACAGGCCTCAGCCCGGGGGACCCCACCCCCACCCCCACCCCTGGCTCTACACGGCATCCAACACAAGAAAACGACCACATATCCATGAAAAAGAAAACTGAAGCTAGGATACAAACAAATACTACAAACTGTAATGCAAAAAAACTGTCTTGAAAGACAAGACCTGAAACTACACTTTAAAGGGGCACAACCCCTTATCTGAGAATATCGCCTTGTAACAACCAATATGAAAACATATTCTAGTAAAATTATGGAAAGAAAGCACAATTTATAAGGGGCGGGGGAACAGATTAGTATTTTCCCACTTTCACAGGAGAAAAACATGCTATCCAAAAAAGCTAACTTTCAAATTTGGGCACAAACTCTTAGAACAAGCTGACCTCAGTCGGGACTGCCGTCCTCTGAGCCCTGATGAGGAACTGATAAGAGAATGAGCTTCAGACAATCACAATAAGGAAGGAGACAACTAAAACTAAATGCAAATTAAAAGGAAGGAAGTAGAGTATGTAACAGCTATTATGCTCTGGGATATACAGTATAATCATTTAAATAAAGTTACAACAATGAAGAGAGCAAGAAAAAAATTTTGTTAAATATTTTCAGTAACTATGTGCATGTTTGGTAGTATTAGAATTGTATCCTTAGTCTTTTGTGCATGTAGTGTGGGATAAAGCAAATAAGTAATTATGAGATATTCTAATTCTATCATCCCGTGTCTTAGAACCAGGATTTTGGGTATGGAACAAAAGAAACACTGACATAAGAGAAGAGGTTAAAAGTAGAAACCTTGTAGCTCTGAATTTGGCTCTATCATATCATTATGAACTCAAAAGAAAGTCAGTCAGTCAGTCTGTCTGACTGTCCACTCATTCATCCTATCTCTGTCCACTGAAAAAATCTAGAAACAATGATAGCCCAGTGATCTGAAATGCTATCTCCACTAAAAGATACCAGGGCAGATTCCAGGTGGAGGGGAGAAACTACATGACAAGCCTAAAGCATCCTGTCATATCAGACTATATGGGAGTCACTGCAAGAGCCAAACTGAAGAGGTTCCTGATGTCTAGAGATGGGATAATCTGAGCTTCTGTAGGATAATAGTCACAATGGATTAAAGCCCATCATATATGTTTAAAACCATGAGTTCATAATGACATAAAAGAAAAAATAGGTAATTCCCTGGCTGTCCAGTGGTTAGGACTTGGCGATTTCACTGCCGTGGGCCTGGGTTCAATCCCTGGTAGGGGAACTAAGATCCCATGGGCTGCGAGGTGCAGCCAAGAAAAGAAAGAAAAAAGAACTGGTCACCTTCAAAGAATGATAGGTAACCAGTTCATTCTCTTGAAAATGTAAACAGAAGAAAAGAATCAAGCTTTTATCCTGCCTTTCTTACGCAAACAACCAACCAAAGGAGAGGAAATGTCCCTATATAGAGTATTCTAGCAAATAAATAAGAAAGCAATGGAACGATTAGAATAGCACCATTTTGCAACCTCTAATGGATTTAATGGCCTCAGGCAATGAGTATCAGTAGCGGCTGCCATCACGAAAGGAGAGACAAGCAGATAGCAGGTGCTTCCAGATGCTGGATCACAAATACCAATGGTCTCGCCAAAGGCTGAACTAATTGGGCCTCTGAATCAGGGGAAATCTGCAGAAAGACGGGGCTGGGGAGCAGGTGGAAGTGCAGCAGGAGTGTGCAGGTCAAAGGCCCAGGTTCCTCCATAGGTGAATTGTTGAGAAAAAAGGAAAAAACTGTAGGTCAAAAGAAACTTAAAAGATGGAAATTATTAATTAAGAGAGGTAAGATGACAATGCATGCTTGGGTAATAGAAACTGTCCAGAAACACAAGCCAGGACTGTGTTACTTCAGGGGACACAAGGAGGGCTTCTGTGGACAGGCACAAAAACTCTAGACCTGAGTTTTGGTGACTAAGGCATCCATCTAATAAGCATTAAGCTAAACATTTACTTTGAGTGGTTTTCTTTATCATGCTTTATTTTGGGGGGGGGGGTCGTTTTTCTAGAAAAGGTGGGAAAAGTGATTCTAAAGCAATTCCGTAGCTTCTTTTCTATAAAACAATGACGGCTGCTTCTACTGATGCAACTGCAGAAATGAAGCTGTTCTACAGGCAGGGACGCCCCATTTCCTCCCTGGGGCCAGCCCTGAGTACCTGGTATCTTCACTGTACCGCTGGAGGAAGTGTCATCAGTGTAGGGATGGCTACTCTCCACCACCACGGGCTGAGAGGACAGGCGGCCACTCTGTGAGTCTGTGGCTACATCCTCCAACTCGGTGACACAGAGCTCCAACAACATATCTGCCACCTGCAGGAGGAAGCGGGGTACAAAGCAGAAGGACGTCAGGATGCCCGCCCAATTCAGATCTTTCCATAGGGACGGGGGCAGAGTGGAGGCCTTGGGAGTTTGAGAAATCTAGTTCAAATTAGGGCTCAGTTTCCTCATCTAGAAAATCAAGACAGCACAGAGCTCGCAGAGGTAGCAGCCAGGAGGTGCCTGACACACCCAAAACACCCAGTACATGGCAACTGATGAAATGAAATGCCTGTGATTACAACAGTTTCTCTTTACATCAAGACAAGATTTCTTCTGCCCCAGGAACGAAACTATCAAGCGAAGGAGCAGAAGGTATAAAAAGGACCAAGATCCTAGAAGGCACTGGGGGGCCAAGCAGCAGGGAAGCAGGAATGGAGAGGAACGACCAAGCTGTCCAGGTTGAACAGCAGCAGACGGCATCTGAAATGAGGGCTACAAATATGAAGACAACTGGGGGTATCTCTTGACCCAAGACGTCTAGGGTCAGCCTCCATACCACATTCTCCCAACAATCCATAATGTTCCAATTTCATTTGAAAATTTTAGTGATTCACACCATTTAAATGGTCAATACTGGTGATTGTAAACTCCTTGACTGCTATTTTTAAAAACAAACAAGAATATGCTATTACAGTAATAACATATTAACCTCCAAATATTTTTAATTTAGAGAAAAATAATGAATCTATTCTGTACTTTTCAGAAATGATTGTTTTTATCTATTTTTCCTCATACTTAGATAATAAACAGATTAGCTTAGCAAACAGCTTTATTAATGACAAACTAAGATCACTGTCATTTAGGTGTTATCATTATAAATTCAAAAGTTTCTCTTTTTTTCTTAAACAGTCCCACATATCAGGTCAGAGTAGGACATAGGAGTAGCATCTTGCCACTGGCCAGGAAAGTCTGAAGACAATCCCCACCTTTGTTTCTGTCTCCCCTTGAATCTGAGATGCTGACATCATCAAACTTCTAATGCACAGCCCACTAGGGCTCTTCTGGGCTTCAGAACCTTCCTCTGCAAAGCCAGTCAGTCCCCCAGGAGAGGTCAATAAGCTCTGAGGCGAGGGTGACAGAGCGGTCACAGCTGCGGTTCTGTCCTCAGAACACTCAAGAGTCCACCACCATTTCTCCCACCCACCAGCAACCTGAGTGTCTTTGAGGCAGTAATGACCTCTGAGAGCCTCAGCGTGCTTATCTGTGAACAAAGGGAAAGTCTGTGCTCCGTACTGAGAGAATGCACCAAGAACCAGGCCTGGCAGGTAATGTGTACAAGAAATGCTGGGTATTATTACTTTAAATCCATGTTCTCATTCCACCCTTTCCTTGCACAAATACATTAAACATGTGAAAACATTAATATTTTGCTTACGGCAATTCACCTTGATTTAATCTCTCAGAATTATGCCAAGTAACTTGCCTCAAAAAACTACAAAGTAGGAAACCTATAACTTTTAGTTCTTCCTGAATACAATTAAGAAATTAACAAGCCCCTAAAATACCTACCAAACCATTTACTATGATTTCAAGACCACTTGACCATACTTAAGTACTTTATGGTTTTGGTGGTGGTAATATGGAACTTGGAAAAACACAGATGACCCATCTGCACAGGGCACATGGCATCAGACTCCCTGACACAGCCAGTTCTGAAAAGGCAGAGCAAGGCTGCTGATAAATAAGGGTCCTTAAGGAAGCCCAAGGACTTCAGGACTAACCAATTCTACTTTTAAGATATATTGATATGATACTGACTTTACACCCTAGACTAGCCACATGTGGCTGTTCAGATTTAAATTAATTAAAGTTAAATAAAATGAAAACTTCAGTGCCTCAGGTGCACTAGCTACATTTCAAGTACTCAGTAGCTACATATGGCTGGTGGCTACTACACTGGATGGCTCGGGTACAGAACATCACCACGGCAGAAAGTCCCACAGGACCCAGTACTACCAAATATTAAAATCTATTTTAAATAGTTGATACTTAAAATACTGTGGTATTGGAGCACAGAAACTAGATTAATGGAATAGAAAAAAGTCCATAAAAGTTTAGAATATGATAAAAAGTGCTCTTCAAATCACTAGGGAAAAGATGGATTTATTCAATCAATGATGTTGGGGCAACATGTTCGCCATCTAGGAGGAAGTAAAGTTGAATCCTCACTTTATCCCTTACATCACGATAAATCCCAGGTAGTTCAAAAAGGTAAATATAATAACAGATGAAAACGTAAAAATGATTAGAAGAAACGTAAGAGAGTTTTTTAAACAATGTCATGCTGGTAGCATATTTTCGGTATAATACAAAATCCAAAAGCCATAAATGAAAAAACTGGCAGATCTGACTTCGTAAAAACTAGAAATTTCTAAATTCTAAAATTCTAAAATATCAAAATTACATCAAAAGGCAAACTGGGGAGCAACTGCAGCACAGATGACAGAGAAGGGACTCAACTTTAGCAGGAGCCCTTCAAGCACGAGACAGCATCAGCCCGCCCACCCGCCTGCAGCTCACCTGCGGGTAGGCAGCGCCCATGCCAGACAGCACAGCCGAAAGCACATCCTTGCCCTTGTCCCCAGCCCGGCCGCACACAGAGAGCTTGAGCAGGTCCACCATGACGCGCGTGTCATCCACAACCAACAGGCTGGTGAACTCATCCAAGGACTGAAGTTCCGGGCCTGACGCTTTATTTTGGCTTTCAACATCCTAAAAAGTCAAACAATTAAAATGAGGAATGATATGTTAAGAGGTAAACAGTCATAAACTCAAAGGATACATGATTACCAATAATGAATAAGGGACTTTCTGAGAATTTAAGACCATGAAATACTAGATTAAGAAATGACAAGCCCCTAAAATCTCCACCGCCCTGCACTATGCTTTCAAGATCGATTACCTATTTCACAAATTACCAATGGCTGTCAAAAGGAATGCCTAAACTATAAAGAAATGACAATTTATACTGTGACCAAGTTCATAACAGAGGTACGTTACAAGGGGAGACTTGGAATGAAATCACACCATGTAAAATTACCCCCATAGGGTATGTTTGGGAGTTTTCTATCAACTAAATTTGTACACTATGCTTTTACATATTTTGTCTAGATCCTCTCCATAATTCTTTCTTAGAATCTTATTTAATGGACTTATTGGCATGTAACACATTGTCCATAATCTCTTGCCCCTTACGTTCTTTTAAAAAGAAAATATACAAAGTAAGTGTCTTCTCAACATTCCCCTTGCACCTCCCATTCACAGTATGTCAGATAAAACAAACCACACCTGCGATCATTTACCTCTCTTTCCACATTAGCAGAGGAAAGGAGATGCTTGTTTGCCTGTGGCAGCATCACTGACACCCCCAACCCCACATGAGGGTGGGGATGCCCCCCCAGGAGAGCCACCCCACAGCCTGTCGCCCACCACAAAGGAGCCTCTTGGGGGCTGGCGGTAGGGTCCAGCTTACAGGGGGGAACAGGGAGCCGTCAGAGCTGGGAAATCCCCCAGCTTCTGAGCAACACTGAGACCTGTGCTGAACAGGGGAGCAGCCGGGCCCTTCCCATTCCCCAAGCAGAGTCCAGCTCTCCAGGAGAAGAACAAGGTGCCACAAGTTCCTCTTCTCTTCTCTCTTGCCTTCTGGATTTCAGTGAAACCAGTGCCAATGCTTTTCAGAAACAGAAATGAGCCAGGGGAAGCACAAGCCCCACTTAGGAACCTTAAGGGCAATGTGACGTATCCAATGCGCAAAGTCCATCAATGCTCAAGTTGGCCCTGGAAGCCATAGCTCTCTCGGGCAGGAGCATGGTTTCTCCCTTTAAAGAAATAGACCCTGCTCCTACCTCCGAATGAACACTTAGGGAATCAGTAAGTGAAATTCATCGGAAACGATGACATTCCAGAATCTCACTCACTGAAGACCAGCGAAAGCATCCAGTGGAATATATTAATCATATATAACATCTTTGGTCTTATTTGAAGCAGGATCCAACATTTTTTTGGTGGGGGGTTTAAAAAAAATATAGAGGACAAGTCCAAAGGAAGTGCTAAAAAAATAAAATCACTAGCTGCCTATCCTTGAATAAGCCCAAAACTAACATGAAAATTACTTTGCCATTATTTATGAATCAAACCAAAACTGAAATGATAGGAATTAAGGGCTATACTCTGGATAATACCTATGTCTCATAAATAAGTTGGTTAGAAAGAAATTATACCATCCCTCTTCTAGCTAAAAGCAAAAATTTTGCATAATTCAGATTAATTTCTGCATTAAACCCTCACCCTAGGAGACTGCCAAATATCAGAAGTTGAGTCCAGACACCTAATTTATAAATAGCAATTTCCTCATCACCACAGATGGTTATGACGATTTTCCATAGGACATATTTTCATCAGCAGTAAGAGCATAATATAAATCCAGAGTTCCAGATGTAACTGACAACAACGTGTGTCTGTTCCCAGGGTCGGCCGGCAGGGAAGAGGGTGGGAGCAGGCGCGATGGCCTGGCATGGGGGCACCCGGCGGGCTCGGGAGGGCATCCATGTTGGGGCGCCGCGTGTTAGAGCCAAGGGGAAGATGTCCCTGCTCTGGGCCAGCGGCACTGGGTGCAGGGGTGGGGGAGGTCACAGGTCAAGCAGGGTGAGAGGTTATCCCTGCCGAGGGCAGGCTGGTTCTGCGTGCCAGAAGCTGTGCAGGCGACGGGGGGTGTCCGTGTGGGAGAGGAATGACAGCGAAAATGGGAGGGTGGCTACCTAAGGGCAAGTTATTAAACAGTCACTAACAGGAGCCAGGTTTCTCCCTTTCAGAGAAGAGAGTTTCCAACACAGAAAGGGAGGAAAGTAGAATGAATCCTGTGCAGTTACTAGAATTGACGGTATTGCTGCGGTTTCACTATATGTAGATATATAACAAAATAAATATTAATGTGTATAACTTATTGCATGGATGCGCACATGCACACACACGCACACACACGCGCACACACGCTTATTTCCTAGCTCTGCCCAGGAACAGCAGTTGTGAACAGCTGCCCCCTCAAGAGCAGTGAGCACATGAAGGCCCAGATCTTGGCTTCTAAGTACCATTCTCCACTAAAAAGAACCAAGACCTCTTGGAGAAACATCTGATTTCTGTGCTGGAATATAAAACATCTTGTTAAACCTAGAATTTTGTGTTGTGCCAGGAAACAAGGAAATATAAGAATAATCAGAACATGTTAGAACAGAGAAAATTCTACCAAATATTTAAAGAATTAATACCAAACCTTCACAAACTCTTCTAAAAAACAGAAGAGGAAGGAACACAGCCCAACTCATTCCAGGAGACCAGTATTACGCTTTAACCCAAATCAGGAGAAGATATAGGTGCAAAATAGCAAAGCAATCCAACAACATATAAAAGGATTATATACCTAAAATATAGAAAGAGAGTAAGAATAAACCCTGTGGTGTTGGACTGAAAACTAAAGTATTCGTTTGAACCACTCATGGTTTTCATTATATAGATAAGATGCCAAAGGAGAAATAAATGCTTGTGGGTGTGTGTGTCTGTTTGCTGAGAGGGCCTAAACCAAGGACACCCAGTAGCAATCAGCTTTCCAAGCTCCCAGATCTTGTTTCTAAATTCTCTGATCCACTAAAAGGAACCAGCGCTCCTTGGAGAAATGGCTGATTCCAGGGCGAGGGCAGGGTAGGTGAAAGATAAGTTTGGAACACTCTATTGTGCTAGAAAGTAAGGAAGTGCTCAAAGAGTTATGGGGAAACATCAGAAGGACAAACCAGCTGGAAAGGGCTCCCAATGGCCAAGTCTGGGGCAATTTGGGTGTCAAATGATGTATGTCATTATTTGAGTAAAACAGGATCCCATGAATCTGTACCAATAGACAAACAAACAGATGAGATGAGAAAGGAAAGTTCTCCCTTACAGAAGAACCGCAACAGTGACATTCCAAAAGGAATGATGAAATTTGAAAAATCACCACATGACAACTACCACAGTAATAATGGATCCAGCTAGAATCATCAAGATACTAAAAACTGGTAGGTGAAAATATGACAAGGGATAAGGTAGTAACACAGTCTCAAAGTATCTCCCCATGAATACTTATTAACACACTTTTATTAACTTCCAATAGAGAAATCTGGCAGATACTTTTAACAAAATAGTAAGAATTAACATCACCTGTAATGCAGCAAATTAACAATGCACACATCCCAATGGGATGCACTAAAAAGAACCCTGCATCATTCTTGTGGCGTTTCTGACAAAAACAGGAACTGAAGGATTGTTCCATATTGAAGACCAAAGACACAACACTCAACCCTGGGCTGGGTCCTAGACCTATAAAGGATACTACTGGTACAACGAGCAAAATCTGAATAGGTCTATGGACAGAAAGTAATCCTGGATCAATGGTAATGTCCTGATACTCAGGAAATATGCACTGAAACATTAAGGAGAGTTGGGGATTGTGCCCTACAGCGCTCCCGCCAATGGTTTAGAAACACTAACAACTGGAGAACCTAGGTAGACAGTACCTAGGAGTATATCACATAGTACACAGGCTTACACCATGTTCTATTTCTATGAACTACTTCTGCAACTTGTGTGTACATTTAAGATTATTTCAAAATAAAATGTTAAAGAAGAAAGCCCCTTGACCTCTTTGGTTTTGGTCATGGTTTCTGCAATGATGCTGGCAGCTCCTGGGTCATCTGTTACTGGGATAAATGGCCGAGAAGAAGCTGAGGAAGCAGATGGGGTCACTGCAGAGGGGGTCACAGCATCCTCAGAAGAGACGATCTAAAATGAAGAAGAAAAGGAGAAACTTGGCAACATGGCACACTTCCCATCCAACTCCAAAAGCCTTACCCCTTGGGCCACCTGGAATATACCAGATTTTACAGAGGTAACAAGGCACTTACACCACAAGCTACCACCTCCAGTGGGCTCTGGGACAGCCCTGCAAAATCAACCATATTCATATTCCCAGGAGAACCTATTAACAGTCACAACAGGTCACATGAAAATAACTAAAATGAGCTCCCATTTCTTCAAGTTGGATTTTTCCCTGAAATAAGTTACAAAAATCTTTAGCTTTTGGAGCTTTTACGTTTCAGAATTTCAGATAAACAACTGTGCACTTGCATTTAGCAACTTTTTAAAAGAATAATCTGTTTCCACCTACACACGAAAAAGGCTCCTTTTTTAAAAAAATATTTATTTATTTGGCTGTGCCGGGACTTAGACTTAGTTGCAGCACGCGGGATGTTCGTCGCCGCATGAAGGATCTTTTTAGTTGCGGCAGGCGAGTTGTGTCATGCGAGCTCTTAGTTGCAGCATGCGTGTGGGATCTAGTTCCCTGACCAGGGATCGAACCCAGGCCCCCGTGCATTGGGAGCATGGAGTCTTAGTCACTGGACCACCAGGGAAGTTCCAAGGCTCCTTCTGCAAACAGAATATTTCCTAATTCAAGCCAAAAATCACAGCAGTAGGCACAAAAACACTCTGAATTAAGTGAAAGAATGACATACTTTACTAGATACAAATTAGCTACCTTTTCCTTTCTGATCAAATATTGCTTTATTGCTTTACCATTTATTTTTACCTCTCCTTTCTTTTCTTGCCATGGATTTGGACTCAGTCTGTCTTCAATATCAACAGCCAGCACACACTCCTCTCCATTCATGGGACTGGCCATGGCAGACACATCAGAAGTGGGTGCTGAGGAAGAGAACGAGGGACACTCCACCAGGGCAACCATGCCAGCTGGCATCAGGGCCCCGACCACGGCGTCTCTGTCAGGAGAGAAAGCCAGACCTGCAGTGAGCTGCCATTCACCTCTGCAGAAAGGAAGAGTCAGGGGGCAGGACAAGCGCTTATTGAAGGACCCCCTCATTTTTATAAGATAAGTATAAAAAGTTTTAGAAAAATACTGAATGTTATTACTATCCATCAGCTAAAAGCTAAAATACTTACTCCTGATCTTATTTATTGAATGACCACAGTGATGACAGGTGAAAAAGTGCCAACATAAATATGAGCCTCTGTATTTCCCTGAGAAATCTTCTTGGTTTGTTCAAGCCTGAGGGTAATTTTGTGTTTACTGAAGGCCAAATACCAAAGGTGCCTCACACAAGACAGCAAGGACTAAATGTCCTCTCAACGATAAGTCAGCCTTTGGTCTAAACTAATGTTCCTGTGTAAGTATTAATTTCTATTCATCAGATCCATAACCATGATACACTGACGGCTGGGGCACTGATTCAGGTTGTGAGAAAACAGCAGCAAAACGGTGGAAAACACAGCACTGCCAAAACTGCCTTATCAAAAGTGAAGGAGATGACAGGTGTCTTGAACATTACTGTGTATTAGTAACAACTGATTCTTCCTCTCATCCCCCAAAATATGTTTAAAGTTTATTGGCCATAAAAAATAATGAAAATGTTCTTTAACTTGATTTTCTAATTCATATTTCAACCTCCATTAAAGAAAGCACAGATACCATCATTCACCATCAAAGGGTGTATGACTCAGAACTCACAGTATTTAAAAACAATACACACAACATTTTCCATCAAAAAACTACAAAAACCCAAAGCTTACATAGCTGTGGGATTTCAAAAGTTAGCAAACGAGCCTACCTGGCATACATGATTTGCAGTGCTGTAAGTATATGAGATAAGGCCTGCTGTTTGGCCAGATTTCCATCTAATGACAGGAGAATCTTGGCAAGAGAGGGGCGATTTGGTTTAGAATTATTTGCACCACTGACTTTATTACTGGTAGCAGAAGAGTCAGCATCAGAAGGCACACCTGAAAAAGGAAAATAAAATTTGGGTTCAATTGTTAAGATCACAGTTTGCTCTGTTTCTATCATTTGACCTTTCAGTTTAGTTCCAAGACACACTGCAATCTGCATTTTGCTATTTCACAAATTAAATATTAGTTTCATTAATGGTCTTTCAGAGTTTAAAAAAAATTATCTATACTTATCTAAAGAAGCTATTTTCAGCAAAGGTTCACTGTAAATGCAAACAGATATAAATACTTTTGCAAAATACACTTACAACAATTTACGCTATACATAAGTAAGCTTTGAAAATACTACAATAACTATCTGTATTTACTTATCATTGAAATGTAAAACAAAAAATAATCCAAAACAATGGTGAGAAGACAAGATGTTCACCATATACAGTCTTAGTGGACACATGTTCCAGCTCACTGCCCTGAGACTTCCCAGGCCTCAGCAGAGGGAGAGAACCAGGTGGAGCTCAGCGGTCTCTGCGAGCAGAGGAGGTAGAGCTCAGAGCCAGGGAGTCCAATGTGGCCAAAGTTCACAGGACAGGACGAGAGGAGAAAGTTGCCCAGAGAGTGCCCTGGAGATGTGCAGGTGCTTTCACTCACCCAGCTAAGGATGCAGCAGAAGCTGATGGGTGCCTACATAAAAGGGCACTGCCCAAAGCCAAAGAAAGAACTGCATGAAAGGACTGGAGACCCAGCACAGAGGCTGGGAGAAAATGGAGGGCCCAACTCGTGCCTGCTCCCATCTGCCAAATGGGAAGACCTCATAATTCACAAGACACTGAGTAGAATACTCAGTGGGGAAATAATTAGCCCCAGGCTAATATCAGGTCTGAATCCACTTAACAAATCCAAAACCAAGACCCAAAAAGATCAAACTGTTTGAGAATAACTTAACTGTACCTAAGCTCAAGATTTATACACACACAAAAATCTCCAGCAACATTCAGGTTAAAATTCACACTGTATGGCATCCAACTAAAAGTTACCCAGTGGGCAGAAAGGCAGGAAAATACCACTCAATTCCGAAATAAGAAGAAAAATCAGTTGAGCTAAACAATCCAGAACTAACACAGATATTACAATCAGCAGACAGGTTAAAACACTTATATCTCTATTCCATATGTTCAAAAGAGAACCAGAAACATGAAAGATATAAAAATGCCCAAATCAAATTTTGAGAGAGGTAGCTAGGATGTCTGAGATTTAAACAGTTTGGTAACATTAACAGCACATTAGAAAATGAAGAAAAGACAAGTGAATTTGGAGACATAGCAATAGAAGCTATCCAAAATGAAACACAGAAAAGGAAGTTAAAAAATGAACAATGTCATTTATCTGTGGAACAACTTCAAGAGACCTAATATACATAGAACTAAACCTCCCAAAGAGGAGAAAGAAAGGTACAGGAAAGAAATTTTTTGTGAAGAATAGTAACTGAAAAATTTCCAAATTTGTTGAAAATTAGAATCCCAAAGATCCAAGAAGCACAATGACCCACAAGCACATGAACCATGAAGATAAAAACCATGGAAATAAAGAGAAAATCCTAAGAGTAGTCTGAGATAAAAGATGTTATGTACAGAGTTCCGGCAGAGAGCGCGGTGAGAAGCAGATCGTGGCCTTCTAGCCTGGGGCCCTCCAGGTCCTCCGACCTCTGGTCGGCAGGTGAACTGGGGGGCCCCCGGGACAGGCTCAGGCTGTGTCTTGCCGAGCCCCAGAGCCCTCACCGCAGCCGCCCACTGGCAATGCCCGAGCCCGGAAGCAGCAACGAACTGCTCCCCCACCCCCACCTCCTTGACCTAATGGCGGCGGCCCCTCGGAGCCCAGATCCCGCCCACCGCCGGGTCTCTTGACCCCACGCTGCAGGGGTTAGGCGAAGCCTCCGGCAGGCCACCAAAGACATGGCGCCTTTGGGCGTCGGGCGTGGCAGGGCAGGAAGAATGACGGCCACTGGAACACCGAGGAGGGCCGTTAGAGCCTCGAGGGCCCGGGAAGGGGGGTCTACGTGGAGGCCAGCTCAGCCACCCTTAGGCCTTGGAGCCCGTGCGGATCCGAGACCTGAGGTGACCTCTCTGCCCCAGTTGGACGAGACCTCACCTCGTCCGGACAACGACAGACAAAGGCCTGAACGGGCCCGGAAGGTGTGCGGAGCCCCGATCGACGACGGGTGGAACGTTATCGGGTCATCGGGCGGTTGGTCGTCGTTCTACCAAGACCTCGATGTCGGAAGATAGAAACGGTAGAATCACGTACCACGTGCCGCCAATAGGAAGTGCCCGCCACCCTTCGGGAAGACTTACTGGCCGTTTATAGAAGGCCTGTGTATATAATATGAAAAAGCTGCTCTCAACTTTCCCCCCAACCTTTCGAAAGAAAACTTTTCACTACATATAGGCCTTCTAGATGTGAAGAGGGTGCCGACGTATGATAAAGTCACATGTCTTGTAAATGCCCATTTGTTTCTTTAAAAAAACCGTAGAAAAGAAACGTCTTCTGGAAATGACTTTTCGAAATGGAGTTGTTTAACCGCCTCTAGAGGCGACATCAGGAGCCACAGAGGACCACGTTTGTTCAGTGGGTTAGAGGACATGGAATGGAAGATGTTGAGGAGGAAGAAAAGAAGATTCTGTGCCAGACTGGTCAGTTAGAAGACATTTGCGTATTAGAACCATTGTTTTGTGTGTGCATTTTACTCCTTACTACTGTATGTGTAGTTGACAGTAAGTACTTTTTTGAAATATCTAGTCTTACTAGATCTTCTAAAGTGCCTGATATATGTTCAAAGTAGAGGTAGTAAAAAGACATTTTGTAAATATCATTTTGTTAAAATTCGTATGAAATGTTGCTTTGGGGGGGGAGGGGTGGCCAAACCACTTTTTTGAACAGTACGCAGTATGCACTGTGTTTGTTTGTGCACTGGTTCAAGGTCGGGGGGAGGAGAAGGAAGTGCAAAGAGCTCTGTGCCAGTGTGTTTATAGTGAGGCAAGATTAACCATTGTCTTTTTTATATTCCTGCATTTGGTTTCACTTTGCTGTGTATATAGTGTATATAATGGACAAATGAGTCCTAATTTACAACATCTAGTCTTTCTAGATGTTAAGGAGGTTGCCAGTGTATGACAAAAATAGAGTTAGTAAATAATACATTTTGTACATTTTGTGTTAAAATTTCTAGGAAAGGTTGTCTTCTGAAAATTTGAGCATGACAGCCCTCTGGGTTGGTGGAGGGGGGAGAGAGAGAAGGGGGTTGGTCTTAGAATGGCTAGAATGCTGGTATTTTGAAGACAGTTTCAGATTATAACTGTTACATGTGTGCAGTTCATTCAGCACTGCTCTGTATATAGTGGACAAATTAAGTCCTTATTTGAAACATCTAGTCCATCTAGATGTTTAGAAGTGCCCAACGTATGTTAAATGTAGAGGTAGTAAAATATCACTTTGTAAATAACTTTTTGCTAAAATTCACAGGAAGTACTGTCTTTGGGAATGTTAAATGTTAAACCACCTCTCTGAGCAGTATACTATTGTCTATACTTGTTCAGTGGTTTGGAGGAGGGAGGGAAAGAATTGCAAAAGGTAATATGCTAGTGTGTTCATACCTGGACATTGTCAGACAAAACCATTTTTTGTATGTTCATTTTGTTTTGCTGTGTATATAGTGTATATAATGGACAAATTGAGTCCTGGTTTTGCAACATCTAGTCTCTAGATGTTAAAGCGGTTGCCAGTGTATGACAAAGTAGTAAAATGAGCACATTTTGTATACTTTATTGAAATTCATAGGAAAGCTTGTCTTCTTTAAATGACTTTTGGATATGAATTTGTTCAACCACCTCTAAGCATTACATATGCATGTACTTGTCCACGGGATTGGCGGTGGAGAGAAGGAAGGGAGGGAGGAAATGGTTCAGGCCAAAATGGTCATATTTAGAAGATACCTCAGATTATAACCATTGTTACATGTGTGCAATTTTATTTAACAGTGCTGTGTACATAGTGGACAAGTAAGTTCTTATATGAAATATCTGTTCTTTCTAGATGTTTAGAAGTGCTTGATGTATTTAAAAGTAGTTTTAGTAGACTAATGCTTCTTGTAAATAGCTTTTAAAAACTGATGGGAAATACTGTCTTTGGAAATGGAATTGTTAAACCTCCTCTCTGAACAGTATACTCTGTGCTTGTTCATTGGGTTTAGGGAGGTGGGAGGGAAGATTGCAAAAGATGTTTTGCTAGCAGGTACTAGAACATTTCAACTTATCCATTGCTCTATATGTTTCATGCATTTTGTTTAACTTTACTGTATATATTTTGTATATACTGGACCAGTGGGTCCCAATTTTATAATATCTAGTCTCTAGATATTAAAGATGTTGCCAATGTATGACAAAAGTAGAGTTAGTAAACTAACACATTTTGTACACTTTGTGTTAAAATTCATTGAAAGGCTGTCTTCTGAAAAGGGCCTTTGGAAGTGAAATTGTAAATCACATCTAAGTGACACCTGTGCCTGTACTTGCCCAATGTTGGATGGATGGCAGAAAGGAGGTACTGGGAGAAATGAAGTGTTCTAGATTAGGATGTCCCTATGTAGAAGACACTTTCAGATCTAACTATTGTTACATGTGTGTAGTTTATTCAACACTACTGTGTATATAGTGGACAAACTTAAGTCCTTAATTGAAACATCTACTCTTTCTAGATGTTTAGAAGTGAACAACGTATGTTAAAAGTAGAGGTAGTGAAGTAACATATTTTGTAGATATATCCTTTTGTTAAAATTCATATGAAATACTGTCTTTTAGAAATGGAGTGATCAAAATGATCAAACCACCTCTCTGAGCAGTACACATTATTTTATTTGTGCTGGTTCAGGGAGAAGAAAGCGTAAAGGGCTTTATACCAAGACTAACCATTGTCTGGTGTGTCTCTGCGTTTTGTTTTACTTGGCTGTGTACATAGTGTACATAAAGGACAGAGGGTCCAAATTTACAACATCTAGTCTTCCTAGATGTTAAAGAGGTTGCCAGTGTATGAAAAAAATAGCCGATAAATACATTGTGTACACTTTGTGTTAAAATTCATAGGAAAGACTTCTGAAAACAACTGGAAGAAGTAAAATTATTAAAATCCCCTCTAAGCATTACAGATGCTTATTATTCTTGTCCACTGGGTTGACAGAGATGAGAAGGGGAAGCTAGACTTCTAGGCCAGAGTGTTCCTGTTTAGGAGACACTTTGTGACTATAGCCTTTGTGTGCAGTTTCTTCAGTGCTACTACGTGTATACATTGTGGACAAAATTAAATCTGTATTTGAAACATCTAATCTTTCT
This sequence comes from Globicephala melas, assembly GCF_963455315.2. Lineage (NCBI taxonomy): Eukaryota > Metazoa > Chordata > Mammalia > Artiodactyla > Delphinidae > Globicephala > Globicephala melas. The sequence goes on from NC_083320.1 coordinate 112,465,456, forward strand.
AGATGTGTAAAAGTGCATAACATGTCGAAAACAGAGAGTTAAAAGTAACACCTTTAAAGTATTTTTTTCCTGTTAATTCATAGGAATGGTTGTATTGGGGGAGTGGAAATTGTTAAACTTGAGTCTTGGAGAGTAAGCTGACTCACTGCGTGGGGAGGTGGGGAGCGGACAGGGAAGGAAGTACAGAGAAGGGATCTGTGCCCATGAGTCTTTAGACAAGTTCAGATTGTCTAACCATTGTTCTACTTGTGTGTTTTAGTTAATATTGCTGTGTATTAAAGAATAAGCAAGTCCTAATACCCAAAGTATATTAAAAGTAGAGGGAGTAAAATAACCCCTTAATAAATGCCCTTTTGTTGGTTTTTAGGAAGGGCTGTGTCTTCTGGGAGCGTCTACATTAATCCACCTCTTGGAGCTAGATATAGTCCCGTACTTAGTCGCTGATATGCTGGAGGAGGGGTAAGAGGAAGGGTGAAGGGAAGGGCTCTTAGCTAATATCTCCATATCTAGAAGACAGTTTTAGGTTATAACCATAGGTCTAAATGTGCATTTCTGTAAAGTACCAATGCTTATTATAGACAAGGTTCATTCATTATTTTGCAACATCTAGGCTTTTTAGGAGTCCTGAGGTGACAATGTATGATAAAAAGTAGAGCTAGCGAATTAACCAATTTGTAAATATCTTTGTTATAATTGGTAAAAAAGTAGCATCTTGGACATGGAATTGTTAAACCATCCACCAGGACTTGTTCATTAGGTTGGCAGCAGAGGGGCAGAAGGAAGTATAAAAGGGAGGGAAGTATGTGGATGTGTTCCTTTTTATATTTTGATGATAACCATTGATGGTGTGTGCATCTCTTAGCTGTACTATAGGAATACATTGTTAAGTAATTCAGTGGAAACATACCTCCTTGCTAATACTTTAATAGTTTAGATCAGATAATGAATCCTCTTAAGAGCATTATACTTTGGGTACTCTGTTGCTTTATATCTCATTTTTTAATTGAACATTAAGGGAATGTAGTATTTTAATCATAACTCTGCCAATATCTTAATCTAGAGGCCTGTTGCCATTTTTGCCTTTTCTGAACTTTTTGTCGCCAAGAAAGGATTACATTTTTTTCCTTCCAGATTGAGTTGGTGTAGTCTATTTTTGGTTATCAAAATACTCATAGCTTTGGGACTTTGAAACGGTAAATATTCATGATGTGTGAAAAAGCATGATACATAACTGTATGATCTTAATTACATAAAAATGGATGCTTAGTTGTTTAAATATACAAACGAGACCTAGAAGGACACATCAAATGGTAAACTGCTTGTGATGATAGATGACGTTGTTTTTTGCTTCTTGTGTTCTTTGGTTTCCTATTATGCACAGGTTAACTTTTAAGAAATAAATGTTATTTTGAAAACCTTAAAAAAAAAAAGCTGTTATGTACAGAAGAACAAAGATGACAGCAAATTCTCAATGAAAACAATTTCAACCAAAAATTTTATACCCAGCTAAAATATACTGCAAACATAAAAAGTTGAAAGGAGGAACCCCAGACCTGAGCTACAAGACATAAAAAAGTAAGTCCTTGGGCTTCCCTGGCGGCGCAGTGGTTGAGAGTCCGCCTGCCGATGCAGGGGACACGGGTTCGTGCCCCAGTCTGGGAAGATCCCACATGCCACGGAGCGGCTGGGCCCGTGGGCCATGGCCACTGAGCCTGCGCGTCCGGAGCCTGTGCTCCGCAACAGGAGAGGCCACAACAAGTGAGAGGCCCGCGTACCACCAAAAAAAAAAAAAAAAAGTACTTTAAGCAGAAGGAAAATCGTGCTAGATGGAAATATGGATCTCCACAAAGAATGAAGAACACCAGAATGTATCACTGATTCACTTTGTTATAAAGCAGAAACTAACACACCATTGCAAAGCAATTATACCCCAATAAAGATGTTTAAAAAAAAAAAAAAAGAACACCAGAAATGGTAATTACATGAGTAAATATAGAGATATTCTTTTCTTTTTAATTCATTTAAATAGATAACCTAATGTTTAAAGAAAATTAATTTTTAAAACTGTCACATTTACAACATACAAAGAAATGTATAACAACAACAGCACAAAGGCTAGGAGGGAAGAAATAGAGGTATACTGTTGTATAATTCGTATACTATACATGAAAGTGTAGAATCACCTGAAGGTAGACTATGATAAATTAAAGGTGTATAATATATATCCTAAAGCAATCACTAAAATAACATAATAAGTTAGAGCTCAAAGAAAACAAAGAGAAAATAAAATCATAAAGAACAATTAATTCAAAGAAAGGCAAAAAAAAGAGAAGAAAAAGAACAATGAACAGCTAGGACTAACAGAAAACAAATAGCAGGATACTGACTGAAAACAGATACATTAATAATCACATTAACTGTAAGTGAAATGAACACCCCAATTAGAGACTGTCAGAGAAAAAATTAAAAAGCTAAATACAACTATATGTTTCGTACAAGGAAGTGTCTTTTAGTAGGTTAAAAGTAAAAGAATGGAAAAGATATACCATAGTTTGCTGTGGTATATGGAGTACCATAGTTTAAGTACCATATAGCATTGGTCAAAAGAAAGCTAGAGTCACTATATTCATATCAGACAAATTTGACTTTAAAGCAAGAATTTCAAAGCAAAGGGATAAAGAGGGTAATCTGTCATAATGATAGCAGAGTCAATTAATCAAGGAGAGAAAAGTAAATGTCCACATTAGAAAAGTAGGAAGATCCTAAGCTTCTTAGAAGAAAAGAATAAAGATAGAGCAGTGATCAGTGAAATAGAGAACAGAAAAACAATGAAGAAAAATCAAGGAAACCATAAGCTTGTTCTTTGAAAAAACTTAATAAAACTGATAAACCTCTAGGAAAGAGAAGGTACAATTACCAATATAAGGAATGAGTAATGACATCACTACAGAGTCTACAAATGTTAAAAGAAAAATAAGCAAATATTGAGACCAACTTTATGCCAATAAGTTCGACTTCCATCAAAGACACAAATCTTACTAGGAAAAAAAAAAACAGATAACACTGAATCTATTAAAGGAATTAAATTTGTGGTTAAAAAACATAAAGAAACTGCACAAAGAACTCTAGGCCCAGCTGGCTTTACTGGTGAATTCTACTGAAAGAATACCAATTCTACACAAAATAAAAAGGAAAACTGAAAAGAAGGGAACACTTACCACTTCATTCTATGAGACCAGACAGAGATACTAATAGAAAATTACAAACCAATATCCATCATGAACAAAGAGGTAACAGTTCTTAACCTTTTTTTTTGGCAACTTGAATACAACAAGGTACAAAAAAAATAATCCACAGATCAAAAACAAAGCTGAAAAGAAATTTTTAAAATACATAAAACTGGGCTGTCATGGCGGCATGCTGAAGAAGACCACTGGCCTTGTGGGACTGTGGGTATGTAAGAGTCCACCAAGAGGCTAAAAATATTGTATACAAAGATTCTTTATGTTCTTGGACAAATCCTTAAAAATGTACCATATAAAAGGTATATAGAACAGATTACAAATGAGAAGCTGCGTATGGTTAAAGTGGAGCCAGATGTTAAAAAATTAGATGAGCAACTTCAGGGTGGCCAACTAGGAGAGGTGATTCTTTAGGCTGAAAATGAACTAAGTCTGGTGAGAAAAATGGTGGAATGGAAACCATGGGAGTCTTCAGTGGAAGAGCCTCCTGCCAACCAATGGAAATGGCTAATATAAACATCATTAAATGACTTGTGTTTTCATGGGAAACTGACATAATTAAATATTCTGTTATATTTAAAATGTTTCCATATTCATCTTATAATCAAGAAAACTGATATAAAACATATTGAGGAGACTTGTTAAAATTGATGATTATGGTAATAGGGACTTGTGAATCAATTCTTGATTTGCAGAGCATTCATTCAAATTATTTCCAAGATGATATTTTTTAAAAAAACAAAGAGGTTGTGGGAAGATTTGAAAGTTAATTGGAAAAATTCCTATAGATTTTCAACACAGGGACCATATTTGAAAGGTGAAGTATTTTTAGTAGTATCTTCAACACAGCATTTAATTTTTTTCATTCTGAAAAAACATAAAAGGTACTTAATTATTATTTAAACAAATTTATAGGTCACTGTTTGAAGTGAAGTAGTAAGAAAAAAACCATCAAATTAGAATTTGTTGTATACTTGAGAAAACTGATTCGGTATTTGAAGATTTGAGAAAACTGATTTGGTATTTGAAAGATTTTTATTTATAGTGGTAGTTGGAAAAATTTTCCTTTTGTCTCATTTAAGGAAGTTAGCTTTCTGGCCCTTTGCCTTTAGTTTTCTAGATCAACCAAAGTACATCAGGATAGAGAGAGAATTTCTGTAAAACAAGAGACACTAAGAGTTCCTAAAGTTTATCCAACATATAGATAGGCTTACATTCAAAACATCTCGCTGTATGGTTATAACTTCAAAGTGGAATCACTAAGTGGTTTTCACTAATTTCCAATATGAGTGCAGCCTGGATATCAAACAGAAGATAAATGCTCTTCAAAGAATGAAGCAGTTTGGCAAGTTTAAGGTTAAACAAAAATAAAATTACTTTTCATATGTCCTTAAAATACATATATATAACTGAATGAAAATGAAAATACAACATACCAAAATTTGAGAGATGTAGCTAAAGCAGTGCTGAGAGGCAAATTTATAGTACTAAAAGTTTACAATAGACAAGAGGAAAAGTCTCAAATCAATGATCTAAGCTCTCACCTCAAGGAACTAGAAAAAGAATAGAAAATAAACATAAAGCAAGCATCAAGATGAGAACAGAAACCAATAAAACTGAAAACCGATAAACAACAGAAAATCAAAGAAATGAAAAGTAGCAAAACCAGGCGGGGTTTATTCAAGGTATGGAAGACTGACTCAAAAACCTTAATAGGAATATTCATAGCAGATTTTACTTCTAATAACCCCAAACTGAAATAATCCAAATGTCCTTAAAAAGATCAACTGTATTTCTACACACTAGCAAGGATCAACTTGAATATTTCTAGATAATAGCAAAGAACAAAAGAAATTATTAAAACACCATTAACAACAGATGAACAATATGAAATATTTAGGGATAAATATGACAGAAGATATACAAGACCTGTACACTGAAACTACAGATTATTGCTGAGAAATGTTAAAGATCTAAACAAATGGAGAGAAATACTACATTCAAGGGTTGGAAGATTCAATACTGTGAAGCAAGTCCCAAAATGATCTATAGTCAGTGCAATCAAATTTCCAAGTAGGCTATTTTATAAAAATTGACAAGCTGATTCTGAAAGTTATATGGAGGGGCTTCCCTGGTGGCACAGTGGTTAAGAATCAGCCTGCCAATGCAGGGGACACAGGTTCGAGCCCTGGTCCGGGAGGATCCCAAATGCCATGGAGCAACTAAGCCCATGCACCACAGCTACTGAGCCTGTGCTCTAGAGCCCACGAGCCACAACCACTGAGCCCACGTGCCACAACTACTGAAGCCTGCGCACCTGGAGCCCATGCCCTGCAGCAGGAGGGGCCACCGCAATGAGAGGCCCATGCACTGCAACGAAGAGTAGCTCCCCCTCACCACAACTAGAGAAAGCCCACGTGCAGCAACGAAGACCCAATTCAGCCAAAAATAAATAAAATTTTAAAAATAAAAAAATAAAAGTTATATGGAAATGCAAAGGGTCTAGAATACCCAAAACACACTTGAAAAATAAAGCTAAAGGATTACCAAAGCTTGAATTCATTCTTTTATAAAGCTACAGTAATCAAGACAATGTGGTATTTGCATCAAAATACAAAAATAAATCAACTAAACAGAACTGAGAATCCAGAAATAGATCCACACATAAATAAACAACTGATTTTTGACACAAGTGCAAATTCTTTCAATCAAGAAAGGATATTTCTTTTTGACAAATGCAATTGAAACAACTGGATATCCATATATCAAATATAAATAAATAAATAAATTTATTTCAATCCATACCTCACACCATATATGAAATTTAACTCAAGATCAAGCATAGACCTAAATAACTAAAACTACAGAACTTTTATAAGAAAACACAGGAAAAGGATCTTTATGATCTTTATGATCTTGAGTCAGGCAAAGGCTGTTTAAATACAACACTCAAAAGATAAAAATGGATAAACTGGACTCATCAAAATTAGAAATTTTTTGCTCTTTAAACTTCACCTAAGAGAATGAAGAGACAAGCTACATTGGGAGAAAATATGTGCAAATCATATATCTGATGAAAGACTTGTACCCAGAATACATAAAAAGTGTTCAAAACTCAATAATAAGAAAACAAACAACCTAGGTTTAAATACAGGCAAAAGATTTGAATAGACACTTAAAACATATTTGGGTGGTAAATAAGCAAGATGCTCAACATCATTAGTCATTAGGGAAAAGCAAAGCAAAACCACAATGAGATAACCACTACACATCTACAAGAATGGCTAAAATTAAAGACTGACCACACCAGGTACAGACACAAATATGGAGGAGCTAGAGCTTTAGAACAAACACTTTGCAAACAGTTTGCAGTTCTTAAGAAGATAAACCTACATCTACCAAGAATTCCTCTCCTAGGTATTACCCTAGAGAGAAATGCAAGCGTATGTCCATATAAAGACCTGTACACAAAGGTTCACAGCAATTTTATCTGTATAGCCAAAATTTGGAAACAACCCAAAAGTCCATCAACAGGCAAATGAATAAACCAACTGCAGTATACCCATAAATAAAATGCTACTCAACAATAAAAAAGAATGAAATACTGATACATGCAATGTGGATGAATCTCAAAATAATTATGGTGAGTGAAAAAAGTGAGATTAAGAAAAAAGTACATGCTGTATGACTTGATTTATATAAAACTCTGAAGGGCAAACTGATCTATAGTGACAGAAAGCAAGTCAGTGGTGTGCAGGCAGGGTGGGTCTACGAAGGGCACACGGGAACTCCAGGGTGGTGCACGGGCTCATCCATTACCTCACCTGTGATGATGCTCTCCCAGGCATGCACAGATCAAAGCTGATGAAAACTACACTTTAAAGGTGTGTGGCTTACTGTATGGTGATCACACCTAAACAGTTATTGAAAATACCAAGTGCCTATACATGTCAGGTGGTTATTGTAAAGTCTCCCCTGTTTGCACATGTGCACAGCACTGCCAGACCTGACCTGACCACAGTACAGGAATCAGCCTTGCACTCCCTTCCAAGTTTTCCTTCCAGCATAAATCACAGCACAGTGCGCCACGATGATTCTGTGGCTGTGGTTCAGAATGCAGTTAGCCCAGTGCCACAACCCCTAATCTGGTAGCGACACCACACATTCTATCGACGGCATGCTATAGCATACAGAGGGGTCTCAAATAAAACACAAATCTGTGTTACCTAAATAGGAAGCACCTAAAGGGTCTCTTGCGGTCTGGAAGAGGACGGGCTCGTGGACGGAGGGTGTTGCCACGTCGACGGTTGTCCATGCCACACTGTGCGAAGACCCGCAAGCCACTCGCGTGATCTTCTGGCCTTCTAAGCCTTGCACAAGTGTGGGCTTTCTATTAACCGTGGTCGTGCCATTGCCCTGCTGGCCGTGGTCATTGTCACCCCAAGCATATACCTGTTAAGGGGGAAAAAACAGAATTTTTCAACATTTCAGAACATTTGCTCTAAATTTACTTCAAAATTCTTGCCAATGACTACAGATGGGTATTTACTTAATATCAACCCAATGAATTCATCTATTTTGTTCTGTTACAGGAAGCAGGGAAGTTCTCCTCTTCAACTAAATATAGTAACTTATTTTTTCCTTTATTTTGCAAAGAAAAATGATCAAAAAAATATGCTCACTTTTCAAGGAATTTACTTCTTGGCTTTACAGAATTAGAAAGTATAATTCATTTTTAATTCATTTGATTAAAGTACAGTGTGCTGATTTGTTGTCATAAGTCAATGTCAAAGTATATCATCTATGAGCTTGTCACGGGATGGCCTCTCATGGCGGAAGAACGAGTAACACTTGTCAAAGATAACTTTATTTCTGAAATGAAGTACATATATCTCCCCATCAGGCATTAGAGTGGGAAACCCCATGGCTTTATAGCCTGCATCAGTCAGCAGCTCTTTCCCGGGTATGCTCACCCATGCTGACAGTTAGGCAGATATACACAGGAACACAATGGACAAAGCCCACCCTCCTGGTGCCCCAGTACTGGGACTCATGTCGTTTCATCATGTTACACTACAGACAAAAGGACCTGTCACAGGCTCGCTTACCTGCCCCGCGTCAGTGACCGCCAGGCAGTGCAGGGCCCCGACGGCCACATGCACAATTTTCTTCCCTCTCAGCCCTTCCACCACCTGCGGTTTCCGCACATGCACATCAGAGCCGTGGCCCAGCCTGAAGTAGTCCCCCTTCCCCCTGCAAGGAGGTCAAGAGCGAGCATTTTTAATACATGATTATGGTGCTGGCAATGCCCCACAGGAAAACACTCACTGTCACAGCGCTAGAGGCAGCTCAATGATAACATCATACACAGTGCCCAAGGTCTTTGAAATTACTGTTATTATCATATTGTTCTAAAATAGTATACCATTAATTCAAATTAATTCATTAATTCTGCTAGCAAGATCCTTCATGTGTGTTTTACATTTAAGTTACTGAGGTAGGTTTCATCTAAAGAGATTGAAAACATGGCACGAAACCTCAAATGGCTCTTAAAAGACCTCTCTGCTATAATTCTTCCTCAGCTGCCTTTGGGTCATGATACTCAGGCTTAGGCCATCACACTGCCTGGCCGTGGTCAGCTGGATATTCCATTCCTTTCTGATTTAGTAAAATAATCTTTCACTAGAAACAAACATGAACTTTTTCAGGGATCAAATAAATCAGAAATCTGTATTCCACGCATTTGATCACTAGGCTTCTTGCACGGCAAAGCAGCAGAAGAAACCCTATACATACACCTCACCTAAACAAGAAAGGCAAAACTGAAACCATTTCCACTAAGATCAGGAACAAGACAAGGTTGCCCATTCTCACCACTATTATTGAACATACTTTTGGAAGTTTTAACCACAGCAATCAGAGAAGAAAAAGAAATAAAAGGAATCCAAATCGGAAAAGAAGACAGAAAGCTGTCACTGTTTGCAGATGACATGATACTACACATAGAGAATCCTAAAGATGCTACCAGAAAACTACTAGAGCTAATCAATGAATTTGGTACAGCAGCAGGATACAAAATTAATGCGCAGAAATCTCTTGCATTTCTATACACTAATGATGAAAAATCTGAAAGTGAAATTAAGAAAACAATCCCATTTACCACTGCAACAAAAAGAATAAAATACCTAGGAATAAACCTACCTAAGGAGACAAAAGACCTGTATGCAGAAAATTATAAGACACTGATGAAAGAAATTAAAGATGATACAAATAGGTGGAGAGATATGCCATGTTCTTGGATTGGAAGAATCAACATTGTGAAAATGACTCTACTACCCAAAGCAATCTACAGATTCAATGCCATCCCTATCAAACTACCACTGGCATTTTTCACAGAACCAGAACAAAAAATTTCACAATTTGTATGGAAACACAAAAGACGCCGAATAGCCAAAGCAATCTTGAGAACGAAAAACGGAGCTGGAGGAATCAGGCTCCTGGACTTCAGACTATACTACAAAGCTACAGTAATCAAGACAGTATGGTACCGGCACAAAAACAGAAATACAAATCAATGGAACAGGATAGAAAGCTCAGAGATAAACCCACGCACATACGGTCACCTTATCTTTGATAAAGGAGGCAAGAATATACAATGGAGAAAAGACAGCCTCTTCAATAACTGGTGCTGGGAAAACTGGACAGCTACAGGTAAAGAATGAAATTAGAACACTCCCTAACACCATACACAAAAATAAACTCAAAATGGATTAAAGACCTAAATGTAAGGCCAGACACTATCAAACTCTTAGAGGAAACCATAGGCAGAACACTCTATGGCATAAATCACAGCAAGATCCTTTTTGACCCACCTCCTAGAGAAATGGAAATAAAAACAAAAATAAACAAATGGAACCTAATGAAACTTCAAAGCTTTTGCACAGCAAAGGAAACCATAAACAAGACCAAAAGACAACCCTCAGAATGGGAGAAAATATTTGCAAATGAAGCAACTGACAAAGGATTAATCTCCAAAATTTACAAGCAGCTCATGCGCTCAATATCAAAAAAACAAACAACCCAATCCAAAAATGGGCAGAAGACCTAAATAGACATTTCTCCAAAGAAGATATACAGATTGCCAACAAACACATGAAAGAATGCTCAACATCACTAATCATTAGAGAAATGCAAATCAAAACTACAATGTGATATCATCTCACACCGGTCAGAATGGCCATCATCAAAAAACCTACAAACAATAAATGCTGGAGGGTGTGGAGAAAAAGGAACCCTCTTGCACTGTTGGTGGGCATGTAAATTGGTACAGCCACTATGGAGAACAGTATGGAGGTTCCTTAAAAAGATAAAAATAGAACTACCATAGGACCCAGCAATCCCACTACTGGGCATATACCCTGAGAAAACCATAATTCAAAAAGAGACATGTACCACAATGTTCATTGCAGCTCTATTTACTATAGTCAGGTCATGGAAGCAACCTAAGTGTCCATTGACAGATGAATGGATAAAGAAGATGTGGCACATATATACAATGGAATATTACTCAGCCATAAAAAGAAACAAAATTTAGTTATTTGTAGTGAGGTGGATGGACCTAGAGTCTGTCATACAGAGTGAAGTAAGTCAGAAAGAAAGACAAATACCGTATGCTAACACATATATATGGAATCTAAAAAAAAAAAAAAAATGGTCATGAAGAACCTAGGGGCAAGATGGGAATAAAGACGCAGACCTACTAGAGAATGGAACTGAGGATATGGGGACGGGGAAGCGTAAGCTGGGACAAAGTGAGAGAGTGGCATGGACATATATACACTACCAAATGTAAAACAGCTAGTGGGAAGCAGTCGCATAACACAGGGGGATCAGCTCGGTGCTTTGTGACCAGCTAGAAGGGTGAGATAGGGAGGGTTGGAGGGAGGGAGACGCAAGAGGGAAGAGATATGGGGATATATGTATATGTATAACTGATTCACTTTGTTATAAAGCAGAAACTAACACACCATAGTAAAGCAATTCTACTCCAATAAAAACGTTAAAAATAAATAAGTAAACAAACAAAAAAAAACAAGACAGACAAGTTTGGGCTAAAATTTCTCCAGTGTTCTTTTCTAAACAGCCCAGTTATAAGGGGAAATTTCTTATAAAATTGTCATTAATCCCAACTCAAAATAAATTAAAAAACAAAGATGCCTGAACGAGTAAGAAAATAAAGGTTTCCGCCTCCCTAAAAGGCCCCAAACAGACACACTGACAGATGACAGGCGTTTACGTACCATGTCCACACCACTCCCGACTTGGTGAGGGCCAGGGAGAACTGTGCTCCGCACTCGATCTGACACACCCCCTGTCCATTTAGTCTCTCAATGTTCTGGGGAATGTTACAGCCTTCGCTTCCTCCCCGGCCCAATTTTCCAAAGTCACCATCACCCCAGGAAAATACCAAACCTAGGTTTAAAAATATATACTTTAGGCCAGTGTCTCACAATGTTCCTCCCCCAGCAACGTGGAGTCAGGACAGGACTCACCTTCATCAGTCAGAGCCAGGGTCTGTGCATCTCTACTTCCACACGCCACCTGGATTACTCTGTGACCAAGAAGGACTTTCACCTACTCAATCACAAATTTAAAAACAGAATCAAGCACAGGCACTAAGAAAGCAAGGGGGATTTTTCCCCACAGACTGAAAGCCAATACTGGTCATGTCTTTATGAACTGTCCTAGACTGGGAGCTTATCTTCTCTGGAAATCAGCAGGTGGTAAACTTTCTGCAAGCAACAAAAATGTGTATAATCACCATTTTGGGCTTCAGCTGTGTTGTGTTATCCCCATGTCCCAAGCGGCCGTACTCTCCGAGGCCCCAGGTGTACAGTTCACCACTGGACGTGAGGGCTGCACTGTGCGAGCTCCCACAGGCAATATCCCGGATTCGCTTGGTTTTCAGGGCCTCTATCAGCCGTGGCTTGTCACAGTTCCTAAAGCAAGATTAAATAATATTCCCTATAATCAATCCAACCTTTTTAAAGAAGAAAGAAAAGGACATCAACACTGAGCCACATTTAGTCAAAACAACATCTTTAGATTAAGTTAACTATCAAACCTTAAAACAGAACATGTGAGGCCAAACCACATTCATAGACAATTTTTAAATATATTTTTAAGTTCCGTTTTCATAAATAACCCATCCTACTCAATTTTCTACAAAAAACTATCAAAAAGCATTCACTATTATTAACAGTAACAGTTTCTTATTAGCAAGTAATGAAGAAAATATTCTTACATTCTACTGAAGTGTCCAAGTTTGCCATCATCACCTTCACCCCAGGAAAACACTTTCCCATCAACAGTTAAAGCTGTAGCGTGCCGTCCACCTGCAACATTCACACAGAGAGAGGCTGCCAAAGTTGGTTTACAAAAGTTAACAGCACAACTACCTATTTTTCCTGGCATGCAGTAGGTGTGAATATGTGTTGAATAATTGAGTAAATAAGATGAACATTTCAGGGTGACAAATATATAAAATAAGTGAACATTTATTAAACTACAAAGTTTAAGTCCTACAAAGAATTTTACTCGCAAAGAAGCAGCAAAATGATATTATTTATTAATGGGGTTGCTGCTATGTTAAATATATAAAGGGTCAAAATTCAGATGGAAAAATAAGTACATTTGTGATTAGACAAATTATCAAATGCAGTGGCAATTAGGCTTTTGTGAAATGTACCTAAACAATGGAATTATTTAAGCAAAAGTACCATCAATTGCAATTAAGGCACTATGCTCACTCTTCCCAAAACAATCAGTTCATGCTTTTTCCCCAGTATGGCTCACTCTCCTAGTCCATCCACCCCGGCTCAGGACTGAAGAGCATTTCCTCTCTGTCACTTGTGTCCACCAGTTCCTAGGCTCCTAATACCCATTCGCACCCTATCCCTTGCCAACAGAGCCCACATGATCCAGGGCAATGTGCTCAGCTAAAAACCACACTTCCCAGACTCCCTTGCCCACAGAGGATGGTGACAGAGGTGCGACAGAAGTGAGTGAGGCTTCCAGAAAAGCTCTTTGGAGGGGCAGAGTGGGCCTGAGGAAAAGGCCTATCTTATATGTTCACCTGTGGCTGCAACGGGGGTGGACAGCAAGCTAGTGCACCTCACAGGTACTGAGGCTGCTACACTGGCCCTGGACCCCACCTCCAGGTTTCTACAGAGAATGGTAAAATGCCATCTTGCTCAAGCCACTACCGTTTGGATTTTCTGTTTTAAGGGGTTAAATCTAACCCTATCCAGTATAGACACGAACTCAGTTTGTATCTAATTCAGTTCATTTCCTCAGAGCACAGGGCTTTGAAATGATACTCAAAGTTTCCTGAATTGAAGCAGTGTAATTTTTTTTTTTAAATGGTTCTTTCTTATCACTGGAATTTACAGATACTGGGAATCTGATGAAAGTTACAGGCTCTTTCCCCAGAAAAGTAACACATATTTAAGCACAGAACGTGATGACTGCAGAGATGCTATGAACCTGAGACCACAAGCTCCAAGATTAAAAGCCCCCTCCTTTGGTGAGGTATGCCCCACACGCCTGGAACGCCAGCAACCACTGGCCTCCAAGAAGCCTCGTGCAGGAACAATAATTAAACTCTAGACCACCTGGAGTTTTACATTAACCAACTTTTATTCCTAATAGTTAAGTAAAATTTGAAAAAGAATGCAAAGACACTTTAGGGGAAATTGTTTACGGCCCCAGTTAATTACAGAGCACGAACAACAGGCTTATCTGTGCACCAGTGCAAAGCCTGGCTCTTACCTGAGTGAACGGCCACCTTCTTGACCACGTAACTGCTGAGAGCTGTGATCTGTCGAGGAATGGGCACAGTTCCACTGGAGAGGCCCAGCCCCAGCCGGCCATTCGTGGCTTCTCCACAGGCATACACTTTGCCTTCCACTGTCACTGCAAGGAACAGGAGTGAGGAAAGGACTCACTTTTCACAATGCAACAACTATGTTTTCAGTCCTAAGCATCATATAAAACTTTTTAAATATTAGAATAATCATACCTGCAAACAAACTTTTAGAACCACCAGCCACCTGTACTACATTTAAAGCAGACAGTGTCTCAGAGAATGAAGGAACTTTTATCTAAAACAAGAATTTTTTTTAAAGGAAAGGAGAAAAGAGAGAATGTTATTTACACTTTTAAAATTACAAGTAATCTTACTAGATGGTACATAGAATTACTGTTAATTTACATGGTTATATTAACCAAAGTTCTTGTCTCTTAGATATACACAAGTATTTTAAGGATGAAATGATATACTGAGATTGACTTTAAAATGAATAGGAGTGAGGCTGTGTAGGAAATAAAGACAAAAATGTGACCATCTGCAACTGTTGAAGCTGGTACAGGGACAAGAGGACTCAGGTCCCTATTCTTTCTACCTGGGTACATCTGAACATATCCATAATAAAAGGCAAAAAATAAAATACACATAATGTAAAGATATAAACAAACATTTGGTAAATTACATTTTATTTCAGGTCATGTCCTGCTCATTCTTGTTAATTCTAAGAAATTATACACTTATATTTCCCATTAGAGATGGGTGTGATTTAATTTAAAATTATCAAAGCCCCTGTCTAAGAAGCCCTTTATGATTCCTATGTGTCAGAAAGTATCAAATAGTCACTACTACTGTGGAAGAAGGATGTTCATCCCAACCGTGAAGCGCCAACCTATCTTTCATGTGCAAACCCCAAAAAGGGCCATGCCCTCGGGACCCCCTAGACAGCCCCTGTCACAGCTGAGGCTCCCAGAGCTTCTGGGCCTCACGTATCTCCAAATGCAGGGCAGGAGCCTCAAAAACAGATGTAACTCGAGGCTGCTGAATTGCATAAGATTATTTTCATTGTACTAGAACCACAAGACTTAAAATGAATGAGTTCTAACTTTCCTTTTCAGCTCCTCGGCAATGCAGATAACAAGGGATCTTATGATGGGTGAAGTCTCATGGAATACTAAGTAGTGGAGATGCTCATCTGAAAAGAAAGTGTTTCCAGACACTAAAATTCGGAGGAATCTCTTCCTCAGTTAAGAGCCACACTGAATTCAACTCTAGTTCAAATGCATCAATTGTTGTACCTACTCTTTAAAATATAATTAATACTCTACAATTTTTACCTCTGTGCTTGTCAAATCTTTTCAAAAGTGTATGTTCTAGTTTACAAAACAGCAATAATGCAACTATATCTAAAGTGCACTATTTTCCAAGGACAGAGGCTTCTCAGAAACTAAATTTGATAATGTCTGTAAGTTCATGTCAAGAATTACTTAAGAAAAGTCAACTTTAAAAACAACATATAAAAGGAAAGACCATTATAAAAACTTCAAGAAGCATGGCTGTTGCTGGGCCTGTCTGGGTCTGAGCAGCATGGGGTGGCGAGGGCACTGGGTATCGGGCAGGTACCTTGGAGCCCTTCAGCCCTCCCAGCTGGTCCTTGTCATTCAGGCCCCACACAAACACTTTGGTTCTTATCGTAGCCGCCGATTCCAGACCTGCAGCCTTCTTTCTAATAAGGCTAATCAAAGGAAAAATAAAACAGAAATAGAGGTCAGAGTGAAAAAATTTTTTAAATAAAAAGGAAAACAACCTCAAGCACACAGTTTGCTGGTTACTATCAGAAACTCTTAAAGTTTTGTTTTAATTCAACAAAGCCTGAAGTATACACAGGAGTTAGTGTTCCAGAGGGTCAAAATTTCTAGATACCAGTATGCTACCTTTCAATACTAGAATTTAACCTTAGCTTTTTATTCTGGTGGAGATCTTCCCAAGAGACACTGTGCAGTTCTCTTTCTTCTTGTATACCAAGTTGAACGTGACAGCTTTTACTGCTTTTACAGCAATTACCGCCCATCGCCTTAACGCACAGCTACTGCAGATGTAACTGGAGAGAATGTTGGTTAATGGCGCCAAGAATCACCACCGGGACTGGCATTGTGGCCATGTCCCTAAACCTCAAACGCTGTTTGGTCATATTTTCCCCGCAAAGAAATAATAAAATGGATGTAGCCACATGGCCTCTGATGTACTCAAACACAAACACATGTCCCGAGGCAAAATGCAAATTTCTTCCTTTACACCCTCTGCCCACTGTGCTGGCCAGCTGTGTTGGAGGAGGAGGTCCAAATCTCCATTCTGCCAGGGGAGGTCTCACCAGCCCCCCGAGGCTCCTGAAGCACAGGCCATCTCATTCATCCCATCTCCTGACCTGCCCTCGATGGGTTAAAAGTTTGATCAACAAAGTCCACACATTATTCAAAATAAAATAAAAATTAAATTAAAAAAAATTTAAATGACAAAATCACAGTAACCGATGTCCATGCATTAAGTGTTAACTATACTGCTAACACTTGAGAAAAATGGCTATTGTTACTTCCAATTTGTTGTACATCATAAATAAATTAGATTGAATCAATTAAAAAAAAAAGTCCATCAATTCTTGAACACGATAAGAACACGAAGTACATGGAACAATGTTAGATTTGCTTGGTTGTCAGTTTTATGCCAGGTGGTAAGAAAACTGTTGCTTCTGTGTTTGAGGTTTTAGCTTTTTGCTTTTGTTCTATTTTTATAAGCTACAATAGACAACTGAAGACTCCAGAGATTAGCTTACAGATAGGTAAGATTTTTTAACGTGTTACATACTAATGAATATTTACTTTCAGGGATCAAAATTTTATGGTTTGGGGATAAAAGGGTAGGAAAACTCTCATCCCATACCAGGCAAAGGAGAGCAAGTATATGTACATTCTATTTGAAATACCCTGTAACACAGTGTTACTCAAAAGTATGTAAGGGATTCCACCAGTGTTGAGACATGTAAGGACTGGTACCATGTAAGCATCAGCAGGGGGAACAAATGCCAGCGGGTGGTCAGTGAGGGCACACCCTAGTTGGGGGCTTGCCCTGTGGGAGACTGCTTGGACCATTCATTAGTTATTAGCTCATTAATGATATTTGAAAGGAAAAAAAATTACATTCAAATATCTAGAATTTCTTTTGTGAATGTATCCAGCTGTGTAAAAATTTCACCTATGAGTAAAGCTCAAACTTTTGTGGTTATTTCACATATATAGTACATGTACTAATTATATTTGCCCAATTCATTTTAGTAGCTACCGAATAAGAAAATGTGACTCTAGAATCCTTTCACTTAAAAATCCCAATGATTTATTTAAGTGAAATGTCATTTTCCTCACTTAATTAAATTAATGCATGTAGACACAAACAGTTTGAACTGTAACATATAGTATAACATATATTCTAGATAAGGTAGTGTTATAAGACTATTTTCTCTTCAACTTCTTTGCAAAGCTTCCAAAATGAAACAAGACAGGATCCAAGCCCAAGATCCCTAGAATGACCTGATTTATCACCACAGTGGCCACCTCTTCATGATTAAGAGTATGTGCTTAATAGCAGTGCAGAGCCAAGCTCCTTTGTTTCAAAAGGACAGACTGCTCACGTCACACACTAGAAAGCACTCAGTGCTAAGGGCAGTGATCAGCAGAGCTCAGCTAGCACTGTTACCTGCCTCTAGTGAACATCTGCAAGGACCCAGCTACACCAGCAATACAAGAGAAACACCTATCGACTTGGCAATTTCACTTTTAGCAATTTATTTGTGAAAAGACAACTTATCTGAGGACAGTAATTGCCTGCACTGTTTGCTGCTGGGACGTAAACAGAGCTCAGAACAGACACTGCACATGAGCCCTCCATACAGGTCTTGGAATAAAAAGCAAATGTGCACAGACCTGGCAGACACCTTTCTTCACCCTTGGTATATGATGTTCCCCTGCCAACACCCCTTACTGCCCACTTTGCTTTGATGGGGGGAGTTTTTCCTTGTTCTCCTGACAGCCCAATGCTCCTTTGCAGTCGCTCAAAGCACCAGGCCCTTCTCCTTCGTGCACTTCCCACAGCCATGAGGCCACTCTAATGTGTGTGAGTTTGTCTTGTTTTATTTAGCATGTTCACTACAGCATTCACAGGACAGAGAACAGGGTTTAGCCCCCAGTAGGTGTTCAATAAATATATGGTGGATGAATAAATACAGTAATAGTCATCACTACAGGGCTCATACAAAATAAGGAACTGAGTAAATGAGAACTTAATCATGAGATGAAATATTGTACAAAATAAAATTATACAACAGAAGGCTAATGATACAGATATTCTAAAGATGGATGTTACTCATGGTTGCACAATAATGTAAATTTACTTAATGTCACTGAACTATACACTTAACTGGTTAAGATGGTAAATTTATGTATATTTTACTGTAATAAAAAATTTTTAATTTAAAAGTTATTAAAATTCTTAACAAAAAAGCCTATAAAATACATACCATACCACACTATCTCCAAAGGAAAACACAATTAGGGACAGATAAAAAAGAAAACTACAAGAATATATACCAAAATATTAACAGTAATATTTCAGGTAGAAAAATTAACATTTTTATTTTCCCTTTTAAGTGAATTTTTCTAAATACAATGTGTTTCCACATTAAATTTTTCCTAAAATTAAATTAAATCATATTTTTGAATATGATTTGAACATTAACTAATACTTAACAAATAGTCCTATCGGCACTAAACTATCCTCATTATGAGATACACTCCAATTAAACACTGGCTTTTGAAAGTCAGAGTTTGGGCATGAGTACCACCAACAGCAAACAGCTCTCACCTCCCACTGTTGCCTTTTTCGTCCTCTTCCTCCTCATTATCTGAAGCTAAGAAAGGAACTGCAGCCAAATCTTCCTCCTCCGCACGTATCCGTCCCAGCAGAATGAGACCATGGATTTTACAATCAATTCCTGAGCTCCTGCACTGCTTTATTGCAATTTCAATATACCTGTGATACTAGATACAAACACAGTAAGCTACAGAGTTTTCAGAATCAAACACATTTGATACTTTAACTGGAGAGAAGGACATATGAGACATGGAATGTGTGGAAAGTTAGAGCCCCTTTACTTAAGTTCTGGAAATACTAGGCAGGGTTGAGGCAGGCACATTTGAGTGGGGTTTGCTTTCAAAAGAAGTCGTTAATTCACCAAGGATGTTCATCCAAGGCATGGGACTCACAGTAATTTTCTTACTAAAATGAAATAGTATGATAGCCTTACTGAATGACTCCAAAACTTTTCTGTCTTAAAGCTTTCTTAAACCAAGATGATTAAGAAAGAGATTAGGTGTCAGGTAGTCACAAAGGCTTCATAATTTTTAAAACATAATAAAAATACTTGATTACATACAAATTAGAGAAAACAATACAGAGTCCCATAACCCCATCACCTAGTTCAACAATTATCAATGGATGACTGATTTTGTTCATATATGGATTATCATAAGAAAATTCCAGGCAGCATGTTGTTTTAAAACTTTAGTATGTATCACTGAAATACAGGCATTTAAAAAATATATCCACAGTACTATTATGATAGCTAAATCAATAATCTTATATCATCTAAATGCTACCAGTGATCAAATTTTCTAATCATCTCATAAACATCTTTCTATTTTCAGCTTATCCAAATCAGAATCCAAACAGGATGCAACCTCCCTCTGTTACACCTTTGCCATTCATTTTTTAAAGTTGGCTCCCTGTCCCACGGAATGCCCCACCCCCCGTACTTGACATTCAGAGTATTCTTCTATTCCTGTATATCATGTGAACAAACACTGAAACAGCAGGAAGCACACACATCACCAATGACTTCTTGTTGCCTCAATGGGCCCTAATCAAACGTTAAGATCTACCTATGATTTCACAGGAAGTACAGGTTGAGTGAAAAAGGCAAACAGAGAAATGAAAAATTCTACAAGAAAAAGAGACCCTGTTTCTTTCTTTAGCAAGGAAAAACCAAGACAGTGAAAAATTTTAATGAAGTGCAAAGTGCAGACACTGCCTGAATCACGATTCAGAGTAACCAACTACAAATGAACATTTATTGGATAATTGGGAAAATTTAAACATTGACTGGATATTTTATGATATTAAAGAAAAACTTTTCGGTGTGATGGCATTGTGGTTACATTTTTAAAGTCCTTGTTAGAAATGAATAATTGAAGTACTCACTACTGAAATAAGGCCATGTCTGGAGCTTGCTTTAACACCTCAAAAAAAAAAGGGCGGGGGGCAGGGGGGACACATGGACGGAGTTAGTGAAACACGACTGGCAAAAATGTTGATAATCATTGAAACTAGGTGATAGGTTCATGGAGGATTCAGTATACTTACTATTTACAGTTATGTTAGAAAATTCCTGTCACAAACCATTTTGATAGGAAAAGCAATGCTAGAAGAAAGAGTCCAGTAGCTTTACAGGAATGGTAATATTCTAGTTCTTAAGTTGGTTGGAGGGATGGAGAGTGGGCCCTGAATTTTCTGAATACTCACAATGCTTCATATTTCTCATATACGTGAAATACACTATTCTGTGCTTCTCAAATATTACGTAATAAATTGTTCTGAACTGAAAATTTATTAAAATTTATTAAAATCAATACACCTTTCATGAATACCTATCTCAGTTACTGAATAAATTTCTGTGGTTACTGATTTACTTAAAATACAAAAAAAAAGAATTCAGTAGCATAATTAAGATAACAGACAAGCTACATTCCATTACCCAGCAATAAGTTAATAAAATGCACTAAAATGCAATATTATCTTTTCTCAGAAAAACTCAATAATATCTTCAATTTTCATCATTTGCCACTTTATTAATTTATTACCACCATTGGTATTAACTGTTAATTTATTACATGGCATTCCATAAAATAGTTTAATGACATTCAAGAATGAATGGTGTTCCAAAATTTTATTTATCAAAGACGGGAAGAAAATAAATAGAACAAAAACCTTCTGGTGTACCCAAGGGCCAAAGCATCAACTCTTAGACCTGGGGGAAAGTGTTGGTATGGTCCCATAGTCTCTAGATACAAGTTACCAATCTTCCACCTTGAAAAACTGTGTTACCAGTTTCTTTAACGTAACACACTGGGATCACATGGAACTTGCCTGCCTTTATGTGGACAGAAAAAAATAATAAAGCAATGATTCTTACCCAAGGAGCAAAAGACCTGTACTCAGAAAACTATAAGATACTGATGAAAGAAATCAAAGACGACACAAACAGATGGAGAGATATACCATGTTCTTAGATTGGAAGAATCAATATTGTGAAAATGACTATACTACCCAAAGCAATCTACAGATCCAACACAACCCATTTCAAATTACCAAAGGCATTTTTCACAGAACTAGAACAAAAAAATTTACAGATTGTATGGAAACACAAAAGACCCTGAATAGCCAAAGCAATCTTGCAAAAGAAAAACAAAGCTAGAGGAACCAGGATCCCTGACTTCAGACTATACTATAAATCTACAGTAATCAAAACAGTATGGTACTGGCACAAAAACAGAAATACAGATCAATGGAACGGGATAGAAAGCCCAGAGATAAACCCACACACCGATGGTCACCTAATCTATGACAAAGGAGGCAAGACTCTACAATGGAGAAAAGACAGTGTCTTTAATAAGTGGTGCTGGGAAAACTCGACACGTACATATAAAAGAATGAAATTAGAACACTCCCTAACACCATACACAAAAATAAACTCAAAATGGATTAAAGACCTAAATGTAAGGCTGGATTATTATAAAACTCTTAGAGGAAAACATAGGCAAAACAATCTTTGACATAAATCGCAGCAAGATCTTTTTTGATCCACCTCCTAAAGTAATGAAAATAAAAATAAAATGGACGTATACACACTAACAAACATAAGGTAGATAGCTAGTGGGAAGCAGCCGCATGGCACAGGGATATCGGCTCGGTGCTTTGTGACCGCCTGGAGTGGTGGGCTAGGGAGGGTGGGAGGGAGGGAGACGCAAGAGGGAAGAGATATGGGAACATATGTATATGTATAACTGATTCACTTTGTTATAAAGCAGAAACTAACACACCATTGTAAAGCAATTATACCCCAATAAAGATGTTTAAAAAAAATAAAAATAAACAAATGGGACCTAATTAAACTCAAAAGGAAAGGAACAGCAAAGGAAACCATAAACAAAACAAAAAGACAACTGTCAGAATGGGAGAAAATATTTGCAAACAAAGCAACTAACAAAGGATTAATCTCCAAAATATACAAACAGCTCATGAAGCTCAATATCAAACAAACAAATAGCCCAATCAAAAAATGGGTGGAAGATCTAAAGAGACATTTCTCCAAAGAAGACATACAGATAGATGGGCAACAGGCACATGAAAAGATGCTCAATATCACTAATTATTAGACAAATGCAAATCAAAAATACAATGAGGTATCACCTCAAACTGGTCAGAATATCCATCATCAAAAAATCTACAAACAGTAAATGCTACAGAGGGTGTAGGGCAAAGGGAACCCTCCTACACTGTTGGTGGGAATGTAAATTGGTGCAGCCACTATGGAGAACAGTATGGAGGTTCCTTTAAAAGCTAAAAATAGAACTACCATATGGCCCAGCAATCCCACTTCTGGGCATACGTCCAGAGAAAACCATAATTTGAAAAGACACATGCACCCCTATCTTTACTGGAGCACTATTTACAATAGCCAGGACATGGAAGCAACATAAATGTCCGTCACAAGAGGAATGGATAAAGAAGATGTGGTACATATATACAATGGAATATAACTCAGCCATAAAAAAGAACAAAATAATGCCATTTGCAGCAAGATGGATGGACCTAGAGATGGTCATACCAAGTGAAGTAAGTCAGACACAGAAAGACAAACATCATATGATATCGCTTACATGTGGAATCTAAAAAAAAAGGGTACAAATGAACTTATTTACAAAACAGAAGTAGAGTCATGGATGTAGAAAACAAACTTATAGTTACCAAGGGATAACGGGAGGAGGGATAAATTGGGAGACTGGGACTGACATATACACACTGCTATATATAAAATGGATAACTAATAAAAACCTGCTGTATAGCACAGGGAACTCTACTCAATACTCTGTAATGGCCTATATGGGAAAAGAATCTAAAAAAAAGAGTGGATACATGTACATGTATAACTGATTCACTTTGCTGTACACCTGAAACTAACACACTGTAAGTCAACTATACACCAATAAAAATTTTTTTAAAGTAATAAGGCAATGATTGGTAAACTGCATTTAATAATTTAAAAATAAACTCACTTATGATAAACTTTAGATGAATAAAAGTCAACTATTTGGTATCTTTATCCACTATCATATCAATTAAATAAGTTCTCATGAGATAATGTATAGGTAGTTAAAAAAAACTGCTTTAACCTGCGTTACTTTAAATATATTTAATTTACTAAAATAGTGTTCACGTCTGTGTGGAAAGATTTACTGGAAGATTTATAAGGCAGTCTCACTGATCCGTAATATGTACTGTTTAAAAGAACCTTCACTGATTCTCTCAGACAGAATTTTCAGGAGATAAAATTAACTTGGATTCATTTTGAAATTTTCCTTACTACCAAATTAAAGGTATGAAAACAAAAAAGCAATTTCCAGTGTCACATGTATGGTCAGAAAGAACTATTGCAATAGTAACAGATATTTAACGTGAATAACACAATGCTAAATGCACAAAGCACCCTGACATGCTTGGCAATGACTTTTGCCAAGAGCTTTTACCCCTGCTTCTTACCAAAGATAGTGAGGAAGAAATTTGTTTTGTTTTCTTTTCAAGCTGATCTGATAAGCAACAAATTCAAGTTGTATACATGTCAAATTTTAAAATAAATACAATTATTTAATTAAGGGGGAAAATATGGGCTCAATGTTATTATAGAGATGGTCAAAAAAAGGCAACTCCATTGTCATTTGCAAACCATCAAAAAGGAACACTATGGGAGAGTGGCCAAGATGGCAGAGTAGAAGGACACTAAGCTCACCTCTTCTCACAAGCACAACAAAATCACAACAATCTGCAGAACAACTATCGTTGAAAAAGACTGACACCTACTAGAAAAGATCCTCTACAGCTAAAGACATAAAGATGGACCACAGCAAGACTGGTAGGACAGGCAGGCTCATGATATAATTAAATCCCATACCCACCGGGGTTGGCAACTCACAAATTGGAGAATAATTATATTACAGAGGTTCTCCAACAGGAGTGAGAGTTCTGAGCCTCACATCACGCTCCCCAGCCTGGGGGTCTGGCACTGGGAAGAGGAACCCTGAGAGCATCTGCCTTTGAAGATCAGCGGGGGCTTGACTGGAGGAGATCCAGAGGACTGGGGGAAATAGAGACTTCACTCATAAAGGGTGCATGCAAAATCTCACATGCACCAGGACCAAGAGCAAAAGCAGCAATTTGATAGGTATCTGGGCCAGATCTACCTGCTGGTCTTGGAGGGTCTCCTGGGGAGGCAGGGAGAGGCTGTGGCCCACACTGGGGGCATAGACACTAGTGGCAGATATATCAGGAGAATATTCATCTGCATGAGCTCTCCTGGAGGCTGACATTCTGGCACCAAGGCCTGGCCCCACCCACCAGGCTCTAGGCTCCAATGCTGGAACGCCTCAGGATAAACAACAAACTAGGTGCGGAAACAGCCATCAGCAGACAGACTGCCTAAAGACTTCCTGAGCCCACAGCTGCCTCTATACATGGTCCTGCCCACCAGAGGACCAAGACCCAACTCCACCTACCAGGGGGCAGGCACCAGCCCCACCTGCCAGGAATCTCACTCACTCAACTATCTAGACCAGCCTCACTCACCAGAGGTCAGACACCAGAAGCAAGAAAATGACAGTCCTTCAGCCAACAGACCAAGTCTGCAAATGCAGGCCAGACCCTACCCTGGAACCAGCTGGCCCGTGGCCCTTCCTTGGATGATGAGAAGGAACTGCACTGCTGGGATGCATAGGACATCTCTTACAGAGGGCCACTTCTCCAAGGTTGAGAAGCAGAACCAACCTACCACATACATAAAAATACAAATAGCAATTTAAACAAAATGCAGCAACAGGATTATGTTTCAGACGAAATAACAAGATAAAACACCAGAAGAAAAACTAAGTGACGTCGAGGCAATCTACCCAAGAGTTCAGAGTAATGATGATAAAGATGATGAAAGAACTCAGAAGGAGAATAGATGCACAGAGCGAGAAATTAGAAGTTTTTAAATAAAGAATTAGAAAATATACAGAACAACCAAACAGAATTAAGGAATGCAATAACTGAACTGAAAAATATACCAGAAGGAATCAACAGTAGCCTAAATGAGGCAGAAGAATGGATTAGTGAGCTAGAAGACACAGTACTGGAAATCACTGCTACCAAACAGAAAAGAGAACAAAAAGAAATGAGGACAGTTTAAGAGACCAGTAGGACGACGACAAGCACATAAATATTCATATTATAGGGGTCCCAGAAGAAGAGAGAGAGAAAGGACTTGATAAAATATCTGAAGAGATAATAGTTGAAAACTTACCTAAGCTGGGAAAGGAAAAAGTCAACCAAGTCCAGGAAGCACAGAGAATCCCATATAGGATTAACCCGCAGAGGAATACACAAGGACTATTGTCATAAAAATGAAAAAATTAAAAGATAAAGAGAGAATATTAAAAGTAACAAGGGAAAAGCAAAAGACAACATACAAGGGAATCCTATAAGGCTATCAGCTGATTTTTCAGCAAAACCTCTGCAGACCAGAAGGGAATGCACAATATAAAGTGATGAAAGAGAAGAACCTATAACCAAGAATATTCTACACTGCAAGGCTCTCACTGAGATTTGATGAAGAAAACAAAAGCTTTACAGACAAGTAAAAGCTAAAAGAATTCAGGAACATCAAACCAGCTTTACAGCAAATGCTAAAGGAACTCCTCTAGGTGGAAAAGAAAACGACACAACTAGAAACAAGAAAATTACAAAATGGAAAAGCTCTCTAGTAAAGGTAAACATACAGTAGGAAATCATTCACACACAAAGCTAGTAGGGAGGTTAAAAGACAAAAGGAGTAAAATCATCTGTACCCACAATAAGGGTTTAAGGGATAGACAAAACAATTAGATGTAAAATATGAATTCAAAAGCAGTGACCATGAGGGGAGAAGAGTACAAATGCAGGGTATCTAAAATGCATTTGAAATTAAGAGATCAGCAACTTAAAACAAGCACATATTTAACTAGACTGCTGTACAAAAACCTCATAGTAACCACAAAACAAAAACCTGTAATAGAAATACACACAAAAAAGAACAAGGAATGCAAAATAACACTAAAGATATACATCAAATCAGAAGAAAACAAAAGAAGAAAGGGGAAAAAAAGACCTACAAAAACAAATCCAAAACAATTAGCAAAACGGCAACAGGAACATACATATGGATAAATACCTTAAATGTAAACGGACTAAATGCTCCAACCAAAAGACACAGACTGACTGAATGGAAACAAAAACATGGCCCATATATCTGCTGCCTATAGGAGACTCACTTCAGATCTAGAGACACATACAAACTGAAAATGAGGGGAAGAAATGTTATATCTTCTTCAATCCAAGGAAATACAACAATTGTAAATATATATTCACCCAACAGGGAAGCATCTCAACATATAAGGCAAACATTAACAGACATAAAAGGAGAAATCGACAGTAACACAATAACAGTGGGGGATGTTAATACCCCACCTTCATTAGTGGACAGATCACCCAGACAGAAAATCAGTAAGGAAACACAGGCTTTAAATGACATATTAGACCAGAGGGGCTTAATTGATATTTATAAAGCATTCTCCCTGAGAGTAGCAGAATACACATTCTTTTCAAGTGCACATGGAACATTCTCCAGGATAGATGACATGCTAGGCCACAAAGCAAGCCTTGGCAAATTTAAGAAAACTGAAATAATAGCAAGCATCTTTTACGACCACAACACTATGAGATTAGAAATCAACAAGAAAACAACTGCAAAAAAAACAAGCATATGGAGGCTGAACAATATGCTACTAAACAGCCAGTGGATCACTGAAGAAATCAAGGAGGAAATCAGAAAATACCTACAGACAAATGAAAATAAAAACATGATGATCCAAAACCTATGAGATGCAGCAAAGCAATTCTAAGAGGGGAGTTCTCAAATAAACAACAAACCTTATGCCTAAAGCAAACAGAGAAACAAGAACAAACAAAAGCCAAAGTTAGGAGAAGAAATCATAAAGATCAGAGCAGAAATAAATGAAATAGAGACTAAAATACCAATAGAAAAGATCAATGAAACTATAAGCTGGTCCTCTGAAAACAGAAAAAAAAAATTGATAAACCTTTAGTCAGAATCATCAAGAAAAAAACGGGAGAGGGCCGGAAACAATAAAATCAGAAATGAAAAAGAAGTTATAACCAAGAGCACAGAAATACAAAGGGTCATAAGAGACTACTACAAGCAACAACATGCCAATTAAATGGACAACCTAGAAGAAATGGACAAATTCCTAAAAGGTATAATCTCCCAAGACAGAATCACGAAGAAATAGGAAGTATGAACAGACCAATTACAAGTACTGATATTGAATCTGTGACTTCTTTAAATCAATTAAGCAATTTATTTTTCACTGATGTATAGTTGATATATAATAATATGTGAGTTACAGGTATACAATATAGTGATTCACAATTTTTATAGGTTATACTCTATATCTGCTATATTCCCCACGTTGTACAATATATCCTTGTAGCTTATTTTATACCTAATAGTTTGTGCCTCTTAACCCCCTACCCCTATATTGCCCCTCCCCTCTTCCTTCTCCCCCTGGTAGCCACTAGTTTGTTCTCTATGTCTGTGACTCAGCTTCTTTTTCTGTTATATTCACTAACTGGTGTATTTTTTAGATTCCACATGTAAGTGATATCATACAGTATCTGTCTTTCTCTGTCTGACTTATTTCACTTAGCATAATGCCCTCCAAGTCCCTCCATGTTGTTGCAAATGGCAAATTTTCATTCTCTTTTGTGGCTGAACAGTACTCCATTGTATTTATGTACCACATCTTTATCCGTTCTTCTGTTGATGGACACTTAGGTTGCTTCCCTATCTTGACAATTGTAAATAATGTTGCTATGAACATTGGGGTACATGTTATCTTTTTCGGATATATACCTGTACCAATTTACGTTCCCACCAACAGTGTACAAGTGTTCCCTTTTCTGCAATTCTCGCTAACATTTGTTATTTGTGTTCTTTTTGATGACAGCCATTCTGACAGGTCTGAGGTGATATCTCATTGTGGTTTTAATTTGCATTTCACTGATGATTTGTGATTTTGAGTATCTTTTCATCTGCCTGTTGGCCATCTGCATTTCTTCTTTGGAAAAATGTCTATTCAGTTCTTCTGCCCATTTTTTAATTGGGTTGGTTTTATGCTGTTGAGTTGTATGAGCTGTTGATATATGTTGTATATTAATCCCTTATCAGTCATACCATTTCAATTTTTTTCTCCCATTCAATAGGTTGTCTTTTCGTTTTCTCCAGGGTATCCTTTGCTGTGCAAAAGCTTTTCAGTTAATTATGTGCTAAATCTGTGATTTTAAAACTTGCAACAATCAAAAGTTCAGGACCAGGTGGCTTCACAGGTGAATTCTACCAAACATTTAGAGAAGAGTTAACACCTATCCTTCTGAAACTACTGCAAAAAAACAAACTGCAGAGGAAGGAACATTCCCAAACTCATTCTATGAATCCACCATCGCCCTGATAGCAAAACCAGACAAAGATATCTCACACACACACACACACACACACACACACACACACACACACAAAAGAAATGAAAATTTACAGGGCAATTATCACTGATGAACATAGACACAAAAATCCTCAACAGGTGACCTCCCTGGTGGCGCGGGTGGTTAAGACTCCATGCTCCCAATGCAGGGGGCCTGGGTTTGATCCCTCGTCAGGGAACTAGATCCCACCTGCATGCTGCAACTAAGCAGCTGGTGAACCGCAACTAAGGAGCCTGTGAGCCTCAACTAACAGAGCCCACCTGCCGCAACTAAGGAGCCCATGTGCCACAACTAAGGAGCTGGTGAGCCACAACTAAGGAGCCCTCGAACCACAACTAAGTAACCTGCCTGCCACAACTAAGGAGCCCACGTGACGCAACTAAGGAGTCTGCGAGCCACAACTAAGGAGCCTGACTGCTGCAAGTAAGACCTGGCTCAACCAAATGAATAAATAAATAAATAAATAAATTTTTAAAAACTTCTCAACAAAATACTAGCAAACCGAATCCAACAATACATTAAAAGGATCATACACCATCATCAAGCAGAATTATCCCAGGGGTGCAAGGATTTTTCAGTATTCGCAAATCAGTGTGATACACCACGTTAACAAATTGAAGAATAAAAACCGTATTATCATCTCAAATGGATGCAGAAAAAGCTTTTGACAAAATTCAACACACACTTATGATAAAAACTCTCCAGAAAGTGGGCATAGAGGGAACATACCTCAACATAATAGAGGCCATAAAGCCTATCCAGGGCTTGAAATAGATACTGGGACGAGGGGAAGATGGCGGAAGAGTAAGATGTGGGGATCACCTTCCTCCCCACAGATACACCAGAAATACATCTACACGTGGAACAACTCCTACGGAACACCTACTGAACGCTGGCAGAAGACCTCAGACCTCCCAAAAGGCAAGAAAGTCCCCACGTACCTGGGTAGGGCAAAAGAAAAAAGAATAAACAGAGACAAAAGGATAGGGACAGGAGTGCACCACTGGGAGGAAGCTGTGAAGGAGGAAAGGTTTCCACACACTAGGAAACCCCTTCGCGGGTGGAGACTGCGGGTGGCACAAGGGGAAAGCTTCAGAGCCGCGGAGGAGAGGACAGCAACAGGGGTGCCGAGGGCAAAGCGAAGAGATTCCCGCACAGAGGATCGGTATCGATCGGCACTCACCAGCCCGAGAGGCTTGTCTGCTCACCTGCCAGGGCGTGCGGGGCTGGGAGCTGAGGCTCGGGCTTCAGGGAGAGGTCGGAGCACAGGGAGAGGACTGGAGCTGGCGGCATGAACACAGCCTGCAGGGGGTTAGTGCACCATGGCTAGCCGGGAGGGAGTCCGGGGAAAAGTCTGGACATGATGAAGAGGCAAGAGACTTTTTCTTCCCTCTTTGTTTCCTGGTGCGCGCTGCTTAAAGGAGCTCCAGAGACGGGTGCGAGCCGCGGCTAAAACTGCGGACCGCCTGGAAGTGTGGGATAGGGAGGGTGGAAGGGAGGGAGACGCGAGAGGAAAGAGATATGGGAACATATGTATAACTGATTCACTTTGTTATAAAACAGAAACTAACACACCACTGTAAAGCAATTATACTCCAATAAAGATGTGAAAAAAAAAAAAACTGCGGACCCCAGAGACGGGTATGAGATGCTAACGCACTGTGGCCGCCACCAAGAAGCCTATGTGCAAGCACAGGTCACTATCCACAACCTCCTTCCGGGAGCCCGTGCAGCCCGCCACTGCCAGGGTCCTGGGATCCAGGGACATCTCCCCCGGGAGAACACATGGCGCACCTAAGGCGGGTGCAACCTCACGCTGGCCTCTGCCGCCGCAGGCTCGCCCCGCACTCCGTGCCCCTCCCTCCCCTCCAGCCTGAGTGAGCCAGGGTCCCCAAAGGAGCTGCTCCTTTAACCCCGTCCTGTCTGAGCAAAGAACAGACGCCCTCCGGCAACCTACACACGGAGGCAGGGCCAAATCCAAAGCTGAGCCCCGGGAGCTGTGAGAACAAAGAAGAGAAAGAGAAATCTCTCCCAGCAGCCTCAGAAGCAGCGGATTAAAGCTCCACAATCAACTTGATGTCCCCTGCATCTGTGGAATACACGAATAGACAACAAATCATCCCAAATTAAGGTGGACTTTGAGAGCAAGATTTATTATTTTTTTCCCTTTTCCTCTCTTTGTGTGTATGTGAATGCTTCTGTGTGAGACTTTGTCTGTACAGCTTTACTCCCACCATTTGTCCTAGGATTCTATACGTCCGTTTTTGTTTTTCTTTTTCAAACAAAATTTTTTTCTTAATAATGACTTTTTAATTTAATAACTTTATTTTATTTTATCTTATTTTATTTTATCTGCTTTCTTTCTTTCTTTCCTTCCTTCCTTCCCTTCCCTCCTCCCTGCCTCCCTCCCTCCCCTCTTCCTTCCTTCCTTTCTTCCTATCTACTTTTTCTCCCTTTAATTCTGAGCCGTGTGGATGAAAGGCTCTTGGTGCTGTAGCCAGGAGTCAGTGCTGTGCCTCTGAGGTGGGAGAGCCAACTTCAGGACACTGGTCCACAAGAGACCTCCCAGCTCCACATAATATCAAACGGCGAAAATCTCCCAGAGATCTCCATCTCAACACCAAGACCCAGCTTCACTCAATGACCAGCAAGCTACAGTGCTGGACACCCTATGCCAAACAACTAGCAAGACAGGAACACAACCCCATCCATTAGCAGAGAGGCTGCTTAAAATCATAATAAGTCCACAGATACCCCAAAACACACCACCAGACGTGGACCTGCCCACCAGAAAGACAAGATCCAGCCTCATCCACCAGAACACAGGCACTAGTCCCCTCCACCAGGAAGCCTACACAACCCACTGAACCAACTTTAGCCACTGGGGACAGACACCAAAAACAACGGGAACTACAAACCTGCAGCCTACAAACAGGAGACCCCAAACACAGTAAGACAAGCAAAATGAGAAGACAGAAAGACACACAGCAGATGAAGGAGCAAGATAAAAACCCACCAGACCTAACAAATGAAGAGGAAATAGGCAGTCTACCTGGAAAAGAATTCAGAATAATGATAGTAAAGATGATCCAAAATCTTGGAAATAGAATAGACAAAATGCAAGAAACATTTAATAAGGACCTAGAAGAACTAAAGAGTAAACACGCAACAATGAACAGCACAATAAATGAAATGAAAAATATTCTAGATGGGATCAATAGCAGAAAAACTGAGGCAGAAGAACGGATAAGTGACCTGGAAGATAAAATAGTGGAAATAACTACTGCAGAGCAGAATAAAGAAAAAAGAATGAAAAGAACTGAAGACAGTCTCAGAGACCTCTGGGACAACATTAAACGCACCAACATTCGAATTATAGGGGTTCCAGAAAAAGAAGAGAAAAAGAAAGGGACTGAGAAAATATTTTAAGAGATTATAGTTGAAAACTTCCCTAATATGCAAAAGGAAATAGTTAATCAAGTCCAGGAAGCACAGAGAATCCCATACAGGATAAATAAAAGGAGAAATACGCCAAGACACATATTAAACAAACTGTCAAAAATTAAACACAGGGTTTCCCTGGTGGCGCAGTGGTAGAGAGTCCGCCTGCCGATGCAGGGCACACGGGTTCGTGCCCCGGGTCCGGAAATATCCCACATGCCGCAGAGCAGCTGGGCCCGTGAGCCATGGCCACTAAGCCTGCGCGTCCAGAGCCTGTGCTCCGCAACAGGAGAGGCCACAACACTGAGAGGCCCACATACCGAGAAAAAAAAAAAAATTAAATACAAAGAAAACATATTAAAAGCAGCAAGGGAAAAACAACAAATAACACACAAGGGAATCCCCATAAGGTTAACAGCTGATCTTTCAGCAGAAACTCTGCAAACCAGAAGGAAATGGCAAGAGATATTTAAAGTGATAAAGGAGAAAAACCTGCAACCAAGATTACTCTACCCAGTAAGGATTTCATTCAGATTTGATGGAGAAATTAAAACCTTTACAGACAAGCAAAACCTGAGAGAGTTAAGCACCACCAACCCAGCTTTACACCAAATGCTAAAGGAACTGCTCTAGGCAAGAAACACAAAAGAAGGAAAAGACCTACAATAATGAACCCAAAACAATTAAGAAAATGGGACTAGGAACATACATATCGATAATTACCTTAAATGTAAACGGATTAAATGCTCCCACCAAAAGACACAGATTGGCTGAATGGATACAAAAACAAGACCCACGTATATGCTGTCTACAAGAAACCCACTTCAGACCTAGAGACACGTACAGACTGAAAGTAAGGGGATGGAAAAAGATATTCCATGCAAATGGAAACCAAAAGAAAGCTGGAGTAGCAATTCTCATATCAGACAAAATAGACTTTAAAATAAAGACTATATGAAGAGACAAAGAAGGACACTACATAATGATCAAAGGATCGATCCAAGAAGAAGATATAACAATTGTAAATATTTATGCACCCAACAGAGGAGCACCTCAATACATAAGGCAAATACTAAGAGCCATAAAAGGGGAAATGGACAGTAACACATTCATCATAGGGGACTTCAACACCACACTATCACCAATGGACAGATCATCCAAAATGAAAATAAATAAGGAAACACAAGCTTTAAATGATAAGATGGACTTAACTGACATTTATAGGACATTCCATCCAAAAACAACAGAATACACATCAAGTGCCCATGGAACATTCTCCAGGATAGATCATATCTTGGGTCACAAATCAAGCCTTGGTAAATTTAAGAAAATTTAAATTGTATCAAGTATCTTTTCCGACCACAACGCTGTGAGACTAGATATCAATTACAGGAAAAGATCCATAAAAAATACAAACACATGGAGGGTAAACAATACACTACTTAAAAACGAAGTGATCACTGAAGAAATCAAAGAGGAAATCAAAAAATACCTAGAAACAAATGACAATGGAGACACGACGACCCAAAACCCATGGGATGCAGCAAAAGCAGTTCTAAGAGGGAAGTTTATAGCAATAAAATACTACCTTAAGAAACAGGAAACATCTCGAATAAACAAACTAACCTTGCACCTAAAGCAATCAGAGAAAGTAGAATTAAAAAAACCCAAAGTTAGCAGAAGGAAAGAAATCATAAAAATCTGATCAGAAATAAATGAAAAAGAAATGAAGGAAACGATAGCAAAGGTCAATAAAACTAAAAGCTGGTTCTTTGAGAGGATAAACAAAATTGATAAACCATTAGCCAGACTCATCAAGAAAAGAAGGGAGAAGACTCAAATCAATAGAATGAGAAATGAAAAAGGAGAACTAACAACTGACACTGCAGAAATACAAAAGATCATGAGAGATTACTACAAGCAACTCTATGCCAATAAAATGGACAATCTGGAAGAAATGGACAAATTCTTAGAAATGCACAACCTGCCAAGACTGAATCAGGAAGAAATAGAAAATATGAACAGACCAATCACAAGCACTGAAATTGTAACTGTGATTAAAAATCTTCCAACAAAAAAAAGCCCAGGACCAGATGGCTTCACAGGCGACTTCTATCAAACATTTAGAGAAGAGCTAACACCTATCCTTCTCAAACTCTTCCAAAATATAGCAGCGGAGTAACACTCCCAAACTCATTCTACGAGGCCACCATCACCCTGATACCAAAACCAGACAAGGATGTTACAAAGAAAGAAAACTACAGGCCAGTATCACTGATGAACACAGATGCAAAAATCCTCAACAAAATACTAGCAAACAGAATCCAACAGCACATTAAAAAGATCATACACCATGATCAAGGGGGCTTTATTCCAGGAGTGCAAGGATTCTTCAATATATGCAAATCAATCAACGTGATACACCATATTAATAAATTGAAGGTGAAAAACCATATGGTCATCTCAACAGATGCAGAGAAAACTTTCGACAAAATTCAACACCCGTTTATGATAAAAACCCTGCAGAAAGTAGGCACAGGGGGAACTTTCCTCAACATAATAAAGGCCATATATGACAAGCCCACAGCCAACATCATCCTCAATGGTGAAAAACTGAAAGCATTTCCACTAAGATCAGGAACAAGACAAGGTTGCCCACTCTCACCACTCTTATTCAACAGAGTTTTGGAAGTTTTAGCCTCAGCAATCAGAGAAGAAAAGGAAATAAAAGGAATCCAAATCGGAAAAGAAGAAGTAAAGCTGTCACTCTTTGCAGATGACATGATACAATAGATAGAGAATCCTAAAGATGCTACCAGAAAACTACTAGAGCTAATCAATGAATTTGGTAAAGTAGCAGGATACAAAATTAATGTGCAGAAATGTCTTGCATTCTTATACACTAATGATGTAAAATGTGAAACTGAAATCAAGAAAACACTCCCATTTACCACTGCAACAAAAAGAACAAAATATCTAGGAATAAACCTACCTAAGGAGACAAAAGACCTGTATGCAGAAAATTATAAGACACTGATGAAAGAAATTAAAGATGATACAAATAGATGGAGAGATATACCATGTTCTTGGATTGGAAGAATCAAAATTGTGAAAATGACTCTACTACCCAAAGCAATCTACAGATTCAATGCAATCCCTATCAAACTACCACTGGCATTTTTCACAGAACTAGAACAAAAAATTTCACAATTTGTATGGAAACACAAAAGACCCCGAACAGCCAAAGCAATCTGAAGAACGAAAAACAGAGCTGGAGGAATCTGGCTCCCTGACTTCAGACTATACTACAAAGCTACAGTAATCAAGACAGTATGGTACTGGCACAAAAACAGAAAGATAGATCAATGGAACAGGACAGAAAGCCCAGAGATAAACCCATGCACATATGGTCACCTTATCTTTGATAAAGGAGGCAGGAATATACAGTGGAGAAAGGACAGCCTCTTCAATAAGTGGTGCTGGGAAAACTGGATAGGTGCATGTAAAAGTATGAGATTAGATCACCCCCTAACACCATACACAAAAATAAGCTCAAAATGGATTAAAGACCTAAAAGTAAGGCCAGAAACTATCAAACTCTTAGAGGAAAACATCGCAGAACACTCTATGACATAAATCACAGCAAGACCCTTTTTGACCCACCTCCTAGAGAAACAAAAATAAACAAATGGGACCTAATGAAACATCAAAGCTTTTGCACAGCAAAGGAAACCATAAACAAGACCAAAAGACAACCCTCAAAATGGGAGAAAATATTTGCAAATGAAGCAACTGACAAAGGATTAATCTCCAAAATTTATAAGCAGCTCATGCAGCTCAATAACAAAAAAACAAACAACCCAATCCAAAAATGGGCAGAAGACCTAAGTAGACATTTCCCCAAGGAAGATATACAGACTGCCAACAAACACATGAAAGAATGCTCAACATCATTAATCATTAGAGAAATGCAAATCAAAACTACAATGAGACATCATCTCACACCAGTCAGAATGGCCATCATCAAAGTATCTAGAAACAATAAATGCTGGAGAGGGTGTGGAGAAAAGGGAACACTCTTGCACTGCTGGTGGGAATGTGAATTCATACAGCCACTATGGAGAACAGTATGGAGGTTCCTTAAAAAACTACAAATAGAACTGCCATATGACCCAGCAATCCCACTACTGCGCATATATCCTGAGAAAACCATAATTCAAAAAGAGTCATGTACCAAAATGTTCATTGCAGCTCTATTTACAATAGCCCGGAGATGGAAACAACCTAAGTGTCCATCATCGGATGAATGGATAAAGAAGATGTGGCACAGATATACAATGGAATATTACTCAGCCATAAAAGGAAACGAAATTGAGCTATTTGTATTGAGGTGGATGGACCTAGAGTCTGTCATACAGAGTGAAGTAAGTCAGAAAAAAAAGACAAATTCCGTATGCTAACACATATATATGGAATTTAAGGAAAAGAAAAAATGTCACGAAGAACCTAGGTGTAAGACAGGAATAAAGACACAGACCTACTAGAGAATGGACTTGAGGATATGAGGAGGGGGAAGGGTAAGCTGTTACAAAGAGAGAGAGTAGCATGGACATATATACACTACCAAACATAAAATAGATAGCTAGTGGCAAGCAGCCGCATAGCACAGGGAGATCAGCTCGGTGCTTTGTGACCACCTAGAGGGGTGGGATAGGGAGGGTGGGAGGGAGCGAGATGCAAGAGGGAAGACATATAGGAACATATGTATATGTATAACTGATTCACTTTGTTATAAAGCAGAAACTAACACACCATTGTAAAGCAATTATACTTCAATAAAGATGTAAAAAAATAAATAAATAAAAGGTTGGGGAACCCTAAAAAAAAAAACAGTATATGAATATACCTTTGCTATAAATGTGGACTCCACTATCTACTGCGTGTGTGTGTGTGTGAGTGTGCACACGCTTTGGGGGGGGCGGAAAAAAGAAAAAAAAAGAAAGATACTGTACTACTGTAGTCTATACAGTACTGTAAAGTATCCAAAAGCATAACCACTTGTAGAGGATGCACACATGTGACAATGTATGCCAGACGTGAACTAACTTACATGACTGGACATGTGAACACACATTCTCATCTTTGAAAGTTCGCATCTTGAAGGTTCGTATGTAGGGGACTTACTGTACTCATAAAACTATAAGACGCTAATGAAGGAAACAGAAGATGACACAAACAGATGGAAATATACACCATGTTCTTAGATTGGAAGAATATTGTGATAATGACTATACTACCCCAGGCAATCTACAGTATCAATGCAATCCCTATCAAATTACCAATGGCATTTTTCACAGAACTAGAACAAAAAAATTTTTTAATTTGTATGTAGACACAGAAGACCCCGAAAGCCAAAGCAATCTTGGGAAAGAAAAACAGTGCTGGAGGAATCAGGATCCCTGACTTCAGACTATACTACAAAGCTACAGTCATCAAAACCAGTATGGTACTGGCACAGAAACAGAAATATAGATCAATGGAACAGGACAGAAAGCCCAGAAATAAACCTACGCACATATGGTCACCTTATCTTTGACAAAGGAGGCAAGAATAGACAATAGAGAAAAGACAGCCTCTTCAGTAAGTGGTGCTGGGAAAACTGGACAGCTACATGTAAAAGCATGAAATTAGAACACTTCCTAACACCATACACAAAAATAAACTCAAAATGGATTAAAGACCTAAATGTAAGGCTGGATTATTATAAAACTCTTAGAGGAAAACATAGGCAGAACACTCTGTGATATAAATCACAGGAAGATCCTTTTTGACCCACTTCCTAGAGTAATGAAAATAAAAATAAACAAATGGAACCTAATTAAATTCAAAAGTCTTTGCACAGCAAAGGAAACCATAAACAAAACAAAAAGGCAACACTCAGAATGGGAGAAAATATTTGCAAATGATGCAATTGTTAAGGGATTAATCTCCACAATCTACAAACAGCTCATGAAGTTCAGTATCAAAAAAACAAACAACCCAATCAAAAAATGGGCAGGAGGCCTAAACAGACATTTCTCCAAAGAAGACATACAGATGCTCAACAGGCACATGAAAAGGTGCTCAATATCACTAATTATTAGACAAATGCAAATCAAAAGTACAATGAGGTATCACCTCATACCAGTCAGAATGGCCAACATTAAAAAGTCTACAAATAATAATGCTGGAGAGGGTGTGGAGAAAAGCGAACCCTTCTGCACCGTTGGTGGGAATGTAAATTGGTGCGGCCACTATGGAGAACAGTATGGAGACTCTACTTACCTCTGTGGAGTCATTCAGAAGGGACACTGTGGTATCAGTGGGGTTAATGTTGATTGTCTTTAATTCAATTAGGTTATTTAGGGAATTTCCACCTAGGAAGAAAAATGGGGTAAAGGAATCAGACAAAGGAGTTTTTATTATATGATAGAAGATATTTTTTGAGTAAAGTAATTCAAGTACCTGACACGACAACCAGGGAAGGCATGTAACTACTGTCAGCAGGATCCACTATCATTTTTAATCTATGAACAAGAACATCTGGGAAAATCTCCAAACGAATCCAATGCTTTAAAAAAAAGAAAAAAAAGCCTTCTTAGTAAAATTCAGCTATATTTTAGCTGGAAAGTATCACTAAAGCTTGACTCTCAATGAGATTTTTTAAATATATAATTTCACATGAGAGACAGAATTTGCCTTTAAGCTGGCAGAAACAAGAGCATTACTTGTTTATTAGAAGAATGTCTCCCTCTAAGCCCCAGAAGTCATGTGTTTATAGACTCCTGACTTAGGGTGGTCCCTTAATACCCATCAAAGAGTAGGTTATAGAAAACACTAGAGTCAAAGTGGAGGGAAAGCACCTTTCTCCAAGTCTAACTTGCATGTCTAGATAAGGCACACCCATATGTAAGTGCGATTAAAACAGCATTCCAAAGATAAACACATATTTGTTAGGATATATTAGAAGAACTTCTAACCAGAAGCAGAATCTGAACTCATACATTTTATGTGGGGGAATAAAACAAAACAAAACAAACCCTATTATACCCTCTATCAGTTATATAAAATCTATTACCGATATTGTTTAAAAATCTCTGACAATGAAAGCTGGATGGCATATTACTCTGAAACTTTAAAGTAATTATGAACTAAAATACAAAATGAGTACTGAGAGGTGCCATCACAGTATAACTTAGTAGGTTTTTCAAAGTTTGTGCTGAAGCTCTAAAAGGTTAAGCCATCTAAATGAAGTGTTTCTGGAAGTGTCCCCATGGCACACTACCTTTCCTTGTGAGCCCGAGGACTGCCAGCAGGGCTCGCTGCCGTCAATGAGACGGGAAGCCTGGTTCACAGAGGATGACACGTTTAGGCTCTTCACCATCCGTGCCCAGCTGTCCAGCAGCATTCCTGGCTGACTGTTGTGAGAGCGCTTCAGCTGTTTTCCAGAACGGCCACAAAATATTGCAGACTGTCCTATTTAATGGCGGTCAAACAGTGTTAATACTTGTGGGACAGAACCTTCACAACCAAGAAATAGATATTACATAGTGTTGAGCTCCTTACTTCAAGAAAATAGTAAGTTTCCAAACTAAAAGGAGCTAATAAATACCTAAAATGACTGCAAAAAACTTATTCAAGGTATTTAACCCCAATTTATGAGACAAAGTTCATATAATGCTGATTTATTCCACTTGACTCTCTCAAGTAACAACAGAGTGATACATTTCCAGATAGAACGATACATATAAGCAGCTGGGGGGTAAGTTCAGTAACTGTGCTTACAGAAAACATTCTTATCAAAAAACCTTTCATAAATGCAACAAAAACAAATTTGTGAAGTTTCTACCTCCATTAATGGTATATCTGGAAATTCATCTAGCTCTCCCATTGAGGACAACTAGAGGCAGACAAAACATTTAAAGATGAATAAATCTTGAAAGTATCAGAGTTATTAACAAGGTGATACAGAATTATGGGACCAAAATCAGAGAAAGGCTGAGATGAAAGGTGTCAAGATGAGTGCCCCATGGATCAGAGGCTGCTTTTCCCTGGTGTATTTATCAGTTTCTAAGGAGAACCTTAAAGAAGACACATGGCACTTCTGATGGCTTCCTAGGGCGAGGGGGCCAGGAACCGGAGTCCAGAGCTCACCAGGAAAGAAGGGGATGGCCACAGAAAAACTCACACTTTGGGCTGGGATCCCAACAGAAGAACCCCTAGAGGAAGGGTGAACTCTACAGGGTTGACTGTTTGTGTTCAGATTGCAGCTCTGCATGAAATCACCTCAATCAATGAAACTGGACTGAAGTGAGCCCACATAGTTACTTACCCCAATTACCTAGAAGAACAACCCTCTCCCCCCAATCCGTGGAGAAAGATAATATCTTAGGCCTCAAACTGACTCAAGAAATAATTTTTTAAACATAATGTCCAGTACATGATGGAATGTGAGACAAGAAAACATGACTAAAAGCTATGAGAATGACAGACAATAGAAAGAGACCCAGAGAGGCTCCAGATATTAGAGTTATAAGATACAAATTTTATAATAACTATACTTACTATGTTTGAAAAGACACTGAATATCTCAGCAGAGAATTGGAAACTATTTTTTAAAAAAGAAAGAAAGACTAGAACTGTTAAATACAGTAATTAAAATTTAAAATTCAATGAATAGGTTTATGAGCAGACTAGACTCAGGTGAAAACAGAATTAGTAAAAAATATTTAGAATGAAAAACTGAAGAGCAAAAGTTTAGAAAACATAAACGAGAAGGTGAAAGACTTAGAAGACAGAGATAAGAGTAACAGGTGAAAGAGGAGCCCCAAAAAAGAAGGAAAAGAAAATAGGGCATCGATAATACTGGAAGAAATATTGACTGATGGAAAACTTCCCAAGACCAACAAAAGATATCAAGGCACAAATTTTAAAAGCCCTACTCTGAAAGTTGGAAGAGAAGATCTTAAATGTTTTTACTACACACACACAAAAGGGTAATTATGTGAGGTGATGGACGTGTTAACTACCAACCTTACTGTGGTAATCATTTTGCAATATACATGTACCAAATCATCACATTGAACACTTTAAACTTACACAATGTCATATGTCAATTAAAGCTCAAAAAAGCTGGAAAATTAATTAATTATAAGCTCTACTAACTACAAGAAAGATAAATACAAAGAAACACATATGTACACACACATAAAATTTGTGTAAGATAGAAACAAGAGTACCTCAAAAGCAGGCTAAGGGGAAATACAAAGACTGAATAGCTTTAATGGAACAGTAACTACACTTGCAGCTGACTTCAGCAGAAAAAATATAAACCAAATTACAATGGAACAGTATTTTTAAAGTGCTAAAAGTCCCAGCAAAAATATTTTTCAAAAATAAAGGAGAAATAAAGACACACAAAAAGAGAATTCATAACCACATAGATGCATTAAAGAAAATATTAAGGGCCATTCTTCAGGCAGGAGAAAAATGATGATGGATGAAAAGTGAAACACACAAAAAGGAATAGAAAAAAACTACAATATTAAGTATGTGAAAAAAATCTTGACAAATATTACAGAAAATAACAATCATATGCCTTGTGTTGTTTAAAATTTACATGTGTAAAGTTTTTAAACACAATAATAAAACCATGGTAATTTAAATCAGAATGAGGGTTAATGAAGTTAAAGGGATCTCAGGTCCTTGCATTGCTTAGCAGGAGGGTAAAAGTACTAAATAATATTAGATTTTATAAGTCAAAAAAGGATGTCACTATATCTTGAGTAACTACTAATACCAAAAATGCATATAACATACACTACTCATATAGTATATGAATACACACTAAACGTGTAACTTCTAAGCCAAGTATGTGTGTTGGGGAGGCGGTGGTTGGCTAACTAATAAAGAATGTATCAGTCCAAAGGAAGATGGAATGGAGAAAAAATGGAACAGAAAACAGGCAGAACAACAACAACAAAAAACACTAAGAAGTTGATCAATTAAAAAAATATATTTCAGTAACTGCCTTAACTGTAAATAAATACCTAAAAGATCCAAATAAGAGACAAAGATCATCACATTGGAATTTTTTTAAAAAACAGAACTATCTGCAACCTCCACTAATCACAAGATTACTGAAATATTGAGGGTAAAAGGCTAGAAAAAGATACACTAAGCAAACACTAACTTCACCATAAAACTGCAGGAGACATTCTTTCAGGCATGCATAAAACATGTGTAAAATCCCATTATATGCTGAGTCTTATGATCATACAGAAGTTTCCCCCAAAATGTCAAAGATCAGGCAGGATACACAATCTGAATGCAATGCAGAAACCAATAAACAGATAGAGGTAGAAAATGCTGACATGTTTGAAAATTTAAATATCAATGAATATAAGAAAATAATTCCAATTCAATTTTAAAAATACTTTTAAATGAATGATGATGAGATATTACTACATATCAGCATTACAGGATACAGCTTAAGCCATGCTTAAAGATAAATTTAAAATTTTAAGTTCATATATTAGAAAATATGAATGTGAGAAATTAATGAACTAAGCATTTGGGGCGGGGGTGGGGTGCGGAATCAATGTAAACCTAAATTCCATAGGAAAAAGAAATGAAAAAAATATGAGAGACAGCAATTCAAAGCCAAAAGTTGGTTCTTTGAAAAAACTAATAAAATTGATAAACCCATGGCAGGCTGATCAAAAACAAAACGAAGTATTCAAAGTTAGCCTTGAAAAGGAGATTGCTCTGCAGATTCTACAGATCTCCTTCATAAAGATAAGAGAATATTACAAATTAGGACTAGAAAGGAACTTCCTCAACATGATAAAGGTTATTTATGAAAAACCCACAGCTAACATTATATTCAGTGCTTAAAGACTGAAAGCTTCCCCACTAAGTCCAGGAACAAGACAAGGATGCCTACCCTTGCCACTTCTCTTCAATGTAGTACTGGAAGATCTAGCTGAAGCAATAAGACAGGAAAAAGAAATATAAGGTATCCAAATTGGAAAGGAAGAAGTAAAACTATCCCAGTTCACAGACAACATGCTCTTAAACACAGACAACATGATCTTACATACAGAAAACCCTAAAGACGCCACCAAAAAACCCCATCAGAGCTAATAAATAAATTCAGCAAAGTTGCTGGAAATAAATTCAACACACAAAGTGTGTTGAAAATATGCACTGTAGGTGTGTAGTGTATATTTCTATACACTAGCAACAGATATTCCAAGAAGGAAATTTTAAAAAATAATTTAATTTAATATAGCATGAAAAATAAACCCTTGGGAATAAATTTAACCAAGAACCCATAAGACTTACACACTAATCACAAAAC
This sequence comes from Globicephala melas, assembly GCF_963455315.2. Taxonomy (NCBI): domain Eukaryota; kingdom Metazoa; phylum Chordata; class Mammalia; order Artiodactyla; family Delphinidae; genus Globicephala; species Globicephala melas. Next base: position 112,509,416 of record NC_083320.1, read on the forward strand.
ACTGCTGAACGAAATTAAAGAAGACCTAAGTAAATGGAAAGACAACTGACAATTCTGTCCAAAGTGATACACAGAGTCAATGCAATTCCTATCAAAATATTGTTTTTTACAGATGCAGAAAACTCCATCCCAAAATTCATACTGACTTCCAAGGGACACCAAATAGTCAAAACAATCTTGAAAAAGAACAAAGTTGGAGGACTCACATTTCCCAATTTCAAAACTTACTACAAAAGCTATCATAATCACTGTGTATGGTGCGGTATTGATGTAAGGATAGGCAAATAGACCAATGGAATAGAATCGAGAGCCCAGAAAAAAACCTCTCACATCTATGGTCAACTGATTTTCAAAAAGGGTGCCAAGACCATTCAGTGGTGAAGGGACAGTCTTTTCAACAAATAGTGTTGGGAAAATTGGATACACGTGTAAAAGAATGAAATTATACATTATACCATGCATAGAAATTAACTCAAAGTGGTTCAAAGACCTAAATTAAAAGACCTAAAGTTAAAACTATAAACCTCTTATAAACATAGGGGCTGACCTTCACAACTTTGGATTTAAGCAATGATTTCTTAAGTTGACCCAGAAGTAAGTATGACACCAAATGCACAGGCAACAAAAGAAACAATAAATTAAATTTCATTAAAATTTAAAACTGTATCACAGAATCCTATCAAGAAAGTGAAAAAACCACCCACAGAATAGGATATTTGCAAATCACATATCTGATTTAATGTCCACAATATATAAAGAACTCCTACAACTCAATATCAAAAGTTTTAAAATTGAATTGACACGCCCTCCCCCAAAAGATATACAAATGGCAAAAAGCACATGATAAGTGGCTCAATGTCATTAGGGAAACTCAAATCAAAATCACAAGATACTATTTTGCACCCATTAGGATGGCTATAATTTTTAAAAAAAGAAGAAGAAGAGAATAACAAATGTTGGTAAGGATGTGGAAAAACTGAAACAGCAAAAACACTGCTGATAGTAATGTAAGATGGTGCAGCCAGTATGGAAAACATTTTGGTGGTTCTTCAAAAAGTTAAAAGAACTACCTAATGACCCTGCAATTCTACTCCTAGTTTTGAAAACTGGGACTCAAACAGATTTGTACATCAATGTTCACAGCAACATTATTCACAATAGCTGAAAGGTACAAATAACCCAAATGTCCATTAAGAGAGAACTGGATAAGCAAAATGTGGTAGATACATACAATGGACTATTACTCAGCCATGAAAGGAAGTTCTGACACATGCTACAACATGGATGAACCTTGGAAACCTAATGCCAGGTGAAAGAAGTCAGGCACACAAAAACACAAATTTTGTATGGTTCCACTTATGCATGAGGTACCTAGAGTTGTCAAATTCATAGAGACGAAAAGTGGATTAGAGGTTGCCAGGGGTTGGGGGAGGGAAGAATGGGGATTATTGCTTACTGGGTACACTCTTATTTTGGAATGGTGAAGAAGTCTCAGAAATAGATAGTGGTGACAGTGTGCAATATTCCCTTAATCGTACACTTAAGAGTGATTAAAATGGCAAATTTTATGTTGTATATATTCTACCATAATAAAAAAAGATATACTAAAAGATATACAAATAAAAAGACTCACTCTCCGTCTCTCCAATTCCACATCCCATCCAACGAAACATTTACTAGTTTCTTGAGATCCTTTTACTGTTCTTTATGGAAATACAAGCAAACAATCCCTGTTATTCTAATTCCAGTGACCACTCATTGCTTGAAGAAAAAACAGCAATTCATCAAGTGGGTAGGACCATCTTCCCTGTTTTGCTGTGCACACAGTACAGTGCTCACCATATAAATATGAACTTTAAAGAGCAAAGTTAAGTACATTTGTTTCCACAGTAATTATCTCATTAATAATAGTTTGATGAAAGAGAACATAACCAGTCTACTATACCTGGTTCATTTATTCTGCCAAATGTATGCCTGGTGTTGTGTTTTCTGGTTTTGAAACAAGTTTCACAAAAATCGAAGTCATCACAGTTTCTGCATTTGAATCTAGATCCATTGATGGGAAACATCTGACAGCCATCACACCTGTTTTTAAAATAGCCATTGAGTTGAAAAGAAAAAGCTGAGGTCATTTATTAAATTTAATTCCAAAGAAAACCATCCTTCCCAAACAAATCTAGCAATATAAAAATAAAAACTCACGTAACGCCAGGATGAATACTAGGTACCAACTCCATTTCTGATAACAGCCCAGTCCAGTGAGACTGCTGAGGAAAGTCGACAATAACATCTTTTCCATTGGCACTGAAAGCTAGGACAGAACAGAAATTGTCTGGAACATCTCTGTCACCAATAAAAACCTAAAATTAAAATTAAATCTATAGGGCTTCCCTGGTGGCGCAGTGGTTGAGCGTCTGCCTGCCGATGCAGGGGACACGGGTTCGTGCCCCGGTCCGGGAAGATCCCACGTGCCGCGGAGCGGCTGAGCCCGTGAGCCATGGCTGCTGAGCCTGCGCTCCACAACGGGAGAGGCCACAACAGTGAGAGGCCCGGGTACCGCAAAAAAAAAAAAAAATTAAATCTATAATCTAGCTATGGGATATTATATTATAGTTATTTCTGTTTACAAAGAGTACTTCTCTTTTAGAGAGACATACTAAGATACTTATGGATGAACTAACACATGATGTCAATCAGGGATTAGCTTCAAAATAATGGAGGGAGGAGATCATGGATGAACAACTTTGGCCAGGAGTTTGTCAACTGTTGAAGCCAGGTGATGGGTACACAGAAGCTCAGTATACTATATTCTCTACTTTTGTATATGTTTGAAATTTTCCGCGATAAGAAGGTTTGTTTAATTACGCCAAGCAAAAACTCCATTCAATTATCTTAGGGACTAAAAATTACATTAATAACGTTAAGATATCTATTGCCCTTTGGTGAAAGCTACTCCAAAAGTTAACTTCTAAACCAAGTTACTATTTAAATTTATCTTTGTTTTGATTTGTAAAACTTTGAAGAATCTCTTAAGTAAAGAAAACTGTTAAAGTAAAATGTTAAATAAGCTATTTGTTCTTATGTAACCTAAGAAATACTAACACTCCTGCACCACCATTGCAGCCACTTCTAATCTAAGCTGTTTGACAGTAAGAGTTTTCTCCAAGACTGAAACAAGAAAAAACAAGGAAAAATGGCACTGAAGGAGTTTAAAGATAAAATAAAACCACACATATATCTGGATCATTTCTCATGCAATTGTTAAAATGCACATAGTATACCTTTTAAAGTATGCCATGTGTTTGATTTGAAATCTCAAGAATATCACATTAAATATTAGCTGAGGAGAATTTTGTGTTTCCAGTTGCTAACTCCTATCATTTGCACACATCCATTTAAATTTAGTCCTAAATTCTTACACAGCATTAAGAAAAGAGAGAAAAACACTGAGGAAGCTAGCTATTTGGCAGAAGGATTGACAGAACAAGTTTATAGAACCCCAACATGAGACAAGGCCACCCTGAGACTGTAACAGATTGAGATAAAACCAGAACCACTCTTTAACATATCTGGTCACATTCAATCTAATCCAAACCACAAATCCATCCTGGCTGCTCTGCTTCCTTGCTCATCATAACCTCACTGTGAGTCCACTGTTCTTCCTCCTAAATAATCTTCACTAAGATTCTTAGAATTACCCCATTCCTTGAACCCCTCCCCAAATACACAATGCAAACCCCATTAGTCTTTGTTACACCCACTTATGGAGACACCCCATTTTCCAGGGTATGCATCCTCCCAAGTTGCAGTGAGTTAATACATCTGACTCGGTCCAACAACAGGTGTACTCCTGGTCTACAGAGCACTGAAAAGCAAAACAACACTATTTATGTATCATAAGGCTTGCCTTCCACTTGTTTTTCTTGCCCTCGAATGAATAAATTAAAAGTTACATTAGTAGATGAAAACCTGGCACTTGGAGTTTTCTTGCCTGGGGAACATTACCTTTCACAACCCCCGCACTCTGATGAGTCACAGATCCCCACTTGTACTTCGGTGTGGTAACTGAGGCTTTGACGCGAACTTTATCACCAATCTTGATGTGAGAAGGGGAGCTTGGTGGAGGATAGCCTAGAGATTCCAATAAAAAAAATGAACTATAATTAGCATTCATTTCTGGGAACTCTGAATCTAACTAAGAAAGACAAAAGAACTTAATAAAGAATGTTCTCACCTATAAGTTCCACATGAATATACCTAACCCAGTAGGTGCCTCCTTTCTGCTGCCAGTCACACTGCACATTGAGGTCATGTAATCCATCTCTATCCAACTTGATAACTTTGCCCACATCTCCTTCACACACTTCTTCATATGTTCGACAGCATCTAACCATCATTCCCACCTAGAATTAAGTTAAAAATCCAGTACAGTATATAGGTGAAATGATCAATTTTAAGTAGTATTACTCTAGTCCTAAGAAAAATTTCCTCTACCCACCAGCATGCTCTCAAAATCATTTTACACTAAAAGGAACCAGGGCTCTTTAGAAAACTGCCTGGTTCGATGTCTGGGGCAGGAAATATACAAGATGAATTTGGACCAACTTGTGTCATCAAGCAAGGGAGCTATCAAAGATTAACAGGGTCCCTCAAAAGAACAACCTGACCAAAAGGAAAATGGCTGAAACACATCAAATCCATAACAGCCAATAAATTCATCATAATGATAATAAGCAAAACAAAGGTTCTTGGTCATCTTTTTAAGTACCAGGGCACCAATTCACCACTCTGAAAATTGATAACACAAGCAAACAAACAAAAAACAACCATTTATTCTGCCTTTTCTGTGTATACAAACTATATTATAGTTTATCAACCAGAGTTGATAAGAACGTTTTCTTCAACGAACAGAACTCCAGCTAATAAATTTGGAAGGGATGACGAACTTAGAAAATCACTATTGTGGGACCCTTCTTGATTAATTGTGGGACAATTAATAGAGAATGGATGGCGCAGACAACAAGTGATGTTGCACGTTGGTCCATACGATACATTCTTTCCTAAGATGCAGCCCGAGTCCACTCACCCTCCAGCCCTCACTTTGACTTTACAGGAGATGCAGAGGAGAGGGAGGAAGATGAGGGCCAACGTAATTTTAGCCACAAATAAATGGCATGAAAAGGGAAAAAAGAGGGAGAAACTGTTCCAGGGTAAAAAGACACATCACCCAAATGTAAGATGCGTGATCTTATTCGTATCCAACTCTTTAAAAATGACTATAGGGCTTCCCTGGTGGCGCAGTGGTTGAGAGTCCGCCTGCCGATGCAGGGGACACGGGTTTGCGCCCCGGTCCAGGAGGATCCCACATGCTGCAGAGCGGCTAGGCCCGTGAGCCATGGCCGCTGAGCCTGCGCGTCTGGAGCCTGTGCTCCGCAGTGGGAGAGGTCTCAACAGTGAGAGGCCCGCGTACCGCAAAAAAAAAAAAAAAAAAAAAAAAAAAAATGACTATAACAAGCCATTTTTGAGAAAATTGGGAAAATCTGAGCAAGCATTATATGTAAGATGATAGTAAGGAATTATTGTTTATTCTGTTAGGCAATGCGAGGTAACAGTAATGTCGTTATGTTAAAAATAAAATCCTCTATCTATTAGGGATACATACTGTTGACAAATTTATAGGAGAAATGAGATGATTTTTGGGATTTTCCCAGAAGTATACTAACTAGAACAAAAGAATTAAAACAGGAAAAGAAAGGATTTAAGGTTAAAAAGGACTACATAAAGAGCATAACTAAATGTTTAAAATTAGATGGCAATGAGAATAACTTTTTTTTAAATAATATTTTTTTTAAAAGAAAGCAAAAACAGATTGTAAAAGTGTCCAAAACGGGGGTAATCGAGAAGCACAGGGCTGTGTGCCACGTCACTGTGGACAAGCCACCTCTTGCTCTCTGCCTCTGGTCCCCCCGCCCCCCTTGCTCATCTTCTGCTCCTCCGTCCTCTGCTCCAGCCACAGTGGCCTCCCCTGCTGGGTGCTGCACCCTCCCTCTCCAACTTTCTGAGATGCTCAGACATTTGCTGAATGAAAACCTAAACAAAGTTCCAGCCTAAGACAATTACTCACCTGAATATTCTCTCTCACATACACAGCATAATCATCATTACTCAAGAAATCAGCTCGCTTTTTGTACGTCTGGCTCTCTGTTACAACAGCACCAGTAGACTACAAAAGATAAATACATTTTTTTTAAATGGTGAACCAATAAACCTACTTAAAAAGAAAGTAGTTTGTGAAATCGATAATATTAAAAAAAGTATAAAATATTATTCTATGTTTTCACTATGAAATTCTTCATTTAAAAGAGACTAATAGCAACAGGATGTAAGCAGGATAAATCTCAAAAGCTGAAAGTACAGAAAATTTCTGAGCCATATCCAAATTAATCCCATAAAACAACTGGCTCAGAAGTCAACGTGTCGCATAAATAATGATTTTTTATTAAGAGCTCCTCTAATGGCTACCCGACATCATTAGATGTTGGAACAAGGGTCTGTCTTAAAGCTAAAAGTAGTTAAGAGACAGAAAACCCAGGCAGCACTTCGTAGCTTTGCCTCATGCCCAGCAGTGGTGCAGAGGAAACCAGAGCTCAGGACAGATGGCACGAGGGGAGCACTGACCACAGCATAGGCCGTGGCATCCACATCCTCCACCACGTCCTCGTCTGAACACTCCTCAGACCCCGTGTCTGCATCCGAGAGATCCGTGACCTGCACGTCAGCATGGTCCAGCAGCCACCCAACCAAGGCTTCCACGCCTAGGAGCAAGCACACACAGCATAACCACAGTGAGGACCACAGCGCCTGCCTCCCGAGGGGCCTCTGACGTTAGTATTTCAAGGGAAGCCTACAAACAAATGCGTGGGCGCGTTAAGTCCAACACCCACAAGGAAAACCCAGTACCTGGCAAGCCAGCAGCATTCCCAGAGGCGCCAGTGAGTGACTTCAGTGCAAACTCTATGTTCCTTCTAGGAAATCCCATTTCCATGAGCTGAACCACAATAGGCAGAGCAGGACCAGGAGACTGCTTGTGCTTCTTCGCTCTAACTGGGCGAACATGCTGCACAGGAACAGGCGTCGTGGCCTCACTGGAGCTGCAGTCTTCAAACACAGGGCTCAACGGGTGAGTAGACTCCACAGCCAAACACTGACACACGGCCAACGCGGCAGCCTGGGCAAATGGGGTTTGTAAATCAGGGGACTAAGAAGTCTAGGGAAATGGAAAGTACAGACTACTACTATGAACTGCAGTACAAAACTATAGAAAGCCCTGGCTTACATGTGTATTTTTAAATGAATGGATAAAACATGTTTAAAAACAACAAAGACAACTTCCATAGTCGAATGCAGAGGAAAGATTCAATAGTCAAATAACTCCTGCTTCAGTACACACAGAGTCTACCTAGTAAATGAGCTAATTATCAATGTCCACTGAGGAAACTTCACAGCAGCCCTGAACGCTAAGCGAGCGAACACAGGTGAGAGGCCTGATGGGGTGGGAGAAAGGGACCCCCACCCTTCCACATGACAGGTCAGTGCCCACAGCCTCCCGCTTTCTTCCCTCTGCACGCAGGTCAGAGATGGCACAGGACCCTCTCGTGTGTCACCAAATCAACTCCCAACTATTCAAAGGCAGAAAAGCCACTCTGGGGGTTAAACATGGTATAAAAAAAAAAATGAGGGAAATAAAGAATACTGGGTAACAAATTGCAATGCATCAATGAATACATGCATCACTGTGGCCTGCAGCTGGGAACTGCCTGCCTCCAGACAGGGAGCCCTCTCGTCCACTTGCAGCTCTCTTTCCCTTCTCTTCAATTGTTCTCACAGCACTGAGACTTGCTCTTTTTTTTTTAACTGAACACGTCGGAAGGCATTCGGAAGAAACAGAAGACACCCGTGGGCCTTCCAGTGCTTAGGAAGTGTCAAAAGCCTAGGGTTTTGCTGTGAAGTCCGAATAACTGGGAAGTGACAGGCTTCCTAAAAGCTTACAATTCAGAACCAGATCGAGCTAGGGATTCTGGTTCTGGTAATGGAGAGGGGACTGGACTAAGCCTCTGCCGTGATAATAATTATGAATTCTGGACAAAATATTTTTTAAAACTGTTTGAAGGTCACAGAGAAAACAGGAACAGGTGCAACCTTGGCCACAGGGAAGCCCACAGGCAAGCTGCTAACAGGGGCACTGTCACTGGACTGCGGCCTGCCAGAGCAAGTAGACGTGAGGGAGAACCACAAAATGCACATGCGGTCTACCCTCAAATCTTTGGCTGACGGCAAAACTAAGCGTGTGTGAGACTCAAGAACCCAGCCAAAAGAAACTGCTGGAAGGCCCAGCGCTAGGGAGACGGTGTGACATCCCAGTCCAACCAAGTTTCAGCACGTTGCTCAAGATGTAAAGGTCTCCACTGAAACCTCAAAGAGATTCTAAATCCCACAGAATTAAGAGACCAGGAACCAGGACTAAGGGCAAAACAAAAATAAATCATCACCAAAAAGTCGAGAACCAAGCCTCCTTAGACTGAGGAAAACTACCAGGTACTGAACCATCTACAAAAATAAAATTCCACATTCTCCAGAGGAAGGTGACAGACCCAGAGCCCATATGACATAATATCCAAAACATCCAGAATACAATAAAATTTTTTTAGATATGTAAAGAAGCAGAATCGATAATCAGAAGAAAAACTGCCAATGGTAGCAGACCAACAAGTGGCCTAGGCATTAGAATTAGCAAATAAGAAATTTAACGTAACAATCAGAAATATGTTTTAAAATATACAGTAAAAGACAGGTATAAAGGGTGAAGAGATGGGAACTGTCAAGAACGATAAAACTATAAAATACGAACAAAATGGAAATATGAGATCTGAAAATATAAAATAAAGGATTTCTTGGGTGGCTCACAGCAGATTAGACCCAATAAAGCAGCACACCCTGACCTTTAAAACAGTTCAGTACAGTTAACCAAGCCATTTAACCAAGAGACTTAAAAATAACAGAAACTCACTAATAATCTAGCAGACTACAGCAATAATCTTAGAAAAGAACAAAAGAGAGTGGGACAGGAAAAAATATCATAGTCAATAGTTTCCAAATTTGGTGGGGGGAAAAAAAACATCAAGTCAGAGATACAAGTAACTTAAGCAAACCCCAAGGAGGCTAAGGGGGAAAAACCACCTACACCATAAGCACCCTTAGTCAAATTGCAGAAAACAAAAGGAAAACAGAAAATATTAAACGCAGCCAGAGGAAATGAAAGACATTTCATACAGAACAATAAGAATGTCAGCTGAATTTCCATCAGAATCAATGGAGACAAAGCAATGGAAGCTCTCTCTCTGGTACAGTAGCCCTTCCCGGTTCTTAAAGGACAACTCTAGGTCTCCTTGTTTCCTCGAGTCTTATCTTTCCCCATAACACTGGGCATCTCCTAGCATGGCTCGGGGGTGCATCTGCCCAACATCCTCTTCATTGCTCAGTGTCCTGTTTTTATCTGATAGGTGACTGGCAACACAGCCTTGCAGCAACTTTAACCTGATCTCTCATCTCAAGTTTTCAGACTTAAGGAGTAGCTGGCATTCAGGCCCACTTGGAGAAGGCCCGGCACCCTCCTCTCCTGCTGCCCCTGTGCCCAACATTTCCTGCCTTCTCCCTTTGCCCCCCACCAGCTTCCTAGCTCACTCTGGATCCTGGCTCCCCACAGGGTCTTAGTCTCTGAAGATTTCTACTACGGTATTTTCTGCCTGCCAAATTGAGCACTCTCGGTTTTGGTTTTTGTGTGCGTTTTTTAAAAATTATTTATTTATTTTTGGCTGTGCTGGGTCTTTGCTGCTGCACACGGGATTTCTCTACTTGCAGCCAGTGGGGGCTACTCTCAGTTGCAATACGTGGACTTCTCATTGCAGTGGCTTCTCCTGTTGCGGAGCATGGGCTCTAAGCACACAGGCTTCAGTAGCTGCAGCACGCGAGCTCAGTAGTTGCGGCTCACAGACTCTAGAGCGCAGGCTCAGTAGTTGTGGTGCCCGGGCTTAGTTGCTCCGCAGCATGTGGGATCTTCCCAGACCAGGGCTTGAACCCGTGTCCCCTGCATTGGCAGGCGAATTCCTAACCAGTGCGCCACCAGGGAAGCCCCCAAGGTTTTAGTTTTTTCTTTGATATTTTGTCCAGAATTTTTGATGTAGTACAAAGCAAGAAGTATTTTTTAAAATATCTAGTCCTCCACGTGGTGGGCCGTGAAAGTTCCCATCATGCTTAGACCTGGCCAGATGTCAGTCTCTTCTATAGGAACATGCCCACAGCCCCACTCCTGAATATGCAGTGCAGTGCACATGCTCCAAAACAGGGTGTTGGTTGAGAGCCTGGCAGCAACAAGGCATGCTCAAGACAGGCTTTGGCGTGAGTGAAACAAATAAGCAAGCACCATATTCCTAGGTCTAATGGGGCTCTTTCAATAATAATATTTCCTGGAAAAAGACCCCTCCACGAATATTTGAGCATTAACACCAAATGCTGAATCTAGTTAATTTTTACAAATATTTCACAGAAACTTTAAATAAGATTAAACTTTAACTCATTCATTCTCTAACTAGTATTGTAATATTCTATGACAAACATGGTTAAAACCTAGTCATAAGAATTACTTTGGCATATCATTTAAAATTCAGACTATATCCTTAAGAAAATACACATCTAGGAAAAGAAAGTTGTCCACAATCTAATGCACTGGATTAGAATTGCCAAGGCTACTGACTGTACCTCAAGCTCCTGTTTGTCAAATATGGCCTTCACTGGAGACGGCTGCGTGGCCGAGGCCAGTAACTGCTGCAAGAGGATCATTGGGGGCTGTGGCCCTTCCGGAGACATGTCCCCAAGGTCAGGGGATGAGGCTGCTCCATCATCTGAATTTAAAAACAAAATATGGATGACACTGTATTTCCAACAGCAAACATCTCCTTACTACAAAAGATAGTGCATTGAGCATGTTAAACCAGGTATGATTTCTACCTCATCCAGCATCAGATAACCAAAATCTTCAAGGCTTTTTCCACTCCCTGCTTTTTGGCCTCGGTCCTTCTTTAGTTCATCTGTCTGTGTCTTCAGAGCCAACCAAAGCTACCTCCCAGATTCCTGCCCTTGGTCCAGTTCTTAACCTTCTCCATCTTGGTGCTCACTCAGTACTCCAGAAACCCCTTCTATGAACACTCCCAAGTCTGTATCTCTAGCCCTGGTTTTTCTGTTAACCCTTGTTCAGACTATAAACTGACACCAATCCCAAATATGACGTGTGGTCAGGGTGATGTCTTTTGTTGTAATCTGAGCAGCTTCGGGTGAGGTGTCTGGCACTTCTTGTTTGCCCTGGGACCACTGATAGCCAGGTTTGGTTACAATTTCAACTAATCCTCTAAGACCAGAGATTGTAAATCGTCTTGAAGTGCCAGAGAGTCAACAGTTTAGGCTTACCGACCACAGGGTCTGTCACAACTACTCAACTCTGCCACTGAAGTGTGAAGGCGGCCAGAGATGACATGTAAACAAGCAGGTGCGGCTATGTTCCCATAAAACTTTATAAAACAGGTGGCTGTGGTGGATTTTTTAAGCCCTGCTCTAGACAGCTCCATCTGGAGCCCTTGATCTGCCCCAAGCGTGGGAAGGTAATCCGGATTCACCACTGCCATAGCTCCACATCGGGGTGACCACAGAACAGCCAATCCAATTCCCTGGGCTCTGCTTCCTGATCTTCTAATACAACTGTGGATTGTCTTCAGGGTCCCTAATGTCTAATACGGAATGAATCTGCACTTCCATTAGATTTACCTCCATGATGCCCTCTGAAGTCTAGGAAACAAAACGCAACACCCCACACTCCACTGGGCTTTTCTAATTTTTGTCAACAGTCCTCCTCCCTATCCTCCCTATAACTCAAGCTTGAAACGTCAGCCATCTTTGACTTTTCGCTAGTTTTCCAAAAAGATATCATCTAAAAGACTACACCATCACAGTGTCTACTGATTCCTTCTTTCCATTTTTCATGCCTTCCCCTGGAATACACCTTATCACTTGACACAATTGCCCCCATATCCATGATCTCCTGTTTCAAATACTCCTATAACTCACTAGCGTATATATTTATCTTCCTCAACATCAATCCTTGTCATGACAGGCGTTGCCACAGCTTTTCCAGTCAGCCTTACCTCTCATTCTGGTAGTCAGGGCACTCTACCACATGACTTCAACTGACCTCTCCAGCTTTAGCCCCACAGTCCTCGATAAACCCTGAGCTCCTTACAAAGCTCAGTACCCACATACTTACCGCTTATGCCTGGGCTCCTACAGTCTCCTCCCGCGGGACGGAGACGCCTCAGTAGCCTGCACCCAGGGTCTGCCACACACTTCCGAGGCTGCTCTCCCCAGCCCTCAGCTGCCAGCATCCCCCAGACGCCTGTGAACCTGTGCTCACATGTCTTACAGCACACAGGCCCGTACCTTGGACAGAGCCATCTGCGTCCATTTTCTATCCCCACCCTCACCCCAGAGAGTAAAAAAATCATAAACAAGGACTATCTTGTTCCCCATAATATTTAACACAATGTCTTTCAATAATAGGTAATCAAAAAATATTTCATAGCTTTGGTTTTTTTCTATTCAAAGTCATATGAACTCATTCCAGAAAGTTGAGGTAATACAGAAGAGTACACAGAAAATAAAGTCAGCTGAAATTCTATTGTCACTATTTTGGTAAGCAGATGAATCTATGGCAAATCTACAAACAGATATACATAGCAATGAGCTTTTTTGTTTATCATTTTCAAGTTTCCATGGCATTAACATATATATATATATCATCACTGTGAATGACGCCATGGTACTCCACTGCATGGGTACCCCACCTAATAATGGGCATTTAGGTGTCTCCAGTTTTCATCACAAAAACAATACCAACAAAAAAGCCATAATGAGCATCTGTAAACACGTATCTCCACACCTTTTCATGTGATAAATCCCCACAGGATGACTTGCTAATCAATGGATATACAGATACAGATATGTGTGTGTATGCATTTTGAAGTCTAAGATTTCCTCAAATGCCCATTAAATGGTTGTACCAACTTAAATTCTCACTAGCAAAGTGTTAGAGCAGTGCCACTTTACGTGCATACGAACCACCTTAGGGCCTTGTAAAAAATGCAGATCCTGATTTCTTAGCTCTGGGGTGCGGCCTGAGAGTCCACATTTCTACATGTTCCTATGTGCCATCAATGCTACTGGTCCTTGGGCTGCACTTTAAATAGTGAGGCAGCAGAGCACTGTTCTCCCTCCCCCCCACCAAATCCCCTCAGGCTCTATCACTTTTCATCAGTTACTAGACAGGTTGCACATCTTCCTTGTACATGTAGAAGCCATCTGTACCTCCCCTTTTATGCACTGCCTGTTCATGTTCCTTGCCTGTTTCCTATTGGAGTATCTACCTTTCTGACAGATTCAAAAGGGCTCCTTAAAAACACACCTGTATGAGTAGCTGCAGCCTCCTGAACAGCTGGCTGAGACAAGATCTGCCTGAGCTGGTCCTGGTGGGAAAGCAGAGCACGGCCTGCCTTCAGAATGTACAGCTTTAGCTGCTGGCACCTCAGCAGGTCCAAGTCTACTTGTCCTGTGGGGAAAAAAAAAGGACTCAGCAGGAATGGAACACGCTGCTTGTACCCTCAGCAGCTGTACAGCCTTGAGGAAGGCACTGCCCTGAGGGACTCAGCTGACCATGTCAAAGCCTGTCCATAACATAGGACTTGCCTTTCCCAGTATTGTGGGTAAGCATCCTCTACCTCCCTCATGTCTTCTCCCTTTCCCGCTCCCGATGCATTGCCTCGGGATGGGGCGAGTATTAGACGGTTTAACACAGTTAGAACCATGTTAGCTATTGCTAGTATAATCAAATATTTCCCAAATTGCTGAAATTTCAACCAGATACCTACATCACAAATAAAATACTTTCACCTTGTCTTCCCAAGACGCCTATGAGACACTTTTGTCAGATACTCACAGCAAACAGTTCTCTAACTCATCAAAACCATTGCACCCTACAGAATCTTATCTAAACAAATGACTGCAGTAATGTCCACGGGCGGACTGAGTAACAGACTAGGGAAGCCACCACAAGGATGGTAGGCAGACCACAAGGAGAGCTAGACTACAGTCACAGCAGCAGCATTCCAAAGCAGGACATGCTGGAGGCCATGGAAGGCAGCATGGGGACGTGGGAATGTGGGATGGGAGGACACAGGAAGAGCCAGAGGTGCCACTGGGGCACCAAGCTCGAATACCTGGCAGACAGGTTTATTCACTGTGACAGGAAACACTGGCTAAGGGACAAAGTTACTTGAATTGTTGACATGCTGTGGTTTACATGCACCTGGTCCTCTAGCCAGACATGTGAACTGGAGATCCAGAGTTAAAGGTGTTTAACATCATAAACGCTGCAGCAGCAATTACAGGAATGGGGGAAAATGGGTGAGAAAACTCAAGAAGAGTGGGCAGAAAGATCAAGAAGTTATGGATGAAACCACAAGGATTTCCAAGGTGCAAACAATAGTCTCAAATAATATGTGAGGGGCAATGTAAGGAAAGTCCAGTGAGCAGTGGAAGAGGAATAGTTCCAGCACGAGTGGCCTTGGTCTTCGACGGGTGGCCAGCATCCAGACACCAAGCGAGGCAGGTCCAAACACACAGGCCCTGCTAGGTACGGCTGCAAAGAGGCCAGGGGGTAAATGGGGAGCGGGAAAGAACACAGATTCCTCTTCAAAAAGTGTGCACAGAATAACGCTGGCACCAGGAGGTAGGGAGGCCTGGGGTTCTTCAGATGCCACCCCCGCCATGGCATCATTCTTTGCATCACACAGTCTCATCTACACACCCACCGTCACTCAACCAGTGGCCATCCATCTGAACCCAAAGACTTCAGCAGTGACAGAACTTGCTCTGACAAAACAACAAACACTGTCCAAACAACACTAGTTAAGACTGTAGCTGTTTCATCATGAAGGGCATGTACTGACCTGCAAAACCCTGTTTAGGTGACTTCTTTATTTTGCGTTTTTCCAATCTGCTACCAGCAAGGTTCACCAGCTGAGCCCAGACCGAGAGCATGGGCTCTGTGAAGGGCAAGTTGGTGACGCTGAACGCCGCAGCAGGGAGCTGGAGAGGGAGCACAGAAACCTTCAAAGTGTGTCCAACGAGAAGGACAAATGAAAGTTCTGAAAGTTATCATAACTATGAGTCTTAATTCTGAAGTAACAAACATGTTCATAAGTCTTTCTAGATCTGAAAATAATTTTAAAAAGACGACCCCAAAGGCAAGATAAAGGCTTACATATATAGTAAATATAACCTAAATTAATTTTTTCTTTACTGACTTGTTAAACAATGATTACATCGTGGTGGTAGTTATTAACTTCTTAGATATTTTCTATACATTTCAAATTTTCTACAACATGCATATATTCTTATAATAATCAAAAACAGCATTTTATTGAAAGATATAGGCAAATTGCACTTGGGTTATATCAAAGTAATATAAATCACTCACTTTCCCTATGGATCCCTAATTCACAGATTTAAGACGACAGTAGCTGCTACATAAGTCGTGTCACTCAACATAGGCATTAAGCATTTTCAACGTGAAAAAAAGATCATTTTTTTTAAAGGAGTCATTTTTAGGTTTTTTTGAAAGTTGAGTCATTCAATAAAAAATAAATTTCATAAATTCACATTTTGAAATAAATAAAACTAACTTATACTTACACAGGACCCTCTAAATTGCTAATGCCCTTTCATGTCTTTTGAGGCTAAAATAAGACACATGAACTACTAATCTATATACAACCCTGTGAGACAGGCCCTGTTAATCAAAGGGAAAAAGATAGATGGTTTTCCTCAAGTTGGGTAGCTTCCTAGAAGGCCAACCTAAACTACAAGAATCAAGTTCTTCCCAGGTCTAGTATAAAAAACCCCTTTGCCTCATTACCTAGTAACCCAAACACAAGTTCACCTACTGGCTTCAGCTGATTCAGTGGGCAAACGCGACACGTCCGCATGTCGGAGAACTGCACGGTGATTTTGCCCTTCGGGGTGATGCGAGTCACGGTGCCTTCTCCAAACTCATCATGCATGACTTGTCCCCCTAGTCGCAACCGACCGTCAATGCCTCCAATCACAGCCAGGACTGCCATGAGGCCCCCCACCTCAGGGGTCTCAGAGTCAGGAAAGTAGTCCTCTAACAGAGCCTAATGCAGACAGACAGCAAGCTTGTAGACGAGAGCCCAGGGGCTGCCTGTCTCCTACACACTTGCAATTAAGCCAAATTCACTTTTATGTTAGTTTCCTCAATAACTTTTTCCAGTAAAAAATATTTTAAAATACATCCTTGAACAAAATACACAGCATTTAAAAAGGTAATTTGAAAGTTAAATCAGCATTCTACAGAGAAAAACTAGCAGCTGTGAAAAGGCAGTGCGGCACCCACCCCCTCTGCCGGCTTTCCCGCGCAGCCGGCGGTGACGGAGTGCAGCTGCGAGTTGATGTACTTGTTGATGAGTCCGTTCCACTGGCCCAGGGAGTGCAGGGTGCGGAGCAGCGCCACCACCTCCTCCGCCAACGTGCTGCTGTGTGTGGCAGTCAGGGAGGCCTGCGGCCGGGCCCTCCGCCTCCTCAGCGTGGATTCTGCAGGAAACACGCGAAGGAGGACCTCATGACGCCCTGCTCGCTTACCCAGGACACCGGTAAGGGGGAGAGCTGCCCACCTCTGAGGAACGGGACATCTGAAGAGCAGGTGGTGAGCAAGCGCCCCAGGAAACCAAACAGCTTCTCCACAAGGCACTCCATGTCCCTTGCCCTTTCCGTCTTGTCCCACGACGGAAGTACTGCTTGCAGTAAATGTACAGCTAAGATCTGGCAAGGGCAATTGAAAACAGCGAGCATTAAAGAAAGCCACTGTCTGACAGATTAGGAGGTTTTACTTTATTTTTTGTTCCTGTAACACAATTAATCATGTGAAAATTCTAATATTCATGATTCTACAGCAAGATAATTACATCCAGGTTGATTAGTGATATGGATTATCAGAGGTTAAAAAATAAGCTACATTACACATGCAGATATTCATTTAATTAAAAAATAATTCCTTTTAGTTTAATTCTTCTCAAGACAATTATACCACAACTCCCATGAAGCAGATCAGAGCAGCTGGTAGGATTTATCACTTCACAGAAAAGCAATTCAACTAAGGCTTAACAACTGAATCAATTTAAAATAATCAACTTCCTCAGCCTCTGAACTCTAGAAAATCTACTGTGTTAGTTCCAGTTCTTTTCTGCCCTCAGGCACCTAATGACGACGGCCAGCTCAATGCCACCTCTGATGGGGCTCCCACAGTCCCAAAACTCACGCTAAGCGGGGATCAGTCTGGCAGCACAGTTACCTGCCGCTGCAGCGAGGCGGCGGTGAAAGGCGCGTGTCCCTCCACGACCTTCGTGAGCAGTGCGATCCAGGACGGGGAGCTGAGGGCGGCACACATGTGCGGTGTGAGGGCGATGCTGCGCACGAAGCCCAGGGTGCACCAGCTCCTGTGCTGCTCCCGGCTCACCAGCCTGCTGGGGGAGGCTGCCAGAGCAAGAGAGACCAGCTTGGTACCCCATTTCCAGAAATAAATGCCCAGTCCAACTTTTAACTTACCTACATCACATTACTTTCAATAATAAGCTCCTTTCCAAATATATTACAGTTTCAATTATTCTAAGTGAGAGCAACAGGAGGACCTGCGACTTGGCTCAAGGAACACTGTAGATTTTAAAAATCTCTAAGGTACACAGAGCAACTCAAACTCGCTAAGGAATTTCATCTACTTACTGTCTCTAAGCAGTAGGAAAACAATTCACAATTCAATAGCAGTTATCTGTGGGAGGACATCTGGTATAGGTTGTAAATTTCACATGTTTTAAATATCCCCCAGGAGCTTGTTTATATTTGATCTGCATCATAAATTTCCAATCCAAGTTTAAGAAGGCTACCATAGTAGAATGAGAATAAGAGGTTTTCACAGGGTTTAGTTTACCCGGCTTGACTCTGCCGAGAGCATGACCCTATCTGCTTCTCCCGGGGTCTCCACTAGCGGACACCTGGGGCTTCCGAGCCCTCCTGGCTGGCAGAGGCCCTGAGGTGGAGTCACGCCACGTGACCTGCTCAGATCCTGGACCAGCTTCCCTTCCCCAGCTCCCACGGACCAGCCGTCCTATTCTCCAGGCCTCCAGGGACACCACCCTTCAGACATGCTCTCTCCCATACTCAGTCACACCCACACACATGCACAGGCACTCGCACCCCAGCATGTCTCAGGTACGCACTCTCACGGCCACTCACACTCACTCACACATACCCAGTTACACAGATCCACATCCACACTCAGTCTCACTCAAACTCACACTCACATGTACACACACACGTTTGCTCCACTCACTTCAACTTCTCCCCCACTTACACATACTCACATTCACATACTCAGAACACTTTTGTAGGCTGAATTGTATCCCCCAAAATTCATATTCACCCAGAACCTCAGACGTGACCTTATTTGGAAATAAACTCTTCACAGATGTAAGTAAGGTAAGGATTGAGATGACATTATACTGCATTAGGGTGAACCCCAAATCCAATGAAAGCCCTTACAAGAGGCAGAAAAGAACAGAGGAGGCATCCAAGTGAAGATGAGACAGAAACTGGAAAGATGTGGCCACAAGCCAAGGAACACTGGAGCTACCAAAGCTCAAAGAGAAAACGAGGGGCCCTCCCCTGGAGCGTTGGGAGGGGGCACAGGCCTGACGGCACCTTGATTTTGGACTTCTGGTATCCAGGATTCTGAGAGAATGAAGTTGTTGCTTTAACCCACTGTGAAGGGTTGAACTGTGTTCAGTCCTACTATCTCAGAATGGGACCTTATTTGGAAACAGGGCCATGGCAGATGTGATTGGTTTAGATGAGGTTAAACTAGATTAGGGTGCGTCCTTAATCCAACGTAACTGATGTCCTTATAAAAAGGGGAAATTTGGAGACAGACACACACAGGGAGAATGCCATGTGAAAATGAGGGCAGAGATCTACAAGCCAAGCAATGCCAAAGATTGCCAGCAAACCGTCAGAAATTAGGGGAGAGCCTGGAACAGATCCTTCCTGCCCTCACAGTCCTCAGGAGGAATTTGCCCGGCTGACACCTTGATCTTGAACTTCTGGCCTCCAAAACTGTGAAGAAATAAATTCTGTTACTGAGGCTGCCAGGCTGTGGTACTTTGATGTGGCAGCTCAAGCAAACTAATACACCATGTCTGTGGTAATTCGTTACAGCAGCAGCCCTATGACACTGACACACCCACACACCCCCACATGCACACACACACACAAACACATGACAAATCCACAGCCCACTTCTGACTCTGTGGTCCACAACTGTCCACTGCATACATGTCTTGTCTGTCGTTCCACTCTCCACCAACATTCGCAGCAGCCCACACAGAGTCTTGACGGCTTCGCTCTGCATAACTTCAGCATGGACTCCAGCAGAAAGACAAAGAGTCTGCAGTAAATTAACAGTGCTGGTAAGCATCACTGCAGTGGGGTGAATGTTCCTTTCAATTTGTTCAGCTTCTGAAAAAAAGAATCAAAATAAGGAACTATACTCCCAAATAAACTGGAAAATGTCCCTGCATGTAACTTAAGGGATTTAATATCACATTCTTCTTTTCTTACTGTGGAAAGGGAAGCAGCTCTTTGCAATTAAAGATGGAATTCAGGATGCACAAGTGCTCACCCTAATCAGCTCTGGCCCCACCTTACTCAAAGGAAACAAGCCTTTTAAATTACAGTTAAATTTTTTAAAGCAATCTCAGCATACAGCTCAGAAGCACTAAAATGATTTCAAGGATCCAACTTATCAAATGTCAAAAGCCGGCTGCTGCTGAGTTGGCTATGCCCCGACGAAGATGAGGTGGCCACCTCCAAGGAGGCGGAGCCTGGTGCTCACACGTCCAGGCCATCGGCCTCTGGATGAGGAAGACACAACTGGGCCACCTCTCTGTCACTTGGCCTGCCCTGCTCAGGGCCCAACTTCACAAGCAAAGCCCCCAGGCAGAGAGCTGGGAGGAGGGACACCTGGCCTGGACACTGCCAGATACAGTGGTAACAAACCAGCACCAACTATCTAGGCAGGGCCACACAGCTTCCCGCACACTACTCCTAACATGCCCAAGACAGGGGTCACCCATTTATATCTGACATGCATGGAGCAGCCTGCACATGCGATGGGCACAGAACACAGCCTCTGCCACCTTCCACGCCACCCCTTCTCTAGCGAGCTCAGCCTCTTGGGTCTCCTCTCCTAACCATAAGAGTGACCTTGGGAGCCTGCCATGCTATGCATACAGCAGACACCTGAGCCCCAAGAATCAGTGCCAGCCTCCTAGACAGTCTCGCCAAGATCGGCATCCCGGGGTCTTTCAGATGCGTCTCAAAAAGTGTCATGGAGCCCTCTTCCCACAGCCTTACCTCTCCTTACAGGGTTAACTTTCTGAGGTCACTCTAAGTTCTCACCCTCACTTTCTCTAAGGCAGTGAAGTACTGACTAACTCCACATTATGTGCCACATTCTGAGGGAAGGGCCTCAGGAGGGGAAGGTGAAAGAAGGAAGAACACATGCTCAGGGCACGGTGAGGCAACGCCCGCAACTCCAGGAACAGGCTCAGGGACAGCAGGAGGCCCACCAGGGGACAGGACACAGCAAGCCCCCCACTGCCTCACCCCGCCGCCCCCCACTGTCTCCGAGGCGAAATGGGGAGTCAAGTCCCTCAGAAATCACCCGGGGCCTGTCAACTAGACCTTCCGGGAAAGCCTGACCTACAGAGCACCTCTCTCACTCCCAGATGAAAGGACGGGCAGCCAACACACAGCTTGCCAGGTCCCCCGGGCACCCACCGGAGTCGTCCTCCGTGTCCGAGTCGTCTGCCGAGGGCTGCGTAGAGGCCGGAAGCTCCGCCAACTTCAGGTCGTACTTCCCCTCCTTCCCCATCCTGTAAGAGTTGGTGCTGCCTGTGTCCCACTGGACCCTGATCCAGCCATCCTCTCCAAGTTCACCAATCACGCGGCCGAGGCCAGGAGGAGGTCCGTCCTGAGGAAGCCAAAGCAGAGACGGGTTAAAGGTGTGCGGGCCTGTCTGTCACAGGAACACTGCCTGTGAAGATGGCTGCAGCAATGGACACAGCCCCCGAGTCCACAGGGGGCTCCAAACCCACCTACATGCCCAGCTCACATCATCACTGTAAAGTGAACACCAGCACGAACCTGCTCGCACGCCTTTACCAAAGAGGTGAGCGGGGAAAGCACCACCTCAATTAGCACGCTCTCTAAGCCAGTGCAGAGACCAGACTTCCCAGCCTGGTCCTGCCACCCTGCTCCTTGGCCCCTCAACCCCTCCTGGGGCTTCACAAGGTCAGGAACCTCCAACAAGCACCAGTATCTCCTCGTTGCCTCTCGTTCTTCATTTTTCCCCCAGATCTTAGAGTGAACCTCTACCTCTCATTTCTATGAGGAGAAGCTGTTTTTAGGATGCTGCTAGCTGTTCCAGTCACTCTGATCTCTGAGATGATTCTCAGGAGGCATGTGCTTAAGAGTGAGGCTGAGAAAACCTGGACATGACAAGAACGCTCCACGTCACAGAAGGGCGAGCGCTGTCCTCAGCTAGTGGCTCCAGCACCGGCGCAGAGCCCAGCCCCCGGCCTCTACTTGGGGCGACCTGACAGAGACACAGGAGCAAAGTGCTGGGGGAGAAGTGGAAAGATGGGCACCACCCAAGCAGGTGCTTGTAGCCACTGGGTCAGCACGCCTTACCGGCACACGGCCATGAGCTCACAGAGGCAGTGTCAGAGCTTTCCCTACATGATTATTCAGGTGAGGATTACCCTCTCCTGCCCCCTCTCACACTTGTTCTGGGCTGCACCTCAAGTCGCGCCTATGCCAGGAGTTTCCTGAAAAGAGTCGCCACTCCTCATAGACTTGATCCTGTTCAAGGGCCCTAAAGCAGGCCGCCGCTACTCTCTACTGGTTTTGAGATTCTATTCACCTGCCCGGAAATCAACAACTACATCACCTGTCAATCACACATGTCCTTGAATGAGATAGGTATTTATTCCAGTTTCCACCTACTCACAGCATGCAAGTCAGGATGTGCAGAAGGTGACTAACGTATATGGCTAATGTGTTTAAGTCAAATCTCTAAGTACCTGATCACCCCATTTCCAGTCCACGCCTCTCATGACCCTGGTTCCAATCTTCATCATGGCGGCCAGCTCTGGCCCTGAAACTGGGAGCTGTACTGGGGCTGTTTCTTTCCGTGTCTCTTCCAAAACTGTGGCAGAAGCTCCTCGGGCGGAAGAGTTCATATCTTCTTCAACATTATCACAACTAGGGCCTATCAGAGCATCAAAAACAGCAGATGAGCCAATAAGTAGTTACAATTTCCTAATCTTGATATATGTTTTTTTTTAAGTATTACATATTAATGAAGATAATAATTTTAAAGAATCCACAGTATATTTTTCTACCTATACAACAGATACCATGAAAAATTTACTGATGAGAACTAAAATTTTTAAAAAGGTTAAGTGGAGGACAAAATATATAAATATGTATCAGAAGATGTAAAAGATATAAAAATTCTCAGGAAAGACATTTACTCTATTTCTAGGAGTTATGCCCCACTCCAAAAAACAAAATGATTTTAAGTTATTAGAGAGACATTCATCACTCATATTTTTATTAGAACAGAAAAACAAAAAATAACCACCTAAATGTTTAACCGTGTGAGAAATTAACAAACTTTAATTATGGTACTGTAAAGAAAAGAGCTGACAGAGCAGGCCTGATACTGCTGTCCCTAGACAGCCTGTTTGCAAGTCAGCCATCAGCTGGCCTCTAGGAACCTGGATTTCGTGAGGGCTCCCACCATCCCCTCACTGCCAAGAATGCATCCCTGTGCCTAAACTGTTTGCACAAACAACATGGTCTCTGCTGAAACCTGCTTCCTTCTGGGGGGCCTGAAACTTACTCAAGTGCCAGGCAGAGATGCCTGCATGACCTGCCCAGTGAAAGCACAGGGCACGAGTCTCCACACTTTGCATGTGAAGACAACACTTCACATGTGTGGTCACAACTCTTTGCTGGGGGAACTAAGTGCACCCTGTGGGTCTCCACTGGGAGAGAACGTGTGTCTAGTTTCTCCCAGACTTTGCCCATATGCCATCGTTGATTTTGCTTTCTATTCTTTCACTGTAATAAACTTTAGCCCTAAGTATGACTATATCTAGAGTATTGTGAGGCCTGCTAACATATCATTAAAACTGGGGGTGGTCTTGGGGACCCTGACACAGGGATGACAGCAATGGGATTCTCTAGAACAACCCTGAGTCACTGAGATATTGCAAAAGCATTATTCGGTACAAGGAAGAATGAAGGGATGGGACATGATGAATATTTGGTCCCTGGTGGCCATGGAACCACCCATAGTATAAAACAGAAGCTGACCTGTCAGCTGTGAGAAATAAAATTTACCAATGTATTTGAAAACAGTAAATTCAACCCCAGCAGCCAGCTTGCTTGGACTGAGGGAGGGGAAAGTACATCCCTGGTAACCCTGTGGTCTTTGTTCTGTCTCCACGTAAGAGGAAAAGTGCCCCAAACATTCCCAAAAATGGGCTTGGGTCGGTTAAAAATGTAAAGTTTGTGTTCCACTCTCCTCCAAGAGGGAGAAAAAAAGGTTATTCAATTCCCAGGTCTGGAGTAAAAGCTTTAGATAAACTGGAGGGAAAATAGTCTTTTCTTCAGCCTGGCAGTGCCTCTGTGAGGCCCCAGAAGGGGCAGGGGCTGCATTCCATCTGGGATCTCCCCTGGCAGCTGTAATTTTAACCCTCTAAATGCTGAATTTGCTGCTTTTTTTCATTTTGCAATAAGAAAAAAAGGAGAATCTTTCTTTAAGTGGCTTTGTATTTTGTGGCTATTGTATGTAGAAGTATACATAAAAATTAATATAAAACATATGCTTATAATTTCTTGTATGAAAGAGAAATCACCTTGATCAGAGAAAGCAACAAAGATAGATATGTATTCATTGGACACAACTCCCTGGCTTTTTGCAGCCAGTAGTCAGATTGGAATTTAAACTCTTGAGTACTGTTAACAGAGGAAGCCCCCATAATTAATGATTTGTGCTATGATTTTTACCTACTGGAGTCTCTGGAAAAAAGGGAGACAACAGAAACAGAAAGGCAATTTCTAGATGGAAATACACTTTCAAGATTTTTAAAACAATTTTTAGTTGCTAATGAGGTCTGCAGAAATCAGATGTTGACTGACAGTATGGTGCATATTTCTGAATGGGTCGTGTGGGCACAAAGACTGACAAAATCAAAGAGCTTAGGAAAGCCTTGCTCTTTCATTTGGACTTGGAATACTGGCCCTGTAGTATCTCAAAATTTCAGGCAAAGAACAACATTATAAACCAATCAGATCTAACAGACATGTAGAGACATTCTACACAAAAAGAGCAGAAGACACACTCTTCTCAAGGACAAAGAGAACAACACCCTCCAGAAGAAGCAGTATGTTAGGCCACAACACAAGTCTCAATAAATTGAAATAGGGGCTTCCCTGGTGGCGCAGTGGCTGAGAGTCCGCCTGCCGATGCAGGGGACACAGGTTTGTGCCCGGGTCCGGGAAGTTCCCACATGCCGCGGAGCGGTTGGGCCCGTGAGCCATGGCCACTGAGCCTGTGCGTCCAGAGCCTGTGCTCCGCAACGGGAGAGGCCACAACAGTGAGAGGCCCGCGTACCACAAAAAGAAAAAAGAAAGAAAAAAAATAATAAATTGAAATAAGTAAAATCATATAAATTATCTTCTCAGACCACAATGGAATGAAACTAGGAATTAACAACAGAAGGAAAACTGGAAAATTCACAAATATGTGGAAATTAAATAACACACACTTAAACAACCAGTCAAAGAAACAAAAATCACAAGAGAAATTAATACTTTGAGACAAATGAAAACAAAAACACAACATACCAAAGCTTATGAGATGCAGCAAAATCAGTCCTAAGGGGGAAATTTAAATCTATAAATGCACACAGTAAAAAAAGAAGATCTCAAATCAATAACTTAACTACACCTGGAGGAACTGGAAAAACAAGAACAAAGTAAACCCAAAGTTAGAAAGAAGGAAATAATAAAGATTAGAGCAGAGATAAATAGAAAATAGAAAAACAACAGAATCAACAAAACCAAAAGTTGTTTTTTTAAAAAATGTCATCAATAAAATTGACAAACTTTTAGG